>NC_134826.1:46169709-46498525 GCF_004210375.1 Tachypleus tridentatus | reverse complement strand
GCAAAATAATAACCCAAGAGTCAACAGTGGGTTGTTGCGACTAGCTGTCTTCCTTTTAGTCTTACAATGCTAAATTGGGGATGGCTAGCGCAGATAGCCCTTATGTACCTTTACATTAAATTCATAAAAGAACAATTAATTAATTACTCTTGTAAAAATACATAAAATTTGCATAAATTATATATATTTAACCTCAAAATTTATATGGATGAGCAAAAAGATTTTTACCTCCTTCCATTCCACTCATGAGTCTCTGATGTTAGATATTCTAACTTACAACACATGGCATTTACAAACACAAAAATGCATATTTTCTTTCATGTTGTAAACTTAAGACTACATATATACTGGTCCTATTAATAAAGTTGCACACCTTGTCAGTTGTAATGTGTATGGCTACAGTAGCAATTGCCTATACACAAGTAGGTATTTGCTCACGTAAGTCATTATGACTGCTGTTCTGTAATTTCATTTTAAATTTAATATTTTAATGGAGTTTAATTTCTTGTTGACAATTTGGTGATTGGTAGCTTCAAATGAAACTTTTTTAAGACAAGCTTCTTCACTGCATTGTAACTACAGATAACATGGCAATTTGTTTCACGTAAAATTTAAAATACAAAAAAACAAAAAAAATAAATATGAGCATGACTGTTTAAAACTGAATACAATTTAAGATTACCTTGGATAACTGGTGCCTTTGTTTTGGGACAAATCCCTCTATCACAAAAGCAAAGGTAATTTGTTTTATTGGGAAATGAAGTAATATCAAACAATAATACGTTTGGCTGTTGAAAACTATAGTAATACTATGAAACACTCGGCTTGGATGTCTAGGGATATAATAATAATATCAAACATTAGCCAGTTTGGTGGTCTGGAACTACAGTAATACTACAAAACAATAGGCAACTTGGCCATCTGGAAGTTAATAACATCCTAAAATAGACAGTTTGACTGTTGGGAACTGCAGTAATAACAATAATACCACAGCACTCAATAATACTGTACAATAGTTTGGCTGTCTGTGACAACAGCAGTAAAAACCATACAACAGTTTGTTTGGCTGTCTGTGACTTCAGCAGTAAAAACCATACAACAGTTTGTTTTGGCCATCTGCAACTTCAAGAATTACGAACTGGTAAATCCAATACAACAAAAGATGTATAGAGAAATTTGTTGAAGAAAATATTGTCTGAGTCAATTCAAAGACATTCTTACTGATAAAACAGCAAAACTTTATTTAGTAAGTATAACAAATTTATTAATTGACAGAAGTTTCTAGGGCCTCAATTGAATCACTGGTTTTAATTTACCTGTAAAGACATACTTCATTCAGTGGAACACTGCAGTGATCTTTTATTTTGAGATCCAATGAAACACTAGTATTACTAATGGTCATCTTACATCAAACAACAATAAATACAAAGTGACCCTGATATCTGGAACATTGTCTAACAAGTTTAATGCTCTGACACCGAGCTATCCAAAAATGACAATTGTACATATTAGTGTTCAATTATTATGCTTCTTGCTATAAGTATTAACATCATACTACATTAAGGTACAAAGATCAAATCACAAAAGTCTATCACAGACAACTATTACATGTCCATTATGAACTGATGTTGTGATATCATGACATTATTAATACTAAATATATTCCTTGAAAAACCAGTAAGTAAAAAAGTGATTTCAGGACCCTTGGCTAATAAAGGTAATTCTTTACCAATAATATAAGTCATCCTTGACAATAAGTTTTGCTTCACACGTTATGGATAGATGACATATCTTGAAAAAAAGGTGAAATATTTTACAGGATTTTGAAAAAATCTTAGAAATGAACAGATGTTTAGAAGGTTTATCCAGAGAGTTCTCACCAACCAGATCAACTTGTGTTCCTTTCCTCAAAGTCAAAGTTCCAAACCATTTTTTATCGGTTAAGTGTACCTGTGCTCATTTTTAAGCTGTTTAACAGTCTATACCTAATGATACCTTTATGGGCAAAGCCATAACAGTAATAAATGATGTATTTGTGAAATGTTCAACAGTCTTTAGTTTTCTTAATTTTGTAAGAATATGTACAACCTCTGCTATATGCAGTGCCAACTGGCCTTTCACCTAGTACCTGAGTTCATCAGGTTGGGTGGGATACAACAGATATGGTACTGCTTTTGGCACAATTTATATCAGAAATTTCACAAAATCTATTATAGTATCAAATAGATTAAGCGAAAGCTAATGGTTAATAAAATATATGAAATACACACACATAAAAAAAGAAACATTTTATTAACACTGATATGAAAAACTTTATTTCTTTCTGCATACTACAAATACTTTAAAATCAATAGTTACTGAAACTTCCAGATCATCTAGGCATGTTACTATCAACCTGCTTTTTAATAACTGTACCCAACACTAAATAAGTTGAAAGATTAGTTATTATGTATTGACAGAGAATTATATATAGATGTTAACATTTTTTGTCTGTGTAGAATTATAAACCTGTTGGTAAGTTGTTTCAAGCTTTAAAAAGCAATAGAAGTATTACATTTACCAGTCAGTGTAAAATATTCAGTTACTAACAATCCTATCTACTAATTAAAAACAGGTAATTTTCAAAATACCTGAGTACCAAATTTTGATCTTATTTATGTGTGTTTACATAGATAAATAAAGATTGGCTTTTATGCTCCATACCCAATATGGATTTTTGGATCTTTTTTTTTAAAGAAAACAATGTTTAACTACACACAATAAAGTGATACTAACAGGGTGACAAACTGAGGTCGAATCTTTTGAAGTCAAATTAATACCTTTATTATCAACTCTGCAAAAAATTCCTTCCTTGCAAGTCAGTTAAAGGAATAAATCTGAGCCCACTTGTGTATCTATTTCTAGCTTAGATTGAATACAATCAAAATAATTTAATCACAGTTAATAAAGAGACAGTCCCTCACAGGTTATCAGAGTTTGTTTGTTTTTTTTAGTTTTTTTTCCTATAAAATATAAAATGCTTTAAAAAGTAATATAAATACACAGTGATAATTCCAAAAGCACCTAAACTGGTATGTTACTTAAGCTAAAAATAATTAATAGATGAGACAGTAATACAAAGAAAACAAAAAACTTATTTTTCTTGCAATATCTGCCAAAGAGAGAAACAAATACTTGACATTGGATATTCCCTCACCATCTTGATTTTAAGATATTTTGTTATATTAATTTCAATAAAACCAATCCTACCACTTTGCTCTTAAAAAATTCATATAGTTGAGCACTGTCTTTGAAAACATAGGAACTTGTGTCAACAAGTTATAATAATTTCTGATATTATAGAATGCAAACACAACATGTGTAGATGTTTATCTTTTCAACATTATACCTGCAAACAAAAGCACTCAAATTATTCTGTGTATGTTTCAATGTTAAAAACTGTATGAAACTAACTGTTGAGACAGTGAATAATAAAGAACAATGTTAAAGAAAGTGATACATCTTTCAACTTTAACAGCAGAAGCACATTTCTAGGTGGATTCAAATCTACTGATTCAAAATTCTGTTTGTCAGTTTAAAGAAATTTATAATAAACTAGTAATTAAAATAAAGTCATCTGGTAAATAACATGTTTCAATCTTTTTTAAACAAACTTGTTACTATGTTTGTAATAACTTACAAATTTTGAAAATTAAGATATTTCTGTATTAAAGGGAAAAAAGTCTGTGTGTCTGTGTATATCAGATTACATCTTACTCTTTTTCTTTATAAACAAACTGCAAATAAAAACACTACAACTCCAGCAGTTTTTTTCTCACTTTCCAAGCACACTTTGTACTGTGGCAAATGATGTAACAGTATTGCTTAGATGTAGTTATAACTGTTTTAAGTGTAAACTATTAACATTAATTTCATGAATTTCTTTTAACATAATGGCAAAAATATTAGTTACACATTTCAAACATATATATTTTTAGTTATGCACAACTGAATTAACAAATATTTTGTTAATGAAAGAAATTCTCCAAGAAAAAAAAAGAAGTAAGCTTTGCCACAAAAAACTACAAACTACACAGCTTCTGTTACAGATTTATTTATGTGGTCTTTGAGACATGTTACCAATGGCAAGTAGGTCAGAACATTCATGGAATAATTCAAATTTTGTTCAAATTCGTTATTAACAGTAACATAAAAATTTTAGGTTTTCCTAAAAATTTGGTCATCACACATCTTTAATTTATGTACATATGTCAAAATAGACCAAAAACACTTTGACAAAAGGAATGCTACTGTTAGTAACATTAGAACCTTTTATTTACCTGGCCTTCCACTTTTGGTATGCAGTGTGTTCGTCGTATAAAAAAACTTGAAATATAACTTAAGAATTCTAGTACAAATTCTAAAGTGAGCTTTATTTATCATCATAATATGACCTGCATCATATCATGATTTATGAATAAACAGAAACTGATGTAATTCAAAAGATGAACTATAGCTTTTTTGTAATGATTAAAAAACAGTTAAAGTCCACATTTCCTTTCAACATATTGTACTATTTTCTTACAAATATTCAGACACTTTTCAAATTTCCTTTGCTTCTTACTCAATTATGCAGAAATATCTTGAGGTTTCTTGAAACTTCACTGGTACAACTTGTACTTCACACCAGCATTTTCTAAGGTCTTTTGGAAAAAGAAAAGTAAGTTTGGTTATTCCAGACAAGAAATAATAGCAGATCTTGAAGTAGACTCCTCTCTTAGATAAAAATAACATCTCTTATTTTATTGTCTTAAGACTTACTTCCCATAGGTGGTACAGATTTCACATGTTGTTTAACGCTGGTATGCAGAATGACAGTGGTACTTACCAACTACACATAACATTGATAATATCAAAAGCATCTCTATTACAGTGTCTATGATATTTCAGCCTATCAAAGCAGTCCTATACTAAGTGAACGGTCTTGTCCAATATTTGATATAGTGTGGTTGATGTATTGTCACACATTCTTCTGTACTGAAGCTTGAAAGTTCTAAGAATTTATCAAATATAAACTACATTAGGTTCTGTACAATAAAAGTCAGTCTATTCAGTATAGCCCCCAGAGGCACAGAGCCCCTGCAGACTTACAATGCTAGAAACTGGGTTTTGATACCAGTGGTGGGCAGAGCACAGATAGCCCATTGTGTAGCTTTGTGATTAACTTCATACAAACAAGAAAAACTATAGAGTATAATATATTAAGGTGCTTAAAATACAAGTGTATTTATCAATTTTTAAGAATGCACAATTTTTGTACTATTTTACGAGTAATTAGAAATACCACTCTTGAAAAAAGAAAAACAAATTTGCATCTGTTTTTAATCAGAGCATTATTATGAACAGCATCTTACCACACAAAAATACACATTGTAAAAAGTAATTAGAAATACCACTCTTGAAAAAAGAAAAACAAATTTGCATCTGTTTTTAATCAGAGCATTATTATGAACAGCATCTTACCACACAAAAATACACATTGTAAAAAGTAATTAGAAATACCACTCTTGAAAAAGGAAAAAACAAATTTGCATCTGTTTTTAATCAGAGCATTATTATGAACAGCATCTTACCACACAAAAATACACATTGTAAAAAGTAATTAGAAATACCACTCTTGAAAAAAGAAAAACAAATTTGCATCTGTTTTTAATCAGAGCATTATTATGAACAGCATCTTACCACACAAAAATACACATCGTAAAAAGGTAACTTGTGTAAAAACATCAGTCATATAAACACACATCATCATCCATTACTCAAAATCCTGGTTTCCTAAACATCTTGTGTGATGAAATACACAATCTTTTGTTAATATAACAATACATTTTGAAGAGTTATCATGTGTGAAGAGATGGAAAACAATCTTTTTAATACTGTGCAACAATATTAGTTTATTTTACCTCAAAAGAATGCAGACTTCTTGTAGCCCACAAATATAAATCATATTTACATTATGTTAACTAACAGATTAACTTCTAGTATAAATATAGGTTGACATTTTACAATGATTTCTAACATTGTACTCCAACTATTAATGTAATGAAGTCTTCTGATTATTATTTTCCACCTGAAATTCCAGAATTTCATAAAACCTAATTTTCTTTAGCAGCACAGTTATAACAGCCTGCTGCACAAAGTTGGTTTCCAGTAATATTAAAACTATAATACTTGGTTTGTATTCATACACTCTGGGATGTACTTTACTGTTATTTTGGTTTGACAATTTTGCACATACAGGACTAATTAGGCACAGTCAACCTTAATATTGAAGAAACAGACTAGAGTGAAGACAGCTAGTCAATATCCACTGCTAAATCTTGGGTTACTCTAATGAAAGAGTGGAACGTATCCATCACTCTGATAATGCAACCATAACCTGAAGGTGTGAAAGCATAGTTTTGTGGTTAAAGACTGTAAAACATAGATCCTAATATTCACAGTTTGGCATGCTAACCACCAGAACACAACTGGCCTTCTTTAGAATAAACATTTAACCCAAAATAAAAAACTTAATTCCACAAACTTTGAGGAATAATTTTCTATAAGTGCCAAGTATAACTAACTCTGTAAACAAATTGTAAGATTTTCTTTTTTACTACCTATAATTTTTCCCTTTACTTAAATGGTACAGGTTTTAATATGTTTAAAGAACTCTTTGTGGTTTAACATGTGTTGAAGTTTCCAGATATCTTAAAAACACCTGAATATGAAAGATGAATGTACGAAGTATTTCCCCCAGGGGAAAAGGGAAGAAATGCCACAAAGGACTTTACCATAAGTTTGCTGTAATAAAAAAGTCCAAGAGCACAGACAGTTTTTAATCCTTTATTTACTTCTTGTTACAGCTAATAAGTCACATCTAGGACTCAATACTTACTCCTTCATAGTGGACTTTGACTGCACATGGCTTCATAGTTGTCTCATGCACACAAAGGTGGCTTTCAATATCAGGAACTATTGAAATAGAATCATCCTCCTGAGAGATGCTGGTCTGTAAAACAATAAAGAACACAGAAAAAAATCCAAAACTTCCAAACCATAATTTGATATGCACTTTGAACTTTAATAGTTGAACCAATATGAAAACCAGTAAACATAAAACTAAACTAGAAAAACTATTGCATTAATGGTCAAATGCCATTACCTCATCTTCTGAAGTGGAATCTTCTACAATTTCCACAGGGTCTTCCACATCCTCAAATTGATGTGGCATCTCTTGGACTTCCAACTGGTTATCATCAAAATCACTAAGTGTTGCTGGTTCTGTACGATCAGACAAACCACAATTTTCTTCAGTTTCAAACAAATGTGGTTGGGACTCTGCTGGCCTAACAAATGTTTTGTAGAGAAAAATGTCTTTGAAACAACACCCTGCAGCTCTCTTCTACTTGTCTTAGTGAATGGTTTATTTACCAACTCAATTGTAAAATCAAGAAAGAAAACCATTTACACATATTATTTCTGTTACTTGTATAAAAATGCTATACTCTTCTTACTGACAGAATTAATGCTGACCTGAAAAGAAAATTCTGACTGCTTTGTTCATTACTTTGAAATCTTTATTTTCCTCCTGTTATAACTGTATAAATTTCTAAAATGGAGGTTTTAAAATATAAAGCAAATAAATGTAAAATTGAAATAAATATTCCCTTTCTGAGTACAAAAGAAACAGTTGAGGTATTTTTATCCCAAAGAATCTATTATAATCCTATTTTAGGACTTATATATTTCATGAAAATGTATCATATTTCCACACGTTCTCCAAGCCAGAATAACATACAGAGAAAAACAAAAGAATCCAAACAGAAGGGGTGAAGTATTTTATTCATAAGAGGAGGGCAAGATAGAATGTGGCATGACACAGTTTTAACATAATGTAAGTTCACAAAGAATCTCAAATAAGCCTGCAACGTTGAGATTACTCGATCAAACATGAAACACACATTACCCTTGTTAGTCACTTAACATCTCAACATCTTTACACAGTCTTACCAAAAACCTTAAAACAACTGAATAACTGTCATATGAACTTCCACGTTTTCCTAAAATAACTTACTTTTCACAAACTAATTCCTAACACCACTGAAGTTTTTTTACTCTTAAAAGCGTTCAGTGTTCCAAATTACACAAGACATTTAGTAATCAATTTCAATGTGAAGATATACAAGATGAGCTTGAAAATGTACAAAAAAATTTAAACAATAGCAACTGAAATCATCTACCATCTCCCAGATCATTCTGTGAAACAATGTGAATAACTATTATGAAATATATTTCTGAAACTTAGTTTTTAAAAACAGTTTATACATGTAGCAAATAAATAGTGATTTGCTTAGCTCATTGACTGCTAATTTGACGTACAGGGTACAGTCCACCTCTGGCAGATAAATGAGATCATGCTGTGTACATTGTATGGATTGCAAAAATTCTGTACTCATTTATATTAATTACACTGCAGCTAGAATAATTTTTAATGCAATCATCACTGACCAGAAGTAAATTAACACAATGAATATGAGAAACTTTATGTAAGATGCTAAAAAGATCTAACTGGAAGCACTTTGTTCACTTAATATAATAACAAACAGTATAAATGAAGGAAAGAAAGTAGATATTAAACTAAACCATGGATAACTTCAGCTTTATTAAACTATCAAACAAGACAAAATGTATCAAACACACTCTTAAATGGAAATGACATTAAAAATCAGATTTACAAAATCACTTAAATAAATTGTATCACGTTAAACAAATCCTAAATGAAAAACACTATAATGAGAATCTAATAAAAAGTAAAAACCATCAGGCTTATAACAGTAGAGTTATTGAAAGAAATATCACTAGAAGCTCAACTAATGAATTTGAAAGTTTTCTTTATAATTTTATTTAAAATTAATTTTTCTTAAATCCTGTTACTGTTAATAGAATACTTACTTTTATTAATACTTGAATATTCATACAACCATGGGTCCTTAACTTATATTCCTTTGAGATTAACAAAATACCCGGTCATGTTCTAGCCTACTGTCTGCACAAGTTACAACAATTTCTCAGTAATGCAACAGTACCCAGGTATTTGAAGATAGCTGAAGTTATTCCTGTATTTAAATCAGGTTATCTATTTACTCCATCTAATTATAGGCCTATCTTGATATCTTTTTTAATGGTTCATGTTATAATAAATCACTTTGGCTTTTACGAAAAAACAGTTTCTGTTCTTACAATGTCAGAGATTAATGACAAATTACTAGATCTTTTGATTCTGATAAGTTGATTTGTGGTGTGTTTTTGAACACCTTTAATTTGTTATTTATCTTACTATAATGGACATAGCATATATGTAAGTATCTATGTATGCAACCAAAACTCTTTCACTATTCAAGATTCATACAGTTAGAAAAACAAGTGTGGTGTATGCAACAACCATAGTGGCAGTCAATCCCACTATTTGTTGGTAAAATAGTAGCCCAAGAGTTGTCAGTGGGTGGTGATGACTAGCTGCATTCCCCTGTAATCTCACACAACAAAATTAGGGACAGCTAGCACAGATAGCCTTCATGTAGCTTTACACAAAATTCAAAACAAACAAACCAAACCAAAAAACGTTTCTGTCAAAACTAGTAAACATGGTGATTTAAAAAAAAGAGAAACATATAAAACAGCAAATTTAGCCTGTCAAACTTTATATTGGTGAAACTGTGCAAATATTAGATGCCAAATTACAAACACATAATCACTTTAGGTATTTATGTAATACAAACAAAAAACAAGCACACATGAAATTAAGAAAACTATCCTTATTAAAAAAATTAAAAACATTACTAAATAAAATGACAGAATTTATATAAATATTAATATTATTAAAATATTAATATTTTTAATCTTCAGAGCCATATTATTTTAGTATATTTATTGTATTGTATCATATGTTTTAATTCAATGATGTTTTATGTTCTATCTCTCTTTAAATCTCATATTTTGGCTGTTTTTAATGATTGATTGATTTAGTGTTTTATGGCACAAAGGTTAGGCTAGGTTAGGCTATCCATTAGGTGCCAAACATTCGATAAAAATGTAAAAATAAATTAAATGTAGTAAAATACAGAAAAGGAAATGAAGGTAAAACAAAACATCATTGAAAAACAGAAAAAGCATAAAACCAATGTTGACACCTAGTCTACAATATTAAGAGAGAAAGCAGAGTAAGAGAAGTTGTAAAGTACTTACTCTAGCAAAATGGTAATGATCATAACCCACCAGGAAGACTAACAGGGAAGTACAAGAACCACTGTCAGTCACCTGAAGTTGGCCTTTCCAGTCCTGGTTCCGGGTTATGTGTCATAGCAGCCATTATTAAAATGTAAAATAATAGAAGTTTTAAAAGATACATATCAAAATTGTAACAATGAGTAGCCAAATGTCCAGTAAAAAGGTAAAAGTAAAGTAAATGTAGTAAAATTTGTAAAAGTAAACGAAGGTAAAAACAAAACAGCAATTAAAAACAGAAAATTGCATAAAACCGATGTTGACGTCCAATCTATAAAGTTGTAAAAAACTTCTGTAGCAGAATGGTAATGATCATAACCTGCAAGGAAAACTAACAGACAAGTACAAAACCACTGTCAGTCACCTGAAGTTGGTCTTTCCAGTCCTGGATCCGGGTTATGTGGCATTATGGCCAGTACCAAAGGGTAAAGTAATAAAAGTTTAAAAGACATGCAGCAAAATTGGAATAACAACTCGCCAGGACGACTAACGGGTAGATCAAACGGATAGTTCAAAGAGCAGCGTTATTCACCTAAAGTTGGCCTTTCCAGTCCTGGTGTCGAGTTATTTAATGTTCTGGCCATTTTTCAATGTCAAATTGAACAAAAGAAAATGAAACTGTGAAAAGGGAACCACAATTAAAAAGGTGTAATGAATAAATATCCAACACTTAAATGAGATTAAAAAACTAAAAACTTTATCAAGGTGGACAGTGTCACCATCACCAATAACTCTGTCCAATATTACAGATAAACCCTGGGAAAAAACATGTTTAAAATATTGCCGTCGTTGAAAATTGTAACGATGGCAAGAAAGTAAAATGTGGCTGATAGTGATTTGAGTGTTACACAAACTACACATTGATGCATCAGTTCCAGATAAAAGAAAATGATGAGTTAAAAAACTGTGATAGTCTAGTTAGAACAACTTCCTCCTTCCGAACCTTACGGAAGCTAGATGGCCAAAGCCCAATATAGGGTTTTATTTGAAAAAGCTTGTTCTCGCATTGCTCACTCCAAGTGGACTGCCAGCTGGCACGGAGCAAAGCCTTGAATACAAGAACATAGTCCATGTAAGGAATAGGCAGAGTGGTGATAATGCCAGAGCAGATAGATTTAACTGCCGTCTCTGCAAGCTCGTTCCAGCGAATACCAACATGGCCTGGTATCCAGAAAAACTGGATAGAAGTAGATGTTAATGAAAAATGGGCCAGTCGGTTTTGAATATCGGCGAGAACAGGGTGTGAGCCAACGTGTAGCGATTCCAGGGCCAGTATAGAACTAAGCGAGTCAGTATAAATAGTGCAGTTGGAGTACTGCTCAGCTTTAATATGATCCAGGGCAAGAGATAGGGTTTACAGTTCAGCAGTGAACACAGAAGCTGTAGAGGGGATTCTGCACACAACCACCGAACCGCAGCAAACCATAGCAGAGCCCACTGAATTACGGAATGATTGTTTGAAAGATGTTCAATAAATAAATGACGGTACTTCCAATCTGGAGTATCTGCCTTTTTCAGATGACTGAAAGAAAGGTCACATTTGGGGGCTGTAATAAGCCATGGTGGGTTGGGTTGACCTGTGGAATCTGCAATGTTATCCAAGGACAGACCCAAGTCATCCAATTGTGCCTGGATGCGAAGGCCAAACAGAGCAATGGCAGATCGTCTGTTCTGAAAAAGTACAGCCCACTGAGGAAGGAAAACACATCCCCAGGTGGGATGCTTTAGTAAGGAACGAAGTTTCGAAGAATATAGTAAAGATAGTTGCAAACGGCGAAGGTGCAGAGAAGGTTCATGAGATTCAACGTATAAGCTTTGAACTGGAGAGGTGCGGAAAGCCCCAGTGCAGAGTCAAAGTCCTTGGTGATGAATGGGGTCTAGCATCTTTAAGGCCGAGGGTCTGGCGGAGCCATAAACCATTGATCAATAGTCGAGTTTTGATTGAATAAGAGCACGATATACCTTTAACATAGAACATCGATCTGCTCCCCAACTGGTAGTAGAGAGAACACGGAGAATGTTTAGAGCTCTTGTGCATTTGACCAGTAGCTGCTTTAAGTGTGGTATAAATGTCAGCTTATGATCAAAGATAAGCCCCAAGAACTTGGTCTCAGGGACCACTGGCAGCGAAACTTCACCGATATGAAGTTCAGGATCAGGGTGAATACCCCGTTGGCGGCAAAAGTGCATGCAAACGGTTTTAGAGAGAGAGAAATTAAAGCCGTTCGCCATAGTCCACTTCAGTACACGATTGAGGGCAGTTTGTAGTTGCCACTCAATATATCTCATGTTCGACGACTGACATGAGATGTGAAAGTCGTCGACATACAGCCCATTCACAATAGTGAGAAGGAGTTGTTCAGTGATGGCATTTATCTTTATACTGAAAAGTGTGACACTCAAAACACAGCCCTGAGGGACTCCAAGTTCCTGTACAAAAGAACGGGAAAGTGTCGAACCGACACGAACTTGTAATTTCCTGTCCATTAAAAATTTCTTTAATAAAAATGGGTAAACGTAACCAATATACATGGAGGTCTCACAAAATGCCATACATCCATGTTGTGTCATAAGCCTTCTCAATGTCAAAGAATATTGATACAAGATGTTGGCATTTGAGAAAGGCTTCTCTGATTGATGTTTCGAGTCGAATTAGGTGGTCTGTGGTGGAGTGCTGTCATCGGAACCCACACTGGGTGGGCGAGAGATGGTTGTTTGATTCGAGGAACCAAACAAGATGAGCATTAACCATCCTTTCTAAGGTCTTACAGAGACAGCTCGTCAAAGCAATTGGACGGTTGTTTGAAGGAATCTTTCCTGGCTTAGAGAAAAGTAAAATAACAGCCTGGCGCCAGGCATCAGGAAAAACATTCTCCTGCTAGATCCAGTTAAAGACAATTAGAAGGACATCAAGAGAAGCAGGAGATAGATGGTGCAGCATGTCATAGTGTACATCATCAGGTCCAACAGATGTACTGCCAGACCGATGAAGGGCCATTTTCAGTTCCACCAGTGTAAAAGGACAATTATAGTCAAAGAGACAGCCAGTTCGAAAGGAAAGAGGTGAATGCTCTGCCCGAGTCTTGATGGCCAAGAAGGTGGAGGAACAAGCAGAAGTGCTAGATACCTGGCAAAAGCTTTCACCTAGAGTATTAGTGATGCTCCATACATCAGCCACCTCCTGACCATCAGAGAGTAAGATCGAGAGGGGGACAAAATTGTAGTGCCCACTGACCTTTCGAATCCTGTCCCACATGACCTTGGAACTGGTGGTAGAAGATATGCTAGTTGTGAACTTAATCCAAGATTCCTTTGGGCTTTAACGTCTTACCAATCTTGCATGTGCACAGGCCCGTTGGAAAGCGATGCGGTTCGAAAGTGTGGGATATCTACCAAAAGTATCCCAGGCCCGTTTTTGAGCCTTCCATGCTAAGTGGCAAGCAGGATTCCACCACGGACGAGGATATCTTGGAAAACGTGTTGAGGGTTTAGGAATACACTGAGCAGCTGCTTGTATAATACAGCCAGTTACTGCTGCCACACAGTCGTCTATTGATGGCTGATTCACGATGGCAGGATCAAGTTCTGCAAGAGCAGTGAAAGTGGACCAGTCTGCCTGATCCAGCTTCCACCGAGGCACGTTGGGTAGGGTGGCATCGACCACAGCCAGTCTCTCTCAAAATATAGGAAAATGATCACTGCCTGGTGAATAATTGTCAACACTCCATGAAAAATGGGAGAATAATGAAGGGGAGCAAACAGAGATCAATAGCAATAAAGGATTGACTAGCTGTGTGAAAATAAATGGAAGAACCAGTATTGAAAAGAGAAAGATTGTGATCAGAGAGCATACGCTCTACAAAGCGACCCCTCCCATCAATAACAGCACTTCCCCAGAGGGGATGATGTCCATTAAAGTCCCCCAGGAGTAGAAAGGGAGACGGCAACTGTTCAATGAGAGCATCAAGGTCTGATTGATCATATGTCTCTCCAGGGGACAGGTAGAGAGAACAAACAGTGATGGTATGACCCAAGGAAACACAGATGGCTACGGCCTCCAAGGGTGTGTTGAGTGACAAAAACAGGGTGGGTACATGCTGATCAACCAATAGTGCCACCCCTCCATGTACTCGTCCATCACACAGCCTGTGATTTCTGTACAGAGAAAACTGCTGAATGATGACTGTATCAGCAGGTTTTAGAAATGTTTCTTGTAAGGAAAGACATACAGGATGGTAGGAAGCAATTAGTGTTTTGATATCATCCAGATTAGAACGTAAACCTCGACAGTTCCATTGTATCAAGGTGGCCATTTTAAATGACGGGTAGGTGAAGTGGCTGGAGAACCCTTCTGTTTACGACCACGTCTTTTTTCCTTACTGTCCTTAGTCGGAGAAGGTCTATCAACCTCCATGGATGCTGTCCTGGGTTGATTGGGCAGGTCTTTGTTATTGGAGAGGATTCCAGTGACTGAGGACACGAACGAATGATTGTTTTGCCTCTTGGGGTGGGAGAAAAAAGATGTATCAGAAGAAATGCCTGTATTTGAAATTGAAGGATGTGGATCTTGAGGTTTGTTGGAATGCATGGGAGGAACAGAGATTGGTGTGGAAGTCGATTCATCAACCTTTTAACCATGGAGATCAAAAGGCTTTTCATTTGTTTTGAAAACGATTCTCTTGGAGGCACAGAGAGATCATTCTGCACCCCACTGTAGTTGTGGAATGAAGTGCAGCAGCATATGTCCGAGATGGAGTGGCGGGCAGCAATTTCCGAGCCTCAGGATAACTAATGTTATGAGTCATTTTCAAACGCTGCACCTCTTTTTCATCCAACCATTTTGGGCAAGAACGAAAGTAGGAAGGGTGAGAACCATTGCAGTTGACGCAATGTGGGTCCATATCACATTCATATGTATCGTGGTCCTTGCCACAGCAACAAGCATATTTCAGGGAACCACAACATGATGTCTTTGAGTGGCCGAACCTACAAAATTGGAAACATCGGAGAGGGTTTGGAATGTGTGGCTGTACCCTGCCTTGATGGTGGCAGGTGCACGTGATGATGTAAATGTCAAAAACGAGGGTATTTGTTGGCAGTGTAACTCCATCTTTGCGAGTGGAGATGCGCCTTACTGCAGAAACTCCTTGAGTGGAGAGACCAGCGAGAATCTCTGACTCGGGGACATTCTTCAAATCCCTCTCAACAATAACTCCTCATGATGAATTCAGGGCAGCATGAGAAGTAACCTCAATAGGTATATCCCCAATTGCCGTTGAATTCAAGAGGAGTTCACTGTGGTGGGTTATGGATGTTTCAACTAATATGTCTCCAGATTGAAGCTTCTTTACTGACTATGGAAGTAAAGACCTTCTAGTCCCTTCTGAATAAAAAAGGGGGACAATTGCCCTAAAGGTTTTTCTGAAAGAGAATGTAATATAAGAAAATGAGGTACGTGTGTTACAGATGTTGAAGATTGCTGCTCAGAGTCTTCAAGACGTGGTCACTTACCTTTTGACTGCTTTTTCACTATTTTATTTAAATTTTTTTGAAGGAGGATCCATAGGAAAAAGAAAAAATTTCGGTACCCACTGACCCCACCCACCATGGAGCCCTACGAGGGGACGCACTACAATGTCATGCAAGGACAATGCAGCAACGCCAGGGTTTCGTGAGCACTGTACCCAAACATCAGCATCAGGCACAATGTCCACAACACCCGTTGAGAACTTCCAACACTGGTACTTGGTTGACTCTAGCCCAAGTGGACCAGCTGATTGACCCAAGGGGGGGGCCACCCAAAGGCTGCCCGTCTACAGGAATTCAAGGCCAAAGTGGTGTGTTAGGGTTGGACCCTTCAACCACCAGGATCCTCTCCTCCCCTTCACGGGTCGCCACGCACGGCAAACTCGTGGGTGGATGTTTAGATCCCAGAGGAGGTGAACTGAAAGATCAGAACCTTCCCTGGGAGGTCCCCTCACCACGTTCAGGAATCCACACCAAAGGGAGCTGTTTTTAATTAATTCTTTCAGAACAATATGTTAGTATTTTTTTTCAAATGATAATAAGGAATAACCAACATTTTGAATGGCTATCATAGTGTAAGAATGACTTTAAGAAAAAAAAATTAGCTTAACTTCAGTACTTTTATGCATAGTAGATAGCTAAATATTGAAAAAAACACAAAAGTAGATATATCATGGTAGGTAAACTAACTTTATTGAGATATTTTAATACAGAAAATCCTTTTGGATATTGCCTGTTTCTCATAAATGATCTGGAATCTTCAAAAAAAGTTTTTAAAAAAAAAGCTAAGAGTACCCATGCTAAGTGAATTTTATGAAAAACAACATTATATCACTATAAAAATTGAAATAAACAGTGCTCATGGATAAAAATACACTGAAGCAATCTCCAATATTAGCTGAAAATTAACAAAAAGCACAGGGATAGTCAAAAGGCCTGAATAAAAAGAAGTAGATAAGGGGGCTGAGGTAAAGTAAAGAGAACCCAAAGAAGCCACCTAAAACAATTAAACAGTACCGAGTTTAATTGCAGACCTTTCATCAACTGAAGACCATCCTTAAAAAGATACAACTTGCTGGAGAAATAATGAAGGCAAAATGTATTAGAAAGCAGGATCAAAAAGTTAAATACAAGAGAACTATGCCAACCAAACATTTATTTAAGAAAAACAGTGGTTTGAAAGCAGACTTAAGTTGGAAACACTTGGACTAAGCCAACACAAATTAACTTCATGAAAAGTTTACCTTGAAAATAGACTTAATTACATCAGGAGCAGAAGAGGGCTAAAGTCAACACTGACTTCAAGCAAAGTTGTAAGGATTAAAAGTAAAACCATGAAAAAAATAAAGACCTTAAAGGACCTTCTACTTCAGAAATAGTAGTACCACTGACAGGAACCCTGTAAATAACTGAAAACAATTAGGTGAAGCTCAATCTATCACTTGACTTACCATCTGTTCCTAAAATTTATAGAATTCCATCCATCGTTAGTAAACCTAGACACAGGTAAATTGAGAAAACAATTCGAGGCTGTATATGATTAGGTACAGTATTTATTATAAGAAATTGTGATGAATGGAAAAAGGAGAAACAGAAAATAGTGGAACAAGCTTACAGAGTAAATTAAATACTCTTGTTCAGCACCCACAAGCTTCAAAAAACATGGAATCCCAAGAGTACGTAACAGATTTGTAGTTTACATAGTCAGATCCGTACGAAGACAAACTTCCCAATAAATGAAGTAAAGCTACAACAGTAACACAAATATCAACAAGAATCCATGCAAAGTAAGAGATGAAAGAATTAAAGTTCCATTATTCTATATCAAACAAATAATTTAAAATAAGCACACACGAAACACTCAAAAGAAATATTTGACAACATGATTCTGTAATAGCACCTGTACAGAACCATTTATATTGATCTTACCACCTGTGGCACAACTAAATGAAAAATTATACATTTTCAACTACTGTGAGGTTCAAACGAATACATAACTGTATCACAGAAAGGCAAGGCCTGTTTACTTACCCAAACATTCATCACAAAGTACACATTTCCAATTCTATTATTTCTCTCTCAAAGTATGTACTAGAATTAAAAAATAAAAGACTGTAGCTTACAGAAAACTTCAGAAATAAGGAAAGAAATACAATTTTCAAGGATTTTAAAACTCGAGATATGTTATTAAAATGGCAATCTATAAAATGTTCTATAATATAAAAACAAAATTTACACATAGTTGTCCTGAGAAGAGGAAGGTATTTCAGCAAGTGGATCAAGGCAGGACATGATAGAAATATTAACCAGTTCTTGATGGTCCAAATTTTTTAATAAAGCTAAAAACTCAGCTTCTGATATGTTTGGTGTCAGATGGTCCAGAAGGATCTGAATAGCTGGATCACTTGAACCAGCCAAGTCTTCCTTGGCAGTGAACTGGATCTGGAATTACATAGCCAACGAATTAATCTACACGTAATGTTCATGTACACACCACCAAACTGACAAGATCTACACGTAATGTTCATGTACACACCACCAAACTGACAAGAACTACACGTAATGTTCATGTACACACCACCAAACTGACAAGAACTACACGTAATGTTCATGTACACACCACCAAACTGACAAGAACTACACGTAATGTTCATGTACACACCACCAAACTGACAAGAACTACACGTAATGTTCATGTACACACCACCAAACTGACAAGAACTACACGTAATGTTCATGTACACACCACCAAACTGACAAGATCTACACGTAATGTTTATGTACATACTACCAAACTGATAAGATCTACACGTGATGTTCACGTACACACCACCAAACTGACAAGATCTACACGTAATGTTCATGTACACACCACCAAACTGACAAGATCTACACGTAATGTTCATGTACACACCACCAAACTGACAAGATCTACACGTAATGTTCATGTACACACCACCAAACTGACAAGATCTACACGTAATGTTCATGTACACACCACCAAACTGACAAGATCTACACGTAATGTTCATGTACACACCACCAAACTGACAAGATCTACACGTAATGTTCATGTACACACCACCAAACTGACAAGATCTACACGTAATGTTCATGTACACACCACCAAACTGACAAGATCTACACGTAATGTTCATGTACACACCACCAAACTGACAAGATCTACACGTAATGTTCATGTACACACCACCAAACTGACAAGATCTACACGTAATGTTTATGTACATACCACTAAACTGATAAAATCTATACAAAAATTTTTCTCCAGGTTTATTTAACTTGTTTCAAATGCCATATGTGTCAACAGGGTCATGTAACTAGCAGTACTGACATACAAAAATTTGGTATATAAACAATTTACAAAAATTTAAAAATTAGTTCAACCACTAAGAAGAAACTGATCTAAAGCCGACCTAAAGATGGGAACAGTTTAAAACCATTGATGAATGTATCGGCTGACATTAAAATATCATACAACTCTCTTCAGATAAGTAATTAGTATGCTAAAGATTTTATATGGGGTTTAATCACATATAGTGTATTGTCAAAGTATCCCAATACTTCTTTTTAATGGTTTCTACTGTTTCACTCTTTGGATGTTTTAAAATGTTTTCCTCAAGATGACACAGGTGATCAGTTTGAACAAGACCTGTAAATTTTCTTTTGTCTTTTAAATTCTGTGACAAAAAAAATTAAAATGATGAAGTATAAATAACTCGATAACAATTTCAAAGGTGATCAATTTGTGGCAAATTCCTGATTAATTTCCTTGTTTTCTTATAATAAATTACCTGGAACTCAAATACTTGAAGGTATACTGAATTAGGTGGTTATAATAATAGTTACGACAGGTATGCATACTTCATAATAGATGACAGCTTACTAAGCATCACAACTCTTAGTAAATTATCTTGAACATATATTTTTCTCACAAGTTTACCTGTTCAATAGCTGTATGAGGAAGATTTCTTCTGATTAACTTCAGACCTTTTCCCACATGTGTGATGGCTGATCTTGTCAAAGATTTAAGGTCTTCTGTCAAGGATGATAAGACGTACGCACGTCGCTTATGGACACTTAGTAGGAGTTGTAATAACATACGTCGACATCTGTTGTGACTGGTCTTTAGGCTCATTAAAATCTTATTTCTCCCCTGAACTCAGGGAATAGAAAATTACAAAACAAACTTAAGTAATTTTTTTATGTATCATCATTTTCTATATACTTATATGCATGTGAATATATCACTCAAATACTTAACTGCTTGGTAACAACTTAAAGGAAAACCTAAGTTCTTATTTTAATCAATTACCTTACATAAAAGACAAGCAGTAGACTTACCTTCAGTTTTAAAGTTTCTTCAACTTGTTTCTCATAGTTTTCATCCCAACGAGGAAAAAAACAGATTCAATTTCTGTACAATTGTATATGCATCCCAGTCTGTCAGAAGTAATCTTATAAGTTCCTGTCAATTTGAACACAATGAAAAACAGCTCTTCACTTATGTGATTGAAGAATTACTTCAAACCTTCAAGTTCAGTCTTGTGGCATCAAAGAGTATTGTATTTAAAAACCAGAAACATAACAATTTATAAAAAAAATGATGTTTACCATTTTTCATCTGCTTCAATGTCTAATCTCTAAATGCTACTTCTTAAACACTTGATAAGCTTTAAGAAAATGTCTTGCAGCAAAAAACAAGTCTCAAAATTTTAAAATGGTAATATTGGGTTTTGTTGTTTTTAAATGAAATTTTGGTTTAATTTTTTTAAACTGACAATCATTGTTGTAACTAATTCTTTAATGGCAAGCAATGATTCAGAAAATATAGCTTGTTTTGAATAAAAGTGCACAATTATTTTTATTCTATTTTTTTTTTGTTAATTTCCATTACATTGTAACAATAACAATACTATTACCAATCTTGTAACGTACAATAGCTACTCAACGATGCTAAGTATACCTAGTGAAAGGTATGGTTTTCTTTAAAGTTGACTTGTTCCTTAAATAATACTTTTAGTCCGGTAAGTTCTTCCTACAATTTCATAAAGCAATTTTGTTTTCACTTTTCTTTTGTGATTTGTATGTTCTTAGGTATCCTTTATCCAACCACATCATGGACCCAAAGTGAAAGTGGTGTAATAACACTTAAGATAAATTTGTTTAAAATGCCACAGGAGTACATATGAATTCCACTGTGATTCTACAAATAAGAAACATTGATACAAGTTTTCAATCTGACAAGCTAAGAAATGAAATTAATTATAATTATTAGTCTATGCAATAGAATAAATGTGTAATTCACTTCCAAAACTTTCTTTATACATATATAACAAAAAAGAACAAAACTTTATAAAACAAACAGCAGCTCTGTCAGTACTCTTTAAAAGCTGACTTTGTAACAAAAATAACAAAATTTATTCAATATGTATACTGTATACACACACACACACACACACACACACAAAAAAGTTTGTACCACTTCCTATATGAAAGTACACAACTGTTATTTCTGTGCCAGTCAAGTTTAATATCTCATCTCAACACTACTAACACTATGTAACACAAATTTTGTTCCTGATAGTATGTGTTATTTCTTAATTGCTTAAATTGTAAAAGTACAGTAAATGGCCATTATTCCCTTCAAACTTTGCTTTTGTGACCTGGATAATGAAATTTAGAAATTAACCTATTTTCTATGTAAAAATGGACAAATTTGCACATTTTCATTTATATAAGATCTGAATAAAACAACATATGAATCAAGATTTACATATATTTATACTAAAGTTATACAAAAATGTTTAGAAGTGAGTAGTTTTTCGAGATTTGTGACTGTTATGTAAATCACTTTCACATATCAGTCCCCAAATATAGTCTCCCATCATGTTTTCGTTAAACGCTCCTTAGTCACAAAAGCAAAGTTTGAAGAGAAAAATAAGTCTTTTCCATATACTTTAGGCATAAGCAATTGGGAAATAACACTTCCTGCCGAGGAACAAGAAAAAGTAAAATTTTTTTTACCTTTTTTAGTATAATGTTATGCTAAAACAGAGAATACATTAACCTCCTTTCTCCTAAAATGAAACATTTTTATAAAAATATGACAGAACCAAAAATTCTTACTTTTGCTAAACATGTATGTTTTCAAATTTTATCAAAATTTACACTTCAATTCCCTCTCTCAAAACACAAATATTCTTCACACAAAATGAACAACGTTTGTTTTTTATCATTATCCAGGATTTTTGGGCTACTCTTTTACCAGCGAATTATTTGGTTAAAAGAAAAATTGAAAGTCTAATCCACTTAAAGATAATGTTAAGAGTTAGCAGTATTATAGTTAGTTTTGTCTCACCAGTTAAACGAGCATATTCATCCCAAATGGTTCGTTTTTCGTCTTTATTACCTCATAAAATATTTAATGACCCGTTATACCAACGTATTAACAATTAGGACCGAAAAAATAAAACCTATTATGCGTCTATAGCACTATATAACACAAATTTTGTTCCTAGATCCTGTGTGTTATTTCTTAATTGCTTACGTTGAAAAATAAAGAAAATGGCCATTATTCCCTACAAACTTTGCTTTTGTGACCTGGATAATGAAATTTAGAAACCAACCTATTTTCTATGTAAAAATGGGCAGATTTGCACATTTTCATTTGCACAAGGTGTGAATAAAACAACATATGAATCAAGATTTACATGTATTTACACTAAAGTTACACAGAAGTTTAGAAGTGAGTAGTTTTTCGAGATTTGCGATTGTAATGTAAATCACTTTCACATATCAGTCCACAAATATAGTCTCCCATCATGTTTTCGTTAAACGCTCCTCAGTCACAAAAGCAAAGTTTGAAGAGAAAAATAAGTCTTTTCCATATACTTTAGGCATAAGCAATTGGGAAATAACACTTCCTGCCGAGGAACAAGAAAAAGTAAAAAATTTACCTTTTTTAGTATAGTGTTATGCTAAAACAGAGAATACATTAACCTCCTTTCTCCTAAAATGAAACATTTTTATAAAAATATGACAAACCAAAAATTCTTACTTTTGCTAAACATGTATGTTTTCAAATTTTATCAAAATTTACACTTCAATTCCCTCTCTCAAAACACAAATATTCTTCACACAAAATGAACACGTCATTTTTTATCATTATCCAGGATTTTTGGAGAATTATTTGGTTAAAAGAAAAACTGAAAGTCTAATCCACTTAAAGATAATGTTAAGAGTGAGCAGTGTTTAACAATAGGCCTAACTTTGTAAACACACCAACAGAAATTCCACTTACTTGCCAACTTTGTTTTCTTTACCGAAACACAAACATAATATTCACAACACTGAACTAACTAACTAATGCACTGACTAACATTCTTTTATGTAATGTTCAAAGAGTTTCTAATCTTCGGAGTTTCAGTCATAAAAGACATCTCTCTCACATTACAATAACCTCTGTGAATCTAAAAAAACAAAACTTTGTAGAAAGAATTGACATTAAAGATATAAGTACTTTCAAATTTTTTGTTGTTCCATTGAGAAGTAAAGAAACATTAAAAATAACATCAACCACCCACAACAATCATAGTATTATCAGTAAATCTGGGTAGTTTAAGACTTGCTATAAGTATTACCCAACCAGAAGGTGAACAATAAAAAAGTCTCAAATACACCTATGAAAGAAAACATATGGAGCTATTCCTCTTCCAAATTTTTTTCCAAAAACCACTGCAACTAGATTCAAATATTAATTAATACCTAAATACAAGTTTTTTTCCCCAATTTCATTCTGTAATTCTAATTTCCTATTGTGTCATTTGCAAATAAACTATTTACTTCATCAGATTCCATAAAGGCTACAACTAACAAGAGCTTTTGATGGAAAATGTTACATCTTAGTTTTGACTGAGTCCAGAATAAATTATTAGTCTTAGTTCCTACATCTCACCTGATGAAAACCAAATAAAAATAAAACATTGAAAATTAATGTTTTTACTCTGAACAACTAATGAAACCTTGGAAAACAATCTTTATCTAACACTTTAAACACAATAAAATAATAACATGTAGAAAAAGGAAGTTCTAGGCATCTTTACTGTAGCTTTCAAATATCTTTAAGTATTATACTAACCAAGAAAATTATTACATTATATACAGAGTTCTACAATGTTACTCATCTCAGAGTGTATGCTACTTGTATCACTGTTGGACATTCCAACTGCAAAACAAGAGAGAATCCTCAGCTGCATGGTATTTAAAAATTATTCTAGGGAGGATTAGAGTAAACTAATCTGTGAAACCTTTGTTTCCACATTTAGTAGCTATATTTTTGTGCATCATCAATAAGCATAGAATGTACGTGTATCCTATTAGGTTTTATTTCTCTACCAGCCTATATTAAAACTGAAATTCTTTTATACAGGATTAGAATAAATTAATCTATGAAACTTTGAATGGTCAAATACAGCAATCAAAAGGGTTTGACTTCCAGAATCCAAGACTGCAATCAGATCTCAAATCTGCCAAGATATGACTGAGCTATGAGCTACAGGTTTACACTTGGGAAAAAAAAACAACTCAAGGCTGTTCCATGTACTGCTTAGCTGCAGCTAATAACAGAGGTTGTAACCTCAAAGTATCAAATGCCTACCAATGAAATTAGTACTGCCTACCTTTAAATAATATGTTCTAATTTACAGCAATCTTTCCAGTAAAAATGAATATGGTACTATATGTGAGTGACCCAAAACATTGGGTAACTAGGGCATAAGCAAGGGTAAGATTCTGTTAATACTCACCAGTACTGAGTACTGAAACTTTTTTAAGCCGGTACTAGTACTGGAACTTATTTGAGTTGCTTTGTCATTTTTTACGTTTTCAAAAAAAAGTCCACTTCACACACTCAGCCTACACTTTATTTTTTTGAGAATTTAACCCTTGGATAAAAGGAACATTTAACCTAGAGGTACTTTTATATAGGGATGTGTTTTTATTTATTTGGTAAACTTTTAAAATGTATCTAAATAAAAAATGTACAACATACCTAATATACCTACATACTATATCATCTGTGTACAAATACATACCTACCATTAATTTTAACTCAGTCATAAGGTTGCTAAAAAGCTTCAAAGACACAAAACGAAATACATTATGTTGACTTTCTAGAAGCTCCACAACCAAGTTTAAAACATCAGGATCCCATGGAATATCTTCCAGTTGTACCTTTTCACAGTTAAAGAAATCTGGTTTATTCAGAGATTGTTGAAACATTTCCAAAAAGATTAGAAATAAAAATGCTGTTTGAGGCTGGCATTCTTTGGTTACAGTTGGTCCTCCTCTGTAGCAAACTAGATTGACCAAACCATTCATCTCCTGGGTGAGAATTTCTGAAAAGGAAAAACAAATATTCATAAACAATCCTTTAATTTTTTTACCTTTTACTTTTATATTAGTTTTTTTTCCTTTAACATAACAAAGAAATATTAAGTTTTTTTATTTTCAAAATTATAAAGCATGCATTATTGCATACAATACTGAAAAAAAGATATTTTGTGGTTCATCAACAAGGAGTTATTCACATACTATAAACAGGGTGGCCCATAAGTCCCTACCCATCCATAAATTTTTATGTATCCAGTGTATCTGTGTGCTGTCCCTCATTCTCACTGCATAATATTATGCGACACCATAGTCTGCAAGACATTTTCCTCAACATAGCAATAGTTATTGTTCCAAATGCCACAGTAACAGCTGCCTTCAACTCATCATTAGTATTATAACGTTGTTTAGACACAACATATGGATGGGTAGGGACTTACAGGCCACCCTGTACTTTTACATCATTGCTATCACAACTTCTAAATGACCACATGCACTATTTATAGTTTCAGCAGTAACATTAAAAATGTAAACAAGACGGAATGGGTCCCACATGTAATTTCATCTTTACCATAAGAGGCAAGTATTGTCCTGTAATGCATACGGAGAATAACTTGCAAATAATAAGACCACATGGCAAACCACAAATTCCAAACATACAGAAATAATAAAATATGATTACCTGAATGACTAAGACATAGAGACAAACAGCTAAGAAGATAGAATATCTGAACAGGAGCAGTAATATATATAAATGTAATATACAACAAACTGTGGATCTGTCACACAAATCATAACATGCTAAAAAATTATATCATTTCCAGTGAGTGTAAAACTTTAATGCAGCAACAGAAATATACATTTTTCATGCCACACAAGCACGTTGACTTTTCACGAGACACATTTTTCATGCCACACCAGCACGCTGACATTATTTCACGACACATTTTTCATGCCACATGCCACACCATGCCACACAAGCACGCGTTGACTTTTCCACACAAGCACATTTTTTTTCATGCCACACAAGCACGCTTGACTTTTCACGACATTTTTCATGCCACACCACATTTCACGCACATTTTTTCATGCCACGTTGACTTTTTTCACGAGACACATTTTTCATGCCACACCAGCCGTTGACTTTTCACGAGACACATTTTTCATGCCACACTTTTCACGGACACATTTTCATGCCACACAAGCAGACACACGGACACATTTTTCATGCCACACAAGCACGCGTTGACTTTTCACGGAGCCACACATTTTTTCATTTTTCATGCCACACAAGCACGTTGACTTTTCACGAGACACATTTTTCATGCCACACAAGCACGTTGACATTTCACGAGACACATTTTTCATGCCACACAAGCACGTTGACATTTTTCATGCCACACAAGCCGCGTTGACTTTTCACGAGACACATTTTTCATGCCACACAAGCACGTTGACTTTTCACGAGACACATTTTTCATGCCACACAAGCACGTTGACTTTTCACGAGACACATTTTTCATGCCACACAAGCACGTTGACTTTTCACGAGACACATTTTTCATGCCACACAAACCGCGTTGACTTTTCACGACACGTTTTTTCATGCCACACCAGCACGCTTGACTTTTCACGAGACACGTTTTCTTGCCACACCAGCACGCTTGACTTTTCACGAGACACGCTTTTCATGCCACACAAGCACGCTTGACATTTCACGACATTTTCATGCCACACAAGCATCGCACGCGACACGTTTTCATGCCACACAAGCACGTTGACATTTCACGAGACACGTTTTTCATGCCACACAAGCACGTTGACATTTCACGAGACACGTTTTTCATGCCACACAAGCACGTTGACATTTCACGAGACACGTTTTTCTTGCCACACAAGCACGTTGACATTTCACGAGACACGTTTTTCATGCCACACAAGCACGTTGACATTTCACGAGACACATTTTTCATGCCACACAAGCACGTTGACATTTCACGAGACACGTTTTTCATGCCACACAAGCATGTTGACATTTCACGAGACACATTTTTCATGCCACACAAGCACGTTGACATTTCACAAGACACACTTTTCATGCCACACAAGCAAGTTGACATTTTACCAGATATATTTTACATGCCACACAAGTAAGTTGACTTTTACAAGATATATTTTTCATGCCACATAAGTACATTGACATTTCAAAATTATATTTTACATGTCACATAAGTTTACTTTTTAAAAAATATACTTACATGTTACATAAGTAAATCAAATTCTTAAAAAATATATTTACATGTCATATAAATAAGTTGGCTTCTTAAATTAAAGCTAAAGCCAGCCAATTAATTAAAGTTACAAATACATACATGGTTTAAGATTAAAGGTGTCATGTAAAACATGATATTAAAATATTAAGTTAAAAAAGTGAATTATGGCAACAACAGCTAAGCCTAAGCTGATTTTATATAAAAATAGCAGAAGAGGCTCACCTGCTAATCTTTGAACTGTCATTGGTTAAAATTACAAGAAGCGAAAATCTTAGAGAAAGAAAAATAAACAGTATACGACTTTCAACCAAATAACTGAAAATCTATTTCCAAAATTGAAGGTAATTGTAGATCAGAAAAGGTTTGAGCCAAGAAGTACTATCAAGGAAATGTCAATAAAGTTGCAGCCACAGTAAGGTTTTTATCAATAATTTATGTGACAGTTTTAGAAGTGGTAGGTTATAACCAGCATAGTGAGTCATGGCTGCAGAAATGTTATACATGCCAAAAAATTATACCAGTAGACAAATTCAAACATTAAGAACAAACTTTGATAAATAATATTGCTTCCAAAAATTGGTATATTTTTAGTTATTGTTAAATACATAGCTACAAAATGGGCTGTCAGTACTGTGCCCACCAGAAATATTGAAATCTGATTTTTTAGCATCATAAGCCCACAGGACTTATCACCAAGACATGGGGGAATATTAGAAATTAACATGGTCACCTTAAATTTTACACGAGATATTACAACTGTAATTAAGTGTAAGTGTAAGAAAAAATTTTTTACAGTTTAATACTATTGTATCATACTTAAAAATGAATTGTTTCCAAGAAACACAATACCTTTATCATGAGATAACAATCGTTGTTGATATTCTCCAAATATATATAATACATATTTCAAACAAAAATTTCAAATAAAGCTTGCTTTATTTAATATTAAGCACAGTGTATGCCTCCTACTCCACAAGTTACATTCAAGTAGTCCAAAAGTTATGGAGCGGTGCCTCAATATTTACAGCAATAATAACAGTGCATGAACGTTTTAATATACTTTTATGTTTCAATAAAGTTTTATTAAATGTACCAGTAACAGATATATATATATATAAACTATAAACTACAGGCTTAAAGTTAAAACACTGTTAAACATAACTCACATAACTTTGTAAGGCATTATTATTCAAATACTTACGTAGTACTTTGATTAACTTACCCCTAATAACTTTCTGCATACGATGTTTACAAGCATGTTCAAAAATCCATGCTTTAACACCTGAAAGTGAAGAATCTGACAAATCCGTCCTTGTCTCACCCTCAATTTTACTAACCATCATAGAAATGTAGGAAACTGTATTGTATCGCTCATTAGAAACATAAATCCCGAACACGGTTAGTCAAATAAGTCTAATCTTAGACTAGTTAAGACCAACACATACTTTAAGTTTCACCTTACCCATACAACAATGTAACTTATAGATCTTAAAACAATTGACCAGTCTTACTCAGAAATTGCATAGTAATCACTAAATCATGATTCGTACAATGATAATAATAAATTATTCACTTATTGTTAAAACTCTCGCTGCTCTAAAGTAGTGTTTAATTTATTTAAACATGCGTTATTTTAGAATAAATAAATAACATGAAACTAAAGCAACAGAAGCATTAACATGTATAACCAACCACGGTACTTTAAATTAACTTCCCGATTTACAAAGCAAACTAAACACACATAATAAATTCAAAACGCCATTGTGCCATTTTATTTTCAAATAATAATACAGATTTATTAATATCGTGGCGTTTAATAAGTTCTTAATCCCAAACAGATAAAAAGATTTATTTTGTGTGTTTACCTTTTAAAAACTGGCGGAGCATGATTACACTTAATTATACTTGTTATAACACATTAGTATTAGGCCGATTACGTTTTCAAATAGGACATTCTTTATCTAGTCCCTGGAGGATTTAAAAATTTTAAAGAATTAGAAAAGTGTATAATAATAGTGTTCTAGCATACAATATTTGTTTTTTGTTGTTGTTTTTTTCCTTTCAAATAAAGTGTTTCATTCAATTCAGAGTTCTTCGGGTTGCTGAGTTTGTTTGTTTGTTTTGAATTTCGCACAAAGCTACAGGAGAGCTATCTGCCCTAACCGTCCCTAATTTAGCAGTGTAAGAATAGAGGGAAGGCAGCTAGTTATCATCACCCACTGCCAACTCCTGGGCTATTCTTTTACCATCGAATAGTGGAATTGACTGTAACGTTATAACGCCCCCACGGCTGAAACAAGCTGCTAGGATACAACAAACACAGAAATTGTCATAACATTATTTATACAAGCCATTTGATACAACAGTATTTGCTATACCATGTGTGCCTCTTACAAGATGATGTTTGTTGTATCCAACCAAGCTAAAGAACTCTGGACTTTAGCGAAACACATCGTCAGCAATGAATATGGCAAATATAGTATGTTCAAAGAATGTTATTATACACTCTTATAATTATTTAAAATCCTCAAAGGACTAGAGAAACGTAGTGTTGAAAATGTAATAGATGTCTCATGAAAAGTTTATGAACAAATGATTTGTTTGTTTATTTTTCAACACAAAACTGTACTTTGGTCTATCTTTTTGGTGCCCAACACAAATATCGAAACCAGATTTTGGGCATTATAATTCTTTAGGCTTACCGCCAAGCCACTGGAGGGGAATGAGCAAATCAAAAGAACAACAGAGAGTTAACCACGCATTGGAAAATAGGAATTAACTAAATAGCTACAGAAGCAAGGTTAAGAAAAGTATTGTACACTTGAGGAATTATAGAATATAATTAGAAATTATCCCTTACAATTTTAAGTGTGTTGGGATTAGTGCTCATTTCAAAAGTAAGTGTGAAGTACAGGCGAATGTTTTTGCGCTCGACTCGCTAATGGGTAAAAATCAGCTGAGAATTCTTCACCTGTTCCAAATGAGATAAGGAATTTGTTATTTTAGACCTTTTTCTTAGCAATAATAATTAATGGACCTGGTCAACTGAAGAGCGTCTTTTATTATATTACGTTTAATTTTTTATTAATCAGTATTATCTTTCTCCTATGATGTGATCAAAATACCAGACCCTTTTAGAATAATGGGATTACCAGAATGGCAGAATACAAGCATGCCACAAAAGATAGAAATTTTTAGTGTATCCTTAAGCTGAACATGTTTCTTTGACTAGAGGTTTACCAAATTTTAAAAATAGAGTATAAGTAGGAGGATGGCATATAGCAAATGCAAATACAACATTTATTCCAAGAAATAATCTGCTGTTCAACAGCTCTCTTGCTCTGGTGTACAGTGTTGTTGTTCTTGTTTTTCTTATAATAAAACTACTTCAAGCGACATGCTGCGTCTACCGAGAGAGGCCTGGCATGATCAAGCGCGTAAGGCATGCGACTCGTAATCCGAGGGTCGCGGGTTCGCGCCCGCGTCGCGCTAAACATGCTCGCTCTCCCAGCCGTGGGGGTGTATAATGTGACGGTCAATCCCACTATTCGTTGGTAAAAGAGTAGTCCAAGAGTTGGCGGTGGATGGTGATGACTAGCTGCCTTCCCTTTAGTCTTACACTGCTAAATTAGGGACGGCTAGCACAGATAGCCCTCGAGTAGCTTTGTGCGAAATTCCAAAACAAACAAACAAGTCTACCGAGAGCAAATTGAACCTCTGATTTTAACGTTGTAAATACGAAGATTTACCGCTATCGTCGCGGGTGACAGTGGATACACCCCCATTTATTACCATTTAAGGTCTAAATTATAGATGGCGCTATGATAATTTAAATATCCTGTAATTACCATAATTTGTCTGAATCTTGGGATGACTACCAGTAATATTAGAAATAGCTCACTGTTGTTATTCTTTTAGCTGGTGTGATTTTTAATTTTAAATTTCTCTAACTCGCTAATTACACATTTGTACTTTACATATTTATGCACTAAGTAACGCACTCAACAAGTAACTTATTAAATGACATTTCCTAAATAGCATAGGAAGCTTCGAAATACTAACTTAATGGCTAGATTCCTCTAACAAACAAACATTTAAATTCAAATGTTAAAGATGTAATTTGCAACAAAAACGATAGACCTCAGTTTCTTAGTTGATAAAAGATTAGGAGCTGCGCTATTTAGCATGTGTGTGTTTGTCACATCGAGGGGAATCGAACCCCTGAGTTTAGCGTTGAAAATCCGTGGACTTACCGTTGTATCAGCGGGAAACACGTTATTTAGCAAATAGGAAGTGTAGAGTAAGGGTTTGACCACCTGCTGGTATTATCTAATTTGCCATCAATAATAGCTCATCTTGCTTTTCAGTTTCTGTAATATTCCTCAAAGCAAACCATATAATTGTTTAATTACATGCTTCTTCGTTCTCTCACATAGACAGGGAAATGTTAGGAATACAAAGTTATATCTTTAACACCAGAGTGGGCACTTGTCACTGGTCCTGTAACGACAAGAGGAATCCACCGCCATTATAAAAATAGTCATGAAGCAGAAGGCCTGCTAAAAAAAAAAAGAAAAGGAAATAAAATGTTGTAGAATCTATACCTGTTATAGCTGCTTAAATCGCCGGAAAAAGAAGAAACCCGTCTCTCTTTTTTTACAAGTGTGTATATTTTTTCAACTCTTAACTGACAATACAACCAACCATGGACAAAACTTACGAATGTTTTGACAAATTATGTGCAGTGATTTGTGTAATCCAGCAGAGGGTGTAGTTGAGTCGGAGATCTATGCTCAGTAGTAGAAATACCGAAGTAGGAAGGCCCACTATTTGACAGCCCTCAACAACTTTTGTAATTGATTTATTAGTGCATATTTATTTTAATATCGATGTTTGTTTCAGTTAAATATACGTTTAGAATTGCACGTAACTTATATTGTTAAATATGTATTGCAAAAGTCTCTCCCATTCTCTGAATCTGTAGAAGATTCTCGAGTGTAAAAATCAACAATATATGTTTTATATTACTGCCAACTGAACTTTCGAGAACTTCACCCTAAAACTATGACTTTGATAAATGCGTATTAATCGGGAAACTGCAGATATTTGATCAGAAACGTTTATAGATTTCGAACACAACAAACCATTTAACTTCAATGAATTAACTTCGGACATTAATATTTCTACGAAGACATTAGATATTTTTGTCGGAGAAAAGTCAATTTGTCAACGTCGTGTGGCTAGCCAGTCAGCGAAGTGTTACAATATCAACTCAAAATTAGTTCGCTCATCGTGAACCATCGATAAAATTTTGAGTTCCAGATGAGATAAAAGAGTCAGTACGGTTTGAAAGTTTATAAAACTTTTGTAAATAAATCATTATTTAAAAAAAACATTAGTAATAACCGTTATTATAAATTGTATAGTTTTGTGTTTGTATATTGAATTATGTGTTTTGAAAAACAAATGAAAGTTGTGTGTGTAGCAGTCTTCTTGGCAAATATCATAAATTTAATATATATTGACATTTAATTAACTTCTGAGTTACTATTAAAATCTCTGGCTATTTGAACTCGTGATATGTAACGTGATAAACTGGAATCTCTTCTTGAATAGATTATAATATACAATATTTTCAAAGAGTATTCGAGGGCCCTTCAAAATGTTTGTGCTGTTCTGGTGTCCTGAACTTAAGTGGTGTTTGACCATTCATTATATAGTTATCTAAAGCCGTAATAACAAAGGTTTAATTAATATTAAACAAAATGGTAAAGTTTTAAACTCTATAAAATTATTGAAGAAAATTTGTCAATGTTTTTCAAAACGCCAGTTGTTTTTCAGACCTATGTTCAACGACGGTAGTGTACAACAGCGGTTCTCAACGTGGGTCATATGTAAGGGGAGCCACACGTAAATGACGGAAAATTAGGGGGCCAAAATAAATTCTGAGTGGGGCACGAAATCTTCGCTGCCCGCATAAAATATTTAGAAGTGAATTAAAGGTTCCTGTATCCCCCACAGCTCAGAAGCCAAGTTACCAGACACAACTAGTACTCGAGTAACAATTAAAATGTTTGTCTGGTATCTGCAAATGTTTTAGACTGATTCTCAAGAGCAGCAAAGCTATCGTTGTGCGGCGTGCCAAGCAATTTCCCTCATTGGTTACTGCTGACATTGAACTGAAAGATGACGACATTTTTGTGAATGTGGAACATTTAAAGCATTTGTTTGATATACTATTTCAGTTCAGCGACCTGCTAGATATGAATATTCCGTATTGAATCGTAGATCCATTAAGGGTGGATGCGGTTGCTGTTTATATCACACTACAGGAGTTCCTCATCAAACTGTAGAGTGATATAACAGCCCAAGCTAGATTCAAACGTGACAAACATTATTTCTGGATAAAAAGTGAAACAGCTAACAAGTTTCCATAGCTTTGGGAGTACCCCGCTGGTGCGATAAGTCTACAGATTTACACGATAAAATTATGGGTTTGATTCCTCTCGGTGGACTCAGCAGATAGCCCAATGTGGCTTTGTTATAAGGAAAATACACACATGCACAGACAGTTTTTGAAGAAGGCAAAGTTCTGTTTTATCGCTTTTCCCCTGCCTTATCTGATTTTCGTCATGTGACTTATTTGCTATTAAAAATATGTAACCGCCTTGATGTTATGAAGAAAAGTGATCTTCGCTTATCACTGACCGCTCTGCAATAGAACATTCAAAAACTTTAAGTTGTTCATCAGGCCCAAGGATCACACTAAAATGTCGGTGATTAACAGAATATTTTTTTACTTGTATAATTCAACAGTATATTATAAACAATATGTTTAAAAACAATAACATATTGTAAAAATAATATTATAAATCAATAATGTGGAAATAAAGTAACTTTTTTTCCTAAGTTGCATCGTCTACGAAGGGTGGTGCTACGGGGATAAATCAAACTGGGAAGGGGGTCACGTGCAAAAAAAGTTTGAGAAACGGTGGTATACAGTGTAACATATTCTTTAATTTTGATGGAGAAAACGTGTTTAACATATAAAAAAAGGCACATGGCCTATCAATGTTGGAAACAAAGACTCCTAAACAGACTAAGCCATGGCTGAACAGGCCTGTTATGAAAAAAAAAAAATTGTTGTAGTCCGATATTGCCGTATATGATTTCCAGTGATTGATCTCCCTTCTTTTCATGTAGGTATATGTAATTATTTTATTCTAGTATGATGAATAACTTATCATAGATTACTTACAACAAAAGCATTTGTAACCGTGTTTTCTTTAACACTTTAATGGCATAACTTACATACATTTTAATATTTTTTTATTTCGATTTATAAAGACATTTATTTATTTTTTATATGATTACTTTAATTATATGATATCCCTCTCTCGCGGGCGGACATAGAAAGTTTTAGTACGTAGACTATTTCCATAGAACTATAAGATTTAATAACCTTTTGACTTTACAAGTAATATATCCACACGTCACTGAAACTGAATTTTTCAATAGCAGTTGTTAGGTGCTTATTTGTTATTTACGCTTTTTATCGTAAATTTGTGACAATGCAGAGATGGGTTGATCGTGTTGCACTTGTAACCGGAGCTTCTGTGGGTATTGGTGCGGCAATTTGTCAAGTATTAGTAAAACATAGCATGAAGGTCGTCGGATGTGCTCGTGATGTAGATAAAATTCGATCTATTTCTCAAGAAGAAGATATAAAGTCAGCAAAGGGTTCTCTAATGCCAATCAAGTAAGTTTATAAATTATGTTTACGAAATTTTTTCACTTATTAGTAATAGAATGTACTTTAAATTAGAATACAGCAACATATACGAAGAGTATACAATGGTTCATCAAGATTATTCCAACTTAGATTGTGGTCATTTCATGTCAAATCATCCAGGGGGCTGCAGGTGACCCCACAGAATGCCTTGAAAAACTTCACGTACTGGTCTACCAATATAATGAAAAATTGCCAAAGATTAGATCAATATCTCTAATAGTTTCTGATTTACCACCCTGTAAAATTTAGTTTTTTTGGGTTTTTTTTTTGCGAATTCATTTTTGGGTAACTGGCTGCTTAAAGCTGCAAGAGTAATGGTGGTAGAAGGCTGAAATGTGCTACACTGACTGAATTAATCTCACAAAATTCAAAAATGGTCTCAAACCAAGTTTATCTCTCTTAGGATTTGCATAGTCAGGCTGTAAAATCACCTGAAAACCCAAAATTGTAAAAACATTGGTTTATTTAATAAGCCATAGCTCTTAGACTTCATATGATATAAAGCTGAATTTTGTTTTCAAATTTTCTATAACATATCAGTTGATAAATCAGCAATTGTTGTAATTAAAAGTCTATTAGATCTCCTGAAAAAAAATATAGTTGCATGCAACTTTTTATGACTTAGCTAAAAATAGCCCTACTTCAGGCCACAGTTTGACCATGTCACCAGTTATTCAGCCTTTTCAGATTTGTATCATATATTTTTACATCTCTGAATATGATCCACAAAAAAAAATCAGGATGGTGTTCAACCTACTTTTTGAGTTATAATTTTTTTAAGTATCCTCTGACCATACATTTTTTACTTGAAAAAAGCAAGTTCCATTCAGGTGTGTTACTGTGTGCAAATATATCCATACAATTTTGAAAATACCTGTCAGAATTTTATGAATCCCACCAAAATATTTCTCACCAGCATTTCACAGTGTTAAATAATGAAGTTGTAAGAAACAAGAAGGAATTAATTCATTTCTAAACAAGTTTATTGGCATAACTAGTTAGATCACATGACAATGCAACTATATTGTGCATGCATTACAGTTATGCAGATATGGCTGAGTTTAAGATTCATAATATAATAAATACAAAGGTAAATTAGACACAAAAAGCACAGTGCAACAACAGGGGATAACTGAGAAAGATTATAGTCACACCAAACTGTAATAATCGTGACAGTGAAATGTTTCAAAAACTGCTTTGGTGATAAATTAGCCTTAACAACATCAAACAAACATTGCTTTGTTCAGACAGCTTGAATAAATTTCTGAAATTCAAATTTGATTATGTTGAGATCACTTTGACTTAGAACATAGTGGGGAGCACTACTGCCTTGCATGGTAGGTGCACTTATCAGACAAAGAATATGTTGGAAAGGAATCGAACTTTCATCTTTACGTGACCTTGCAGGCCATGAGAACGGTTCGTTTCTTGATTTCTTCATAAATGACACGAACACATTGGAATGTTCATCTGATCTATCTTTTATGTTTCCCACATACCATTCATGATTGTATATGCATGCCACATATTTCCCTGGTTGATAATTGTCATTGTTATCATTAGACCCTATTTGAGCTGCTGCAGCATCACTTTCACTGCTACTACCAACAGTTACAACTGTGTACACATCATCATCTGATAGCCTTCTCATATACAATTTGTTGGTAGAATAAAGCTGTGATGTGACCTAATACCTATACCTGCCACAGTTTTGTATTTTTCATAGTGCTCAAGTAGGTCAAACTTACACAATTCTGCAGGACTGATTCCTGATTGACAAGAAAGAACTGAATGCCCTGAATGTGGTCCTTTGCCCAATGGTACATATCAGAGACACTTAAAATTTGATAATTTTTTATTTTACACAACCTTGAATTTTTTGAAGATCATATTCAGAGATGTAAGAATATATGGTAAAGGCTGATTAGAATATTTCAATGGGATTTATAAATTATTTCAAAATTGTATGGATATATTTGCACACAGTAACACACCTGAATTGAAGTTGTTGTTTTTTTCAAGAAAACAACATATGGTCAGAGGATACTTTAAAGAATTATAATTCAAAAAGTAGGTTGAACACCATCCTGATTTATTTTGTATATCATATTCAGAGATGTCAGAATATATGGTAAAAATCTGAAAAGGCTGAATAACTGGTGACTTGGTCCAACTGTGGCCTGAAGTAGGGCTATTTTTAGCTAAGTCATAAAAAGTTGCATGCAACTACATTTTTTTACAGGAGATCTAATAGACTTGATTACAACGATTGCTGATTTATCAACTGATATGTTATAGGAAATTTGAAAACAAAATTCAGCTTTATATCATATTAAGTCTTAGAGCTATGGCTTATTAAATAAATCAATGCTTTTTTCATGATTTTGGGTTTTCAGGTGATTTTACAGCCTGACTATGCAAATCCTAAGAGAGATAAACTTGGTTTGAGACTATTTTTGAATTCTGTGAGATTAATTCAGTCAGTGTAGCAAATTTCAGCCTTCTACCACCATTACTCTTGCAGCTTTAAGCAGCCAAAGTTGCCTGAAAATGAATTTGCCAAAAATAAAAAAACACTTAACTTAATTTTACAGGGCTGTAATCAGAAACTATTAGAGATATTGATCTAATCTTTGGCAGTTTTTCATTATATGGGTAGATGAGCACATGTGAAATTTTTCAAGGCATTCTGAAGGTTTACATGGAAAATTTTCCAAAATCTGGATGATTTAATGTGGAATGGCAAACAACCTTTTCCTCGTACTTTATTCGTTTTTTTTCAAAATTTTAAAAAAATTAAAATTTTGGTACAACATTCAGGATATATTTATTTGAAAATTTTTATCTTTTTCAAATTCATATATCAATCAACTGCTTTTAACATTACTAGTCAATGTATATATAAATTATTTCAGAACATTTAGAACACTTAAAGATTTTGTTTTGCGTCAATTTTTTTTTTTCATTTTTTTTGTCAGATGTGACCTGACAAAAGAAAATGAAATCTTGGACATGTTTGAGGAGATCAGAAAAACGTATGGTCGTGTTGACGTGTGCATCAACAATGCTGGGATTTCCGAAAGCAATTCAACCTTGCTTGAAGGTGATACAGCCTCGTGGAGACAAATGTTAGAGGTAAAATTTAAACATTTGTAACTGTTTTTAAATTGTTGTAAGTTCATTTGAAACAAACATACATTTTATACAAACAAATCTAAACTTGTTTCACTATGTTGTTGATCTTAGGTGTGTGTGTAAATAGTAAATTAATTTTTCTATTAAGTTTTTGTAATATCAATAAGAAGAAACAAGATGAATTTGACTCTTTTCTTTTAGTACATTTTTTTCTTAAAATGTCACTTATTATCCATTTTAATAAAATGTGTATTACTTTAAAGACATAAGTAATATATCTCTTGTGATTTTATAATTAAAGATTGTTTCAGTGGCACTTTAAAGTAGATGTAATAGGTTGGAAAACTTCAATTGCATGTATATATGTATTTCTTAGTGAAAGATTGGTGAAATGTTATAAAGACAATAACATTTAAAATAAATAATGCTTGTTTTTAAAATAAAATGTTGTCACTCTTAAAACTATCACTAATTACTTTACATGTTTCAATCAAATGAACTTAAATTATTTGTTAGGTGAATGTAATAGGCCTCTGCATTTGCACAAGAGAGTGTGTTAAACTTATGAGAGAAAATAACACTGATGGTCAGGTTATCCATATTAGTAGGTAAGTTTTGTCACTGTAATCTGTAATACATTGAAAAGTATTCTCTACACCATTGTGTTTTGTATAATACACAAGTTTTTGAAGTTTTTAATGGAAAAGAATCAGTTTTTTTATGTTTTGAAAATGTTATTTTGATATCACTTTATCAAATTGATGGTTAATCAATGTTAAAATTTGCTGTGATTGAAATAATGTAGTTTACAAATACTATGAATATTCTTGGCTGATAGTGCAAACTTTTTTCTTTCACTCACAGCATGTCTGCACATCGGATTCCACCAGGAGGTTTTGCTTTTTATTCAGGAACCAAGTTTATGGTGAGAGCATTAGCAGAGGGACTCCGAAACGAGTTGCGAGCTGGTAAGAGTGGAATACGTGTTGCTGTGAGTATGGCTTTTGTGGTACATTAATTAATTATACATAGCTACACAAAAAATACTACATTTTAATTTTGTAAGTGTATATTTCAAATGTTCATTAAGTTTTAAATTTTTATTTGCAAAAAGTATGTAAAGTATAAACAAGTTGACACAAATTATTTAATATTAAATAATTCTACAAAGATCTACTACTATGAACACATTTTCAAAAAGTACTTGTTTTTTAGTTATTGTAAAATTAGATGAGCTGAATAACTGTTTCAAACAGCTTTGCTTTTGTTTTTATTTCTTATCAGTGTATCAGTCCAGGGAGGGTTGACACTGAATTTCACAAACGTTTGTTCAAAGATAATCCTGAAGAAGCAAAACGTCGTGTTTCTCAGTTCACCTGTTTGAAAGCGGAAGACATTGCAAAAGCAGTTGTTAACATCCTTGAAATGCAACCACACATAGATATCAATGATATTTTAATACGTCCTACGGAACAACCTTTTTAAATTTTTAATATGACTATTAAAATAATTGTTTGATTAATTCTTTTCTTTTTCTAGATTTTGAATTTACATGGTCTAATTCCATAACAGTATAACAGCTAATGATTTAGTTGAATAAAATGCTTGTATTTAAAATATTAAGTAATTAATTATAGTATTAACTTTATTACTTTTTATGGGAAGAAAATGTTTCAAAAAGTTACATTTAATTAGAAGAAATTCTTAGAATCAAATTATTTCTCAATATACATTTTATTATTATATAATTTAGCTTTTTGGAAGGTTAAGGGGAAAAAATGTTTTATTTGAAAGTTCATGTCCAAATAGATGGTTATGGGAATTTAATAAAGTAAGAATGACTGGCATACAAGAATGTCATATGCTGTATCTATCCTAGATAAATAGCCTTAACGAGCTAGGCCATGCCAGGCCCTAATTATAAACAAGTAAATTCACTTGTACTTGACTCTGATCCACCATGACATGACTAAAGATATATAAACAACAACAACATACAGGTGTGAGGTTACCAAAGAGATTAAGTGTATTAGTGTAGATGAATGTAATATAAATGTCACTTCATTTACTAACAGGTCCTCGATGTAAAAAGGAGAAAAAAAGGTGCTTATTCATTTATACACAGAAACTTAACCAAGTCATTTAGGCCCATCATGGCCAGATGGTTAAGGGACTCGACTCGTAATCTGAGGGTCATGAGTTCAAATCCCCACCACACCAAATATGCTTCCCCTTTCAGTTGTGGGGACGTTATAATGTTACGGTCAATCCCACTATTCATTGGTAAAAGAGGACCCCAAGAATTGGCAGTGGACAGTAATGACTAGCTGCTTTCCCTCTGGTCTTACACTGCTAAATTAGGGACAGCTAGCGCAGATAGCCCTAGAGTAACTTAGGACAAAGTTCAAAACAAACCAAAACCACGTCAATTCAACACATAATTTGCTTCTTATGTTGTAAAATAAACCTACAAAATAATTATTAAAAGAGAATATCCAAGAACTTTGAGCTAGTAAACCTAATTTCTATGAATTTAGACTTTTTGATCCTTAGAATTTGTACAAGGCTTGTGATTAAAGTGTGATGTGAACTTAAAACATATGTAATATTAGTACTACTACTTTTATTATTTTGAAATTATAAAAACAAAAGATCTATCATAATTAATGTATTTCACATTCTTATGTATCACAAAATGTGCTTACAATTTTTACGTGAAATTACTGGAATTCAGTGTCTATTATTTTGCACAGTGTCTAAAGTTTCTAATAATTTTCTGCAGTCACTGATTTCATAGTACTGCAGCAAAAATACACAACAAATTTCAAAGACTAAAAACGTGTAGGATTATGCAAGTTTCCCTGGCTTAAAATTAAAATGTGTTTGTTTGGAATCAAGCACAAAGCTACATAATGGGCTATCTGTGCTCTATTCACTACGGGTATCAAAAGCCAGTTTTTAGCAGTGTGAGTCTGTAGACATACATGAGAGAAAATAATAAATAATCATATGTATTAAAAAGCATTTAGATTATAAGATATTAATATAAAAGAAATTGTAATTAAGAAAATGACAATTAAGAGACTAAGCACAATCACTCTTGTCGATTGTCTAAAGCAAATATATTACCTCATAGTACAACTCCAATCAACAGGTAGTAAATAATTACTTATACAGAAATGGTGTGATTTCACTAACTTCTGATGAAACATGAGCAAAGTACCATGAGTTAGAATAATTTTGGAATATAAAACCTTATTTTTAATATGCTAAAGAATAAAATGAATAAAAGATAATTTTAGATTTATATGTGATGATATATAAACATGCATGAACTCTGGTGTATCAATGGATTTAATTTTAGTTTTGACGACTTTTCCAATAATAGCATATAGGTAATACAATGTATATATTCTATTTCTTTACTGTATTATTGCTTTTGAATTTGTTTCTAATCTAGTTTTTGTGGTGGTTTTAGGCACTACCTGATAAAAGGCCTTGGTTAAAAATGTTGTCACAATTTCAAAATCAATTTACAATGTTTACTATTTGGCATTTTTAGTTTTTGACATTTAAAATGTTTTTCAGTTGTACTCTATAATCTATGCAGACCGTTTTTGGTATTTATTATTTGGATAACCAAATCTTAAAAACAAAAACCTTGTTACCCAAAAAGCCCATCCAACTGGTACATTTTGAGATATCATAAATAACTAAAATTAAATCAAATGACTAAATATGCTTTCATAATCCTTTCAAGTTAAATAAACAAATAAAATAATATAATAAAAACAAAATACAAACAACTTGAAACAAATCTGATTTATCTTCTACAGTTTCTAACTTGTCTCTTGTTACTATGTTACATATTACAATTTCAGATCGTCTGAAACTGTGTTAAATGATAATTTAGATTTAGAAGTTAAATAAATGTTGACATGTATCCAATTTATCATAAATGCCAACAAGATTGAATACACACAGTTACAGCTTTGAAGGTTTGTAGTACACCAACTATAGCAAACCAATAATATATACTGTCTCTTGGTGCATTGCATTGGTTACATTTATAAGTGTGAGGAGGATTTCTAGAAATTTCAGCCTGCACAACAATATGGACGATACACTAGTGTTTACATACACACATATATTGTTTATTCTTACACTTGAGAATCTTCTACAACTTTAATGAATAAGCAGGAATTTTGCAACACACATTTAATAGTACAAGATATGAATAGCTCTAAATACCACATTAACTTAAACAAACATCAATATTGAAATAGGTATATAATAGTAAATCTGTCACACTTCCTTCCTTCAAGAATTAAAAATTGGCATTAGACAGTTTTAACCAGATATATATACATATATACACACACATTGATAACAATACATTAAATACAATACACTGGCAAAGAATTATACAACTTCAATAATCATGACAGCATTAACGCAATCAATACAAATAACCTTATAATCATGAAATTACATTTGGTTCAAAAATGTCAATGGGTGATGATTAGTGTTAATGACAATAGGTCGTGGTGTTGCAAATATATAGATATTGAAATGTTCTAAGATAATACTAAAACCAATGTTTCTTTTTCCACAGTTGAATAATTATTTTCATGACAATTAAACTTTTTAGGAAAATAACAAACAGCATGTTCAATTCCTTTGTCATCTGATTGTTACAGAATAGCACCACAATTTCTGGCATCAACAGCTATTGTGAAAGGCTTATCAAAGTCAAGTGTCATCAATACAAGGTAGTGCACAATAAATATTTGACCTTTTCAAAAGCAGATTGACATGTTTCAGACCACTTGTACTTTTGAATTTTCTTCAACAGGTTTGTGATACAGTAATGTCAACAACATTTTTACAAAACTTCTTGTAATAAACAGCCACTCCCATATATCTTAAATTTTTTTTGATGGCAGGAAGTGGATAATTCAAAATACAATCAACCTTAGCTTGAATGTCAGAATTACTCAATTTGATGTTGCATTTATCTCCAATATTTTCAAATTTCCAATTTTCTGAGTCAAAGAGACTGTTATCAGTTTCAGAAAAACATTCAGTGGCTAAAATATTTTCAAATGCATCTTGGATAATGACAGAGTTTCAACATATTGATATGACACATCTGAATAGCCTTTGGATGATCAGGTGTTTTTACAATATAGTCTGTATCATTAACTTTACTCAAAGGGATCATGATACCTAACTCTGAGTGGATGTTCCCTAGTGGGTAACAATATTAAGACCATGTCATCAGGATGAAACTTATGTTCTTCAGCTTTGTGGTCATAAATATTTTTCATTCTAGCTTGGGATGGCTTCAAATTGTTTTGAGCCAATTCACAAGCACCTAAGAATCTGGACCAAAACTGACAAATGTAATCCAGTAAGCACATTTCTTTCAGATCATCTTCTAACCATTTTCCTTTCAGCAACTTCAAAGGAACACTCATTGAATGGTCAAACACCAACTCAAATGGGCTAAACCCCAACAACTTATGAACTGACTCATGAACAGCAGATAATAGCAAATTAACTCCTATATTATGTTATGTATTCTAATTTCAAATAGATTGAAACTAAATTAAATGATAATCTGTGATGATGAGAAAACCCACTTGTAGATAAAATACATACGTAAAAACATAAAAAATTTTCTCAACCCATACCAGCCATTTTTACATATAAATTAAATGATAATTTAGAATTTAGGTAAATGTCAATATGTATCCAAATTATGACACTTGCCAACAAGATTGATACACACTGTTATAACTTCCAAGGTTTGTAGTGCACCAACTATAGCAAACCAATAATATATACAAACTCATCTATTTGTAGAAATATTTTCTCACCATCTAACAAACTGTTAACATCAACATATATTTATCAAAGTCATCAAAATAATTTACTTCTGTATTGAACATGTTTGTTTGTTTCATAGTTAATCACAAAGCTACACAATAGGCTAATTGTGCTGTGCACACCGCAAATATTGAAACCCAGTTTTTTTCAGCATGATAAGCCTTCAGATCTACTGCAGTGCCACTTGAGAAGGGGAGTATCAAACATGTAACAACAATAAACAGTTTTGTTTAACAACATTGCAATTAAAGTCTAACTTCCCTTTACTTGAAATAAGAGATGAAATGATTTAATTCAGTGAGGTCATTCCATTACTCATTTTCACCATAGAAACTGAATATATCTCATTAAACCAACCATTTCCTATTCACAATGTGGTAGTATGACACCTTAAAATGTGCCTTGCAAGTAATATTTAGTTCAGTTATTTGACCACTTATGTGAAATACAAGTTTCTAATTGAATACCAAGCCAATAAAATAAAATATTAGATTACCATGAAAATAAGAAACTTAATGTAATTAATGAACCATATGTAAATAATGCAAAATTATATTAATTTTTTTTAAAAATTCAATGACATGTGTTAATACCCTTTTTGTAACAGAAGTAAATCAATGGTCAATTAAAGCTTACATTGCCATAAATTATGAAAGTGGTTACATCTACAAAACAAATGGATTTAACATTACTGATAATTCTAGGACATTTGTTTATACATTCTGCTTATATTGTACATATTTTATATCTGATCCAGTGTTTTCCACTACACTTCAGATGTACTTGTGGGAACTGTAGGTGGATGGTTTTAATAATCACTTCACAGTTACATTAGGTATCAACTTAAAATTGTTAAGTTAATGAAGGAAACCCTTCTTAAGATGTTTCACTGAGTTGCAATAATTATTAAAACTCAAAACACAAAAATAATAAATGATGTAGAAAACAACATTAAAAGAACAGTCTGTGGTTCTATGAATTATACTTTTAGTTGAACCACTAAGAATTTTTCTTTAAATAAATATAACTGTTTGTTTTGATAAACTGAAGATGGAGTAATACCATTACCTGTTTGTCAGTGCATGAACTCTACAACCGCAGAAGTTCTGTGGATTACTTATAAAAATTTTAAGAAGTGTCAATTTGGAAACATATTTTTAACATGTGTAGACTGTAAAAATTTAGGTATACAATAAAAATTTCAGGTAAAGATGGTATTGCTGTGAGCCACTCATGAAGTATGAACTGGGAGTGCAAAGTCTGACATTCATTTATTATAGGCTAGTAAGAAAGTCATAATGACTTTATCACTCATTTACAATTGTGATGCAACATTGAATAAAACAAATATTCCATTCATTTCTGTTTCCCTTTAGACCAGGGGTTCCCAACCTTTTTGCACTCGCAACATGAAAATGTAATTGATGAAATAAAATTAATGTTATCCCAAGCTACTTCTAACAAGGCTACGCAACCCCCCTGCCAAGGCTTTGCGACCCCAAGGGGGGTCGTGACCCACTGGTTGGGAACCCCTGCTTTAGACCATGCTTTTACATGAAAATATTAAATTTTATTTAAGTTTAAAACCAATAACTAAAGGTAAACTAAGACATTTGCCTAAAGGTTAAGAATCTAAGCTTTGTATACATGGTAAAGGAACAAATATTTGAAGCATGGAGCACATCCTAAAGTAATGACAACACTTGAAAATTATGGATTTGAGGCATGATTTGAATTATTATAATCCTTATTCTTAGTGAAAACATTTTCTGGTACAACTGAATGTTTCTTGGCATGGCTATACTCTTATAGGCAATTTATATGGTTTCTTAAGAATTAAACTGACCACCAAGACCATGCATTATTAAAACCTAGTGACCCAAAGATTAACACGGTAGTAATGTGCTCAGGGATATTTTAAAAATTTGCTCTGCAGAACTAAACTGGAAAAAGAAGGTTAACATAATTATTTCAAAATTATATTCATGCACATTTCACCAGACACTGCTTGAATTAGACTTTTTTATCTAAGATAAAAGCTTCCATCTTTGTTGTCATCATCTGACCACAAAGTCTTTTATTTATAGAAGAAATATAATTCACAAAATGTTTATGTGATGAAGAACAGCAACACAAAACTATAACTATCATTTTATTAACTGTGAAATATTTATTTTTCTTATGTTATAAATTTCTTTAACTTCTACACAACAGAAAATACAAAAATATTGTTGACTTCAACATTTTAATAAGATCTTTTAAACCTGTGACTGAGTTTTAGTACCAAGTTTGATCATGGAAAACTTTTGAAAAATATTATTTCTATAGATAATTAGAAATAAAAACTATAATATTCTCTTGTTTGTTTGTTTTTGAATTTCACTCAAAGCTACACGAGGGCTATCTGCACTAGCCATCCCTAATTTAGCAATGTAAGGCTAGAGGGAAGGCAGCTAGTCATCACCACCCACTGCCAACTCCTGGGCTACTCTTTTACCAATGAATAGTGGGATTGGCTGTCACATTATAATGCTCCCATGGCTGAAAGGGCAAGCATGTTTGGTGTGATGTGGATTCAAACCCATGACCCTCAGATTACGAGTCAAGTGCCTCAACCACCTGGCCATACTGGGCCCTATCTTGTTAAAAATTGTTGAAATAAAATTGCCTCTTTTATTTTGAAGTGATTAAACTATTTATAATTTTTATCATCAGTGCTTTCTTTCATGTAAAGGGCAAAAAATAATAAAAAGATATAAAAAAAGTTAAACAGTCAGTAAATAATAAATAAAAATAAACACAAAATTTGACCTTTTATACAGTAGGAGCTGACTGAAATTAGGTCTTCTAATGATAAATTTCTCTCAAACCTTGGTTTTGGAATCATTTTGTATCCAAATTACTGTGATTTAAATGAAAACAAAAGAAAGAGTTTTACCAGTTTAAATGTCTTTAGCCAGATATTTTATTATTCTACTGTTCCTTGTCTGAGCTTTCCAAGGACATCAATACCTTATGGAACAAATTAACACTGTATTCTAAATACAATGAAATAGCTCTTCATCAGTTTTATAAGGAAGTGAAACCACTTTTATTCTTAAACTCAATTTTTTTAAATGAATTTCAGAACTCTTTCAGTTTTTTTCATCATAACCAGTGGTGAAATTCTGCCTGTAATCACTGGAACTTATTTCCTAAGGCAGTATAAGTACTGAGACACGTTTGACCTGCTCTGTCATTTTTTATGTTTACACAGAGGTTTTTTATTTCATATTCAAAAAAAGGTCTACTTTGTCCAATTAAGTACCTCTATTTTTTATTTTGGATAATTTCACTCTTGACCACGAATAACATTCTGCTGGAAGTTCTAGCTATTATCAACATTTACATCCACACAGTTCCCTTTATCCATAACACTACAGTGTCATCCTTTCATATTGCATCATTTCACACCTTTCAAAGCTCATGATGTACTATGTTGGTGAGGTATTTATCTTCTGTCAGATGAATGGCAATGAATATCTGAATTAATCGCTGACAAAGAAAAACAATGGATCTCTTAAAACACAGTAAAGTTAAAAGGGGAAATAAAGCCATTTACTCTAATAAGATCACACATAAACCAAAATGGTAAACTGAAATTAAATGTTGTCTCAACACATCTCTAGACAGATATCTGAAGGAACTTAATACTAACACATTACACTTCTTAATTCTAGCTGACAATTACACACAAAATATATTTTGTTGTAGAAGGGCAAGTTTTTCCTTCCGTGTCAGAACCCTTGCTCTATTTGATTTATATCAATAATATAGATGAAGGAATGGTTGACAAACTACTTAAAATATTTTGCTGATGATATTAAGGTCTTAAGTGTCACTTGCTATGAAGAGGACACTGCTGATTTAGAAAACGATGTAGATCATATAGTGAGGTGGGTAAATAAATGGCAGATGGCTTCTGATTAAAGTAAATACAAGGTAGTGCATGTTGATTATTGTAATTTGAATTATAAATATAATTAGAATTGGAATAAATCTAACAATGTCACAAAAGAAAGGGGTCTTGGTTGATTAGTTTCTAAAAGTCATCCTAGCAGTGAGCTTATGCTCATGGAAGAACAAACAGGATTTTATGCTGTGTCTACATAAATACTGAATACAAGTCTAAAGAGGATATGGTTTTATTACGTAGGTCACTAGTTAGGCCACATATGGAGTACTGTGTTCAGTCTAAATCTCCTTACTCTAGAAAGGACATTTAACTGTTGAAAAGAGTTCATAGGAAGATTACTAGAATGGTGTCTGAAATAGAGGGGTTGTTATGTGAGGAAAGGTTAAGATCTATAAACTTTTCTTGAAAAAAGAAGAGTTAGAGAGGATCTGATTGAGGTATTTAATGAAAGAAAACTGGTAATGTTGATACAACATCTTTTTTTCAATCATAATGGTAGAGAATAATAGGAACACAAATATAAATTCAGGCAGCATGAGAATCATCTTCAGCTAAGACAGTTTTATTTTTCTAACAGGCAGTTGACCCCTGAATTTGGTTGGGTTGCCTTTGGATGTTGTGGTAGCAATACATTTAAGGGAATTTAAGAGGAAGCTTGATAATTATAAGAGTGATAAGGGGCAGCTTTAAGTTTTTTTTCTTTTAGTTTATGCATTTAATAGTTTTAGTTCAGAAGATGGGTGTTGTCCTTAAACATTATGTAATAGACATACATGTACCTTTTTCCTCAAATTCAAAAGCACAACGTAGCTTAGATGTACTGATTTGCAACTTTACTTCTTCTATCAATGACCACAAAACAAATAAAACCATAAAGTGATATCCCAAGGGAAATTAGACACCAAACAAACAAAAAAAGGTTTGTGAATAACATACACAAGAAATGAAGTAGGACTTTCACAAAACAATGTTTTTTCAAAAAATGAAACTTAGACTATGTTCAGTTGATAAAGTAAATCATGTAAATTGTAAATCATATTATGTATTTGGGATACACGTGTCTTGTAAAAAGAAAAGAAAGGTACTAACCCTCTTCTAGTTATAAAAACTCGGAATACAATCTGCTATCAACATGATTATTTTCCACTATTGACACTGTGGTTCAATAAAAATTTTGTTTCTGTTGTTATCAGTAGCATCTTCTGTAAACAAGTGATCAGTATACTTGAAGCTCCAGTAAAATATCTTTTTTTCCTTTCCTTTACCCACCAGGGGTTCAGTGGTAAGTCAATGAGATTATAATACTAAAAAAATCAGCTTTTGGTATCCACAGTAAACAGTTCAGTGCTTTACAACAAACAAAAAAATCTTTTGTGCTTAGAAGTCCTCTAGATATTTGGGTGTAAGTTCACGGACTCGAGTTAAAGTACTACAGTTCAGAATTTAATTTTTTTGCAGTTAAGTGTACCTCCTCTTAAAAACAAATACTAATAACATAACAAAAAATTCCTCTGATACATTTTTATGATAAATGTCAGCAGAAAATAACCAAATATGAAAATATCAACGGACTATAAATATTGTTTACATGTTTTTTTCGTTGAGAGGGTTCTTTTATATTATCTAGCAAAAATAATACGAAATACTGACCATATATCAATAGCAAATTATCACATTGTTTCCCTATTCAAGTTATTGCTATAGGCTACTTTCACTTATATTTTAGTTTCAAGCCTACGTGCATAAATAACGTTTCAGCAGAAATTTTGAGAATACCGGTACAATAACTTACAAATAAACTTATTTACTTATTAATAGGCACGATAAGATTAAATGTTAATATTAAACTAGGTATAAATTTTCTGACACCGAACTTATAAACTCACTAAACGTCCACTAAATTTACTAACTATATTAAAAGAAATGAATCCATTAGTCAAATAAATAAAATTAGCATCGAAACAGATCTGATTTGCTAAACAGGTGTTAATTCCCTCCTAAAATAAAATAAAACTCAAAAATTAGATTAATGCCTAAAGATATAAACACATACAGCAGTGTTTTACGGTGTCTATAATTAATTTGTTGTTACAAAAAACACAGAAGAGTGAGACTGAAATACATCATAAACATGAAAAGAATAAAATAATATATATATATTCTTCTTCTTTTGGTGTTTCACATGAAATAAATTTGTATTTGTAATGACTGAATATAGTTGATTTTAATATAACCAAAATGAGTGGTTTGAGAAAGAGAAACAAAAACATGACAGAAAAAGTTAAAGATCAGTTATTAATTCTCAAAATCTGTAAGTTATTGTTTTCTATGACACATTTGGATTCACAAAAGAATATTTATGATATCTTTTTTTATCAATAGACACAGTGTGTCGTGTCATAGGAAAACCTTGATTTGGTGCTCAACGACAAGGCCTTCAAATTTATCATTTGAATCTAGACTAAATCACATTCATAAGACATTTAGTGTAGAACATACTAAGAACAACCTTTTTCGTTTCTGTTATTACGATTCGGTGTATTCTTTAAAGATAATGCCCCTTACAAGGAAATGATGGTAGCAACATGTGAATCTCCTTTTTTTTTTTTTAACACAATGCCCAGGCTGTGTATAGTTTGGAATAATTTATTAAGTTTTCACGCGCTTTACATTTTCTACGGATTTACAACGCTAAAATCAGGGGTTCGATTCCCCTCGATGGGCTCAGCAGATAGCCAGATGTGGCTTTGCTATAAGAAAACACACAAACACTGGTTTACATTTATTTTATCGGCATCAAACAGTTTCACCTCGTTAACATTCTCACGAATGTTATGTAAATCACTTTTTTTGTAATTCTAAGAAGTATTTGTATTTGCATTTTGAATTTCGCACAAAGCTACTCGAGGGCTATCTGTGCTTCTAAGAAGTAAGCAATAGGACAAGAAACCATAAAACGAGTCCTAGCAACTAAACTATTCTAATGGAGCTCATTATATAAAAAATATTGAAAAACATTTAAGGAAAAATAACAGCATGTGCGTGTTCTCCATAACTTTTTATTTTGTTGCAGTCAAAGTTTCAATTTGTTTAGTGCATTGAACGCGTCAACGATATACAAATCTTTTTTTTATATAAATAGTAGTTATTTAGCGTAATTTTCTGTTTAAATTGTTTTGTTTGTTTGTTTGTTTTGAATTTCGCGCAAAGCTACACGAGAGCTGTCTACATTAGTCGTCCCGAATTTAACAGTGTAAGACTAGAGGGTTTGTTTGTTTGTTTTTGAATTTCACACAAAGCTACTCGAGGGCTATCTGTGCTAGCCGTCCCTATTTTAGTAGTGTAAGACTAGAGGGAAGGCAGCTAGTCATCATCACCCACCGCCAACTCTTGGGCTACTCTTTTACCAACGAATAGTGGGATTGACCGTAACATTATAACACCCCCGCGGCTGAAAGGGCAAGCATGTTTGGCGCGACGGGGATGCGAACCCACGACTCTCAGATTACGAGTCGCACGCCTTAACACGCTTGGCCATGCCGGGCCCAATACTAGAGGGAAGGCGCTAGTCATCACCATCCACGACAAACTCTTGGGTTACTCTTTTACCACCGAATAGTGGGATTGACCATCACATTATAACGCCCCTATTGCATTATGTGACGGGATTCGAACGCATGATTGTGGAATTGAGCACTCCTAACCACCTGGCCATGCCGGGCTATAATTAAACTCACAATGACAACGCTACCTATAACTTAAGGTAATCATTCTCGAAATATTTGTTTCCACCTATATACATATATAATAAGTATCCCTTTTACGTAAATATACACCAAACTCAAAAGTATTAAGTTTGAGTATTGACCCCTGTGATATTTGTTTTTGGTTTTTGTTTATTTTATTTCGTATGTACCACAAGATGTCGCTTGCTCTGTCAAAAGAAAGGTTACTTTGCACTGTCTCCATACTATGAGTAAAACCTTTATCACCAAAAAATGTTGATGAACTTTCCAATAAACTTCATTAAAACACTAGAAAAATAAGTCGTTTTGTTTGTTTATTTGAATATTTTGTAGCTCAAAATAAAGGTGTAAAAGCACTGATTCTCACACAATTTATTTTAACCGCGCTTGGACTGTAAGCACAACATACGTAGATAGCTTTCCGTAAAAATTCTGAAACAAACAAATAAACAACCAACACTTTTAAGCAAACTACATAATGAGTTTAGATAAATCAGTTTAGAAAGTGATTAGTTTTCAAGTATTTCGACTTTTACTGCTGTTAAATTATGTTGTTATTAAAATTCTGATGAAATGCAAAAGGTTACTCTCTCTACATAAGAACGAATTGCTTGTATTAATACGATGGCGTGTCGTTGCAACTGTGAACTGTAACATCAGGAACGCAACGTTTAGAATGTTTATCAGGTTCATGACAAATTCCAAACGAATCAACAGTGCATTGCCACTACGAATATACTTATGGTTGTAAGATAACGCTACAGCTTTTCACGGAATGATATTTGATTAACAAGATATTAAACGAGGTATAACTAAAGGACACAATATTTTTTGAAGGAAGTTTTCAATGTGTTCTACAGAAGCGAAACACTCAGTAGAGCACTGACAACATCAAGTCTTCGAATCATGTGATAAGTCAATCCAAACCAAAACCATTATCCTCAGGTTGAAGGAAATAACCATTCAACCCCTCTCCCCCCAAAAAAATAATAGAGATAGTTATATCTACTAATATCATTAATAAGATCATGAACAGAAAATAAGTTTCCAGCCACAGCTCACAATCAGTTGTTTATTTCAAGACAAAAAAAACTTGAAAAGACGAAATCATAAAAACTCACCAAGTTATGTGCTGTCAAATCTCCCGATGTAATTCCATTGGACTTTTGTGCTTTTATCTACTGCAAATAGTCTTGGAAGCCTATATCTAGTTACAAAAGAAAATATCCAGAAATTCTGTTAAGATGTGTGTCTCAACTTTGATCTCGCTTTCTTCGAAGGAGCTTGCTACAATGAAAGTTGCGTTGTTGGACAATGTTGCAAAATCATAAGCTGAGAACAATCGACAATAGAAAATACAGTTCCATGAGGAGAACGAGACTTGGAACATCGTTCTAATAAAATGCAATTAACACTCAGTGATCGGTTATTTAATACTAGTTTACTCGCTGATTTATAGGCATGTACATGCAGGTATAAAAGGATAATATAATCTTTCAAAGCAAATTCCACACGAAAATAGTTATATAAAAATATCACTAATAAGGAATTTTATAAAGTATGAGTGAGGAGCATAATTTTCTGAAACTAAATATTAAAAAAAATGCTGAGCTGTGATTGCGAGAAGTAATTAACATTCCAGTTATTTCATAAAAAAAATAAATAGAATAAATACATTTATATTTTGAGATGTTTTGCTCATATGTGATGTTGCCTGAAGGTCAGTTTCGAAGTTGATGAAAAATTAAACATATGTTTAATGGAAATTAATCAAAATATCTTGGAATAATAAGACAATGTGTTATAACTGGTGCAGTATATTAACTGCACCAAAACGTTATATATATGTGTGTGTGTGTGTGTGCATCAATAATTTTTAATATGATAATTCATTTATTGTTTCGATTTCATTTTTTGGCAAGTTAGAAACTCAAGTTTGTATCAATAATAAATTTACATTACATCACGAATTGGCTTTAAAACGAAGTGCATGCGAGGGTCGCTTACTGTCAGATGTGTAATTGTTTATTTCTGAATTTCGTGCAAAGCTACACGAGGGCTATCTGCGCTAGCCGTCCCTAATTTTGCAGTGTAAAACTGGATAGAGGGAAGGCAGATAGTCATCACCACCCACTCCAACTCGTGGGCTACTCTTTTACTAACGAATAGTGGGATTGACCGTCACATTATAGCGTTTCCACGGCTGAAAGGGCGAGCATGTTTAGTGCGACGGGGATTCAAACCCGCGACCCTCAGATTACGAGTCGAACGGGCCACAAACGTATAATCTATCTTACAGTGTCATCGGAACAAAATACGTAATATCTTTTAATTAAAAGAATAATGCTTCCCAAAAGTATAAGCGAAGTAATTCATCGAATCTTTGCAAGAAGGCACTGACAACAAAATATTTATTTAACTGTTTGATCACTAGGTCAGGCCAATAACAGTTCAAGCCTACAGCTTGGTAAATGTAAGTTGATTAATATATATTAATGAACATGTGACTTAACTAGAAAATAAATAGATTGACGGTAATGAATTTTCGACTGACATTCCAGTGAGAAAGAAACCAGTGACGACGAAGTTCTTTAAACTGTGTTTTATTCGATCTCCGTATAGTGTGTGTCATCAAGTCAACCCAAATACCACACATTCCGGTCATTACTCAATCGTTCATATATTACTTTCACCACACACGATTCCTCTGACACATACTTCATGCGGTTAGCGCGTGTTTGTCTGTAGTAACGTTAGTCGAGATAATGTTTATATTAGCATCATGACACAGGGCTTAACAATGATCAGTATACGACACAAATAGCACGTGCACAGTTTTTGATTTCTGTTCTATCTACAAGACGAACTCTTTTACGTAGCTGCATTAGGGCATTATCGGTGTTACTCTATAGTAAGGTGTATATTCAGTGGTTCTGATGTAAAACTGGTTACAATCTGACTATGGAACATTACATACCTTGTTTTGTTTTGAAATATAATAGTTATTGGCGGTAATATTAAAGTGAACCATTAGAAACGTATATTGTTCTCAGTAAAAAAAGGAAAAAAGTAATTATATGATAATTTTATTAATCCAATCCGGCAAGAACATAAGTACTAGGAGGAGGAAGAGGTCATACAGAACCTGACCCTCCAGGGTATAAACTTTTCCTACCCAAACACCGACAGAGATTCGAGATTGTTCTCAGGAAAAAAAGAAAAGAAAAACAGATTGTGAACAGAATTAAAGAATATTTTTCTTATGGAAAATACATAAACAATGAATAACCAGTATAATCACTGCATTACAATCAGAACGTTGACAGAACTAGTCAATGTTACATAGTCAAAATACATAAACAATGAATAACCAGTATAATCACTGCATTACAATCAGAACGTTGACAGAACTAGTCAATGTTACATAGTCAAAATACATAAACAATGAATAACCAGTATAATCACTGCATTACAATCAGAACGTTGACAGAACTAGTCAATGTTTTATAGTCAAAATACATAAACAATGAATAACCAGTATAATCACTGCATTACAATCAGAACGTTGACAGAACTAGTCAATGTTTTATAGTCAAAATACATAAACAATGAATAACCAGTATAATCACTGCATTACAATCAGAACGTTGACAGAACTAGTCAATGCAATACGTTTAGAACTTAACACTATATACAGGTCAAGACAATCTCTTGCGATTCGGACTTCAATATTATGATACAATTGTACAAATAAGTGTTCAGAGAATGATCGCGGAGTGATTGTCTTCATAATCTTATTTATTCAAGCAAGAAAGTGCATTAAACAGCTATATTTACATATACAGTTACACATATATCATATACAGTTTAAAAGTTTGAGAGTCATTGTTTTATAAAGTTTATCCACTCATCTAAGCCCATACCTTCTACCACTTCTGCTACACAGACATTAAATTTTCGTTGTATTTATATAATTTGTTAATGTACGATACATTCCGTCTCCTGCTGTGACAGAGGTAAGTCTACGGATTTACAACGCTAAAATCTGAGGCTCGATTCCCATCGTCGGCCACAGCACATAGCCCGATGTGGCTTTGCTATGAGAAAACACACACACGATACATATCTGTGATTGACCTTGTACATTACGCTGTATAACGATACGGAAAAGAAAACACGCAAAATAATCGATGAAATTAAATATCAATTATAAATAATGTACAGAAAAGATTGAACATAAGAGCAGTAGTGTACAGGAAAGGATAAACGTAAGGTTAGACAGTCCATTCTGTAGTTAGTGCCAGCTTTACTTACAGTATCTTCTTAGCTAGCCACACCTCATGAGATATTAATGGGATTGTGGACAAAGTAGCTTGCTTTAAACAGATGCTACTAATAACAAGAAGTGTCACTTCTAGTTGAACAATATGGTATGAGTTTTTTATATACATATACGTTATGTAGAACAATAGGTGATGTAAGTAGTTGTGAGTTATAGAATGCCTCAATTCTTCATCTGTTTTGAAAGTGTAGTATATCACAATTCATACTTACAGTGGAGCGCCGTTAAGTTGCGGTATTTGGGGGGTCAACCTGCTTAACCGCGGCTTAAGCTTAAGTGGTTCGCGGCTTAAACCTTTGTGACAGAAAAGCCGAAATAGCCAACAGCTCCGCCGAGGACCCTCATCCGGGCCATTGCATGATCATTATAATATTAATGTATAGACTATTCAGATACAATTGACAAGTACCGTTTTAATAAGTGCCGAGTTATTACATTTGAAATTCTTACGAATATATACGAAAGCACATTAAATTTTTGTCCACTTTTTACATTATTATCACAAAAATTTATTCAATTTATTAATTTTAAAAATTACAAATACAGATAATATAGTTCAAATACAGTTTATTTCTTGGTAAAGTATGACGTTATTGTTGCTTGCTTCTTGCTCATTGTTGCCCTCTTCTTGGCGTCTCTAATCATGGACTTTAGTTGTAGTGCTTGTCTCCCTCACGCTCGTAGTACTCTAGGGCTACCTCAAGTCCTTTGACGGCTTCATGTGCAGTTCTTGTTGGAGGTACTGGGGAAGGATCTTCTTCTTCATCATCTTCGCTCATGGTCTCTTCTGGTAAAATTGAGGAAGCTACTGGTACATCATCATCAATGGAGAACCACGCTGACAGAATTTCTTGGATGGGAACAGTTGAGTGGACAGCTTTCATTAACTTCTGCTCTGCTTCTTTCACTTCTGCTGGGGTGAAACCAAGGAATTCTTCTTCATCACTATCTTAGTCTTCTTTTCTGTTGCCTTCAGTGAATGGACCCCCCAGGGCCTTGTTCCAAAACTTCTGGATCGATTCTGCCTTTACCGCTTGCCACGCTGTCTCTGATAAATAAAGCGCTTGCTTAACCCATACCTTCTTGAGAAACTCGGGGACGCTCTTGTCTTCTTCTACATTGACTTGATTAACTCTTTACTGTAATTGGACTTAAAAGCTGAAATTATTTATCACTTTTTACACGGATTTACCGCGGATTAACTTTAATGTATGGAGAGGTGTGATTCGGTAACAATGGCGGCCTCCATAAAGCTGACATAGAGAGCAGATAAGGTAGATTAACGGTCGATTTCTGTTGTAATATATTTTATTTATTTCCCAAATTAAAGCAAATCCTTTTTAAATATCCCCTTGAAGTTATAAAGCCAGGATTAAATTCGTAAGGCGCGTTTTTACACGTTTTTAAATTAGCGGTGAGCCACGATAATCCTCGCTCACATTTGTCATGTCAGTGTCAACGACAAGGTGAGTGTGAGAAACTTTAAAAAGCCAGGTAGTAGATTTAATACATCAAAAATTTTGGGACAAGACTTGCTACAGCGGCTTAAGCGGTTTCACGGTTTACTGGTCCGCGGCTTAATGGCGCTCCACTGTATTTTGTCCTGTATGATGTTTTTGAAAAATCTCAATTTTCACTTCAACAGATAGTGAAAGTTACAACGTAGATATGTAAGCTAGTCACTTTACCTAATACATTACAGTTCATTATAAACAAAGAATTGTTTACTTGAGCATGAGTCGTTTTGTGTATGTGCTTTTATTTGAGTTACGGTTTGCTTTAACAGTCCAGAAATTAAGTTTTTGACAAAAATTTTGGCTAACTGTTGGATATAAGCGTACCTCAAAAGAAAAGAGGACCTTACAGAAAAAAGTCAAAATAAAGGTCATCATGAACTTAATATTTTAACTTTACTTTTCCTCGTAAATTAGTGACCATCGCTACATAAATCTAAATTATTTACGTTATTAAAAAGAATAAAGGTTACACCTCTTTTAAGTAACGTACTTGTTTGCCCATTATCACGTTGTGGATTAAGAGTCAAAAGTCACAAAAAACTCTGATACAGATTTTCCAGTTTTTGCCAGAAAATCGGTTCTACAGCAATGGAACTGAGAGAGATTGACTTGTAATAACTGTTCATATTCTGCTTCTATTAAAAATCTAATTGCTTTCCTTTTTGATATTTCTAATTATATGCCCCGGCTAGTACAGCGCTATGTCTCCGGAATTACAACGCTAAAATCAGGGGTTCGATTCCCCTCGGTGGGATCAGCAGATAGCCCGATGTGGCTTTGCAACAAGGAAAAACACACACATTTCTAATTATAATCTCGTTAATAGAACTTAGGTCCGGATATTATTTGGGAAATTCCTAATCTGTGTTGGTCAGATCGGTATTTGGCATTCCTTAAAGGACGTTGATCTCTGAGTGAACTTTGTAGTTTTACCTTTGATTCAACTGATCGAAAAGTGTTTGTGTTTTTCTTAACATCTTTCTTTCTTAACTAAACTGTTTTATTTTTCCTTCTAACTGTTGTTTCAAACAGAGTTTCTTTAACTTCTAAATAGTTTTTCTGTGTTGTTCATCTAATGATTATCTTGATCTAACCTCCATTTCTTGAAGAGTTCCCACATCCTTGAATAACTTTCAACGTTTTTTTCCTTTTTGAGAATTCTTCGCAAGTTCGAAGTTCTTCCATTTAAATTTTAAACTGTTCTAACTCTAATTTACTGTCTTCAACAGAGTAGGAAAATTACACATAAAAACCATCTAAATTTTATATGGAATAAATGGAGAATATCAGAGTAAGATATATTCCCAAAGTGTACTCAGTTTTCAAGCTCGTAAACTACACCCCAAAAAATTATTTTCGCTGATATATGTATTTCTTTACACGTAACTATTTAAAATACGGTCGAGAATGTCCTCCATAATTCTGACATCTTCAATCTTACGAGTTTCCATAAAGTATTTCGAGTTAAAGCCAAGTCAATTTGACCTTGATTTTAATTCGTAATTAAACACAAAGAGATATCTATGCTCTGCTCACCATAGGAATCAAAACCCAGTTTTTAGCAGTATAAATCCGCAGACATACCACTGTACCATTGAAGTGCATTAATTTTAATAATTCTAAATAATTCATTCTGCTGTTTAAAACAAATTTTAAATAAAGGATCGAGTTTGTCAACTTCTCTCGTTTTTCTTTTTTTAAAATAAATTACTTCAAGGTTTGAAAAAATAAATATACTTTCGTGAAGTGAAAATTATATAGAAATAATAAATTATTTCACTTTTTTTAAGGTTTCCTTCTAACAACTTTATTTGTTCCCTATTTTAAAAATTTATAAATCATGAATTTTTGTTTTGTATTTGTGGAAAAGCTTCTATGGTTATCTACCATTATCCATGATTTTTTGACTGCTAAACAGTGAGAAAGCAATCATCTAGTGGAACTCTACCAATCATGCTAAGGAGCTGCCTGTCACTCTCATATCTTATATCTGATTAACTAGCTATGGAATCCATATTTTTATGATAGGTTTAACACATCTTTATACAAGTCATGAAACAGGCTCAGTTCGAATAGAATAAAGCATTTCACAATGTAAGGAGAGCAAGGATGATTCTTTATAAATACATGCATAGAAAAGGGTAATTGTAACAATTGTAGTGCATAGAAAGGAGTGAATATAACAATAGTAATGTGTATGAATGAGTAAATGTAAAAATCATAGTTTGTTTGTTTTGAATTTCGTGCAAAGCTACACGAGGGCTATCTGCGCTAGCTGTCCCTAATTTAGTAGTACAAGACTAGAGGAAGGCAGCTAGTCATCATGAACCACGGCCAACGCTTGGGCTACTCTTTTATCAACGAATATTGGGATTGACCTACATCATAATGACCCCACGATCGAAAGGGCGAGCATGTTTGGTGTGACAGGGATTCGAACTCGCAACCTTCAGATTACGATTCGAGCACCTTAACCACCTGGCCATGCCCGACCAAAGTTGAAGATACTGAAATGAGAAACAGATTATTCATGAACATTCTGCTTGCCCCACATATTTTGATCCAGTTCATTAATAGAACGGCCTGCGAAAAATTGTTAGCAAAAATAAAACAACGAATAAATTGTTCAGAAGTTTAAGATAACTAATATTAATTATTCATTTATATTAATGAATAGTTTAACTCCAATAAATAAAGAACTTCTGCGGGGGACGAAAATTAGAGCGAAAGAAAGTCAATATAAATTTGTTTAATTATAAATATGAGGGAAAATGTGGCCCGGCATGGCCAAGCGTGTTAAGCGTGTTAATATAATTTCAAATCTTCATTTAGCTTTACAATTAATTCATGAAATTCCATATTCCATCATAATCCGCATATGTATTCAAGTTTGTCATAACTTAAATAAACTGCATTTGTATTGTAACTGGAAGCTGTCCGACTGTCTTCGTGGCTACTTTGTTTTAGGATTTCTACACGAGAAGGGGGAAAATAAAATTCCCCTGAAATGGGGCACATTTCCACTTTTTTAATATAGATTGGTGGCTTTAAATTTAATATCACAAGTACTTGATGAGTTAAAAAATTAATTATTACCTTTCACAAAGGAGGGTATGCAGTTAGCACCTAACCAGGTTTTTGGTAAGAGGAACATTATCACACATTGTCTTTCATATGTTTATGCCTTCTTAATGGACGTTCTCAGCTTTTATAGAAAGATGTATAAGAATGTTATTTGTTGAATTTCACGAAATATAAAAAAAAAGTTCCTCAAAGACTATCTGTTCTAGCCATCCACAATTTTGAAGTGATAAATCAGAAGTCAGACAGCTAGTCAACACCACACATAGCCAACTCATAGGTTCCTATAATCAAATAGTGGGGTATGATCGTCACTGCTATATTGCACCAGTGGCTCCAAAATGCTGAGTATTATTTTTCTGTTTTGTTTCTCTAAAATATCTAGAATCTATAGTCCTGGATCATAAGGTCAACTGGGATAGCAATGGTTGAGATGCTACTCATGTCATCAATTGCTTGAGAAAGAACGTTTTCAGCTAGAGCTATACTTGATTGATAAAAATCTAAATAGAAAAGATTAATTATACAAAGTCCACTTTTTCTTCTTCCTTTTTTCATCATCATGCCTTGTATTGTAACTCACCTCGTGTTGACCGAATTAATTCAAACACGGTTGGGTAAGAGTGGGTAAGACCATAATGAGAATCGTTACATTACCTTAGTAAAGACAAAATTTTGATATTTTTAAAGTACGTATATAAAAGGCTTAATCTTATAAACAGATGTTTGTTTCGCTTTAGCGCAAAGCAAAAGTATGAGCTATCTGAACTCTATCCACCAAGAAAAATCGAACCCCGGATTTTAACGTTTTAGGTCCGTAAACTCCTTGCTGATCCACAGGTTGACCTTATTCAAATAAACTATGCTATGCCTATTTTAGTGAAAATTAAGTAAATTTGTTTTTATTTGTTTTTGAATTTTGCATAAAGCTACACAAGGGCTAATTGCGCTAGCCGTTCTTAATTTAGCAGTGTAAGACTAGGTGGAAGGCAGCTAGTCATCATAAACTACCGCCAACTCTTGGGCTACCATTTTACCAACGAATAGTGAGAGTGACCGTCACATTATAACGCCCCCACAGCTGAAAGGGCGAGCATGTTTGGTGTGACGGAGATTCGAACCCGCGACCCTAGGATTACGAGTCGAGTACCTTAACCACCTGGCCGTGCCGGGCTGGTGTTAGTTAGAAGTCTACAGGAATGATGAGAAACTTCTCTTGAATATTTTGAAATTGTCAAATAGAATAATTCATTATTGTATGGCTCTAGTATGGCCTGAGGGCTTGAAACCCCCTTGTCTAACATAGCGTCGTTATAACGTAACGGTCAATCCCACTATTTGTTGGTGAAAGAGTAGGTTTAGAGCTGGCGGTGGGTGGTGTTGACTAGTGGCCTTTCACATATAGAACCTGGTAAGTTAGGTACGGCTTACGCAAACAGTCTTCAAGTAATTTTGCGCGAAATTCAAAACAAACAAACAAACAATTAATTATTTCGTAATGTCCAGCATGGCTAGGTAGTTGGACTAACAATTTGCAGGTCGAGGGTTTGAATCTCCATCACACCAAACATGCTCACCGTGGAGGCGTTATAAATTTAAGATCAATCCCACCATTCGTTGGTAAAAAAGGAATTCAAGATTTGTCGGTGGGTGATGGTGATTTGGTTTGAATTAAAAAACAACAACAAAATAAACCTCCCTAATTTGAAAACTGACAAGCTGGAGTGTATGGTACTTCAGTAAACACGTTCTCAAACATAATTCTGTTATCCCTCAGCTTACTTCTTTGTTTTTCACTAAACAACATCGTTAAAGGAAATATGTACTTAATCTAAAAAAAAAAAAAAGAACTTTTCTTTAAACTTTTATTTTCGAGATCCAGCATTGTTTCAAAATGTTTTTTGTTTTTTAATATTCATATGTATAGAGAGAAAGAGAGATACACATATATATAGGAATGTATCTATATAAATTCATTTTATTTGTCAAAGTCATAATTTTACACAGTTTCAATCAATCAGGATAAATAGATTTTTGAATTTCTATGTGAGTTGGGGTAGGAGTTGTCATGTGATATTTATTGGCAGTTATCTTGCTTTGGTAATGATGTTACATGATCTATATGCTATAGCTACAAATCCTTAACATGCGTAAGAACGAAGAAGTAATGGCATATATAAGCCTCTGTAACCGGCTCTAAATTAGATACGCGACAAGATGTCGCCTACATTATTGGTTTCATAATGTCAGCCACAGATGAATATCAAACAGCTAGCTTGGTCAAGCAGCAACAAACAAGGCCGTTTGAAGTATATTAGTAACCGCTCCCTTTGTTCTGTGGATAGCGGCCCGTGACGGTTGGGTACAGGGGCCTACAGCTACCATGGTATTCAATAATTAGGTTCCCTTAAAGCCACAGAGTAAATAAAACCTAGAAGAAAAATTCAGGTCACACATCTGTAAACGAGGATATATAAACACTTCATAATTTTAAACAATGCATAATTATGCAACGCGGTTCATAGATTTCTAATACTATATTGCAACTCGAGCCAAGTGCTCTAAATGTAATCTTTGTTCTAACATGCCAAAAAGAAGAAACGAAACGTTAACATCAGCACAGAGTGACACATGAACGTGTTATTTTTTTCTCCAAATATATTATAACTAACCACTTCCCGCATGTAGTCGTATGTTCGTAATAAAGTCACTCAGTAGGTCAGCAATAAGTTCATGGACTTAAAACGATCGTAGTGGATGGACACGGTGCCCCTGTAGTCCATTACGCTAAAGCAAATCAACTACTGTTATCAGTAACTAAAAACGTAAAAAGTTTTCGCTTATTGTTTTGTTGTTGTTTTTTTAATTTCGCGCAAAGCTACTCCAGGGCTATCTGTACTAGCTATCCCTAATTCAGGAGTGTAAGACTAGAGGGAAGACAGCTATTCACCACCCATCGCTAACTGTTGGGCTACTCAATTACCAATGAATAATAGGATTGATCGTCACTTAATAACGCCCTTACGGATGAAAGGGCGAGCATGTTTGATGCGACAGGGATTCGAGCCCGCGACCCTTAGATTATAAAGCAAGCACCTTAACCACTTGGCCATACTGTGCCTTTCGCAGTTTTACTCACGGAGTTCTGATAACATAAGGTCCGTGTTTTTCCTTCTCATGGTAAGTCTGCGGATTTACAACGTTAAAATCAGGGATTCGACTTCCCTTCGGTAGACATGGCAAATAGCCTGATGTGGCTTTACTATAAGAAAAAAATGTTGTTCTTGTTTTTTGTTTTTTTCTGAAAAAACAAATCTCCAAGGAAGTATTTTTACCTTCTTAAAATTACAAAAGCGCCACCACTTGATTATTAATTATAATAAAAAAAAGAATAAAAGTTGGTGTATAACATAATCTACTACTATGTATTCTATTTTAGTTATTATAATTGGGAAATATATATATATTCATATACAATCCCGAATTAAGGTATGGGCTTACCTGGCTGAAGCCCAGGGCCTCATACTAATTAGGGGGCTTCAAGCTATGACTATAAATGTATTGCACGTATAGATACTGTCTCGAGGGGTCCTCTATAAGTTGAAAAGCCCGGCGCCAATAAAACCCATAATCCAGTCTTGTTCATATAGAATGTTGTGTGCCCAGGAAGAAATAGCCTCTTTCCGACGTTTTACTGAACAATAACAAAACAGTAAAGAGTATTCAGCCATATCATCATGTGGACAGAACGAACAACATTTTAGAAAAACCACACAGTTAGAGAGAAATATTTTGTCTGAAAATGAGAATGTGGGCCAAGGATCCATGGCATTTGTTGTTTTTTTAAACCACGACGCGACCTTAGGTGCGTGGTTTCACCCAACTTTGTTTGCCATTGCGCAAAGCGATAACTAACGTTGTCCAGAGCACTGTTAATAAAACCTGATCCAACATTTCAGCAAAACGAAATCACTGAAGAATGTGGGAGAGGCTAAGAGCAAAGAGTCAGATTTCCCATAGGAACAGACTGTCCAAAATTAAGAAACTTATAATTTATTTTCCTGTCAATCTAGATATGGAAAGATTTAAAGAAAATATTAAATAGATTTTCATTTGTGATGCAGGTTTTCAATTAGTTTTCTCTATGTCAATTTCCACACACACACACAAACACACAAATATATCAGTATTTATAGTACATACTTAAGGAATTTACACGTTTTTGGCAATAAACTTTGAAAAAACGACCTTTACTCGTCAGTTAATAATGTATATATTTTTTGTTTTAACCAACGTTTCGCCAGTGCATTTTCATTGAGACAGTTGCACCAGTACTGCGTGTTTTTTTTTCTTGTAGCAAAGCCACATCGGGCTATCTGCTCAGCCCACCGAGGGGAATCGAACCCCTGATTTTAGCGTTGTAAATCCGGAGACATACCGCTGAACTAGCGGGGGGCAGCACCAGTACTATTCTTGTATTATCACCTCTATAAAGCTCCAATAGAGAAACGTTGACTGAAGTACTGAAAAACGAATTTATTATTCAAAGCGTAGAGATCGTTTTTTTTTTTTCTGAACTTTAATCTTTTTAAAACATGCTTTCCTAAGGTTTCTATATTTTGTACTGTTTATATAATGATTTTATTTTCCAACTTGAACTGTAGTATTTCAGTTAAGAAATAAGTTGTTTATTTTGGAATTTCGCGCAAAGCTACATGAAGTCTATCTACGCTATCCGTCCTCAACTTAATTAATACTGTAAATCTAAAAGAAAGGCAGCTAGTCATCACCTCCTTGGGCCCAGCATGGCCAGGTGGTTAAGGTACGTGACTCGTAATCCAAGGGTCGCGGCTTCGAATCTTCATTACACCAAACATGCTCGTCTTTTCAGCCGTGGGAGCATCATAATGTGACGGTCAATCCCACTATTCGTTGGTAAAAGAGTAGCCCAATGGTTCGCAGTAGGTGGTGATGACTAATTGCCTTCCTTCTAGTATTACACTACAAAATTAGGGACGACTAGCGCAGATAGCCCTCGTGTAGCTTTGCACGAAGTTCAAACCAAATGCCGGGCCTAAATTACGGACAATCATGCGCAAATAAGATGTACATTATGCAGGTATTTTACACACTATAAAATTTAAAAATAAAAAACAATTGGAGGTTAAAAAAGTCAAATGATACCACGTTAACAACGGCGAAACGTTGTTTTATTCGATTTTTTTTTTCTATCTCATTTTAGCTATTTTCTGAGTCTTGAAAACTTACACGCAGTTAGCCTTGGTGTGGATTTGTACAACATTCTAAAAATGACAAAAATGCTTTTTATTCTTGCTGACAATGCGAAGTTTATGATTAAAAAAAAAACAATAACAAAAAACGAGATATTGACAAAATGAATGAACATTGTTCTGAACACATGATGTTCGTATTAGCCTTACCTAAAGGAATAGCTCAATATACCGGTTGAGAATGATGGAAAACGGTTTTGAGTTGTTTTTTTTTTAATTTCGCCCAAAGCTACTCAAGGGCTATCTGCGCTAGCCGTCCCTAATTTAGCAGTGTAAGACTAGAGAGAAGGCAGCTAGTCATCACCACCCACCGCCAACTCTTGGGCTACTCTTTTACCAACGAATAGTGGGATTGACCATGACATTATGAAGCCCCAACGGCTGAAAGGGCGAGCATGTTTGGCGCGACGGGGATGCGAACCCGCGACCCTCAGATTACTAGTCGCACGCCTTAACCCACCTGGCCATGCCGGGCCCGTATTTTGAGTTCTACGTAACAGATTTTAAGACACCCTATGGCCTATGGAATATCCAGAATTTATCGAATAAAATTACGGTTCTCAGTGTAACTTTGAAGAAATTTATCTGCCCAAAGACAAACTGTTTTCAAGATACAATCAGGCACGACATGGCCAGGTGGTTAGGGCGTTCGACTCGTTATCTGAAGATCGCGGTTTCAAATCCCCTTCACACCAAATATGCTTACACTTTTAGCCGTGGGGGCGTTATGATGTGACGGTCAATTCCCCCTATTCGTCGGTAAAAGAGTTGGCCGGTGGGTGGTGATGATTAGTGGCTTTCCCTCTAGTATTTTAAGTTTAAAATTGAGTCGATGTTTTTACTTTCAAGATAATAGTTATGTACTTGGTTCAAGGCTAGGTGATCCCACACTACGTCTTTATTATTATAATATTATTATTATTACTTATTATACCAACACTCGCTACACTTATAAGGTTTCAAGCCTCCCCTCACGGCCCCCTTCACTAAAATCGTAATAGGAAGACAGTAATTGAACTATTCTACCTGGATAAATGCATTTTGAATTTTATGACTCTTCCTATTTCGCCTCCTTCTCCATTGGCACAGAGGAATGTCTGTGGACTCGCACCGCTAGAAACATGTTTTCGATATCCGTGGTGGGCAAAGCACATATAGCCCATCTCGTAGCTTTGTGCTTAATGCTAAATACACAAACAAACCTATTTCGAGAGATCAAGCGTGACGTGATGTGACACACAATGATTTTTACATACGTTATATTTGTAGACAAAAAGTTACAAAATGCTATAAAAGAAGAAATTAACCGTTAATTGAAGAAAAAGATATATTTCTTTTTCTAAAAAGTACAAACATTCTTATACATTAATTATGTTTCTGTTTTTTACAGTATGATACAAAAGCCTAACACATCAAATATATTTAGTTTTCTTCTATAATAAAAACAAGCTAACTCCTTTATTTTGTTTCTTTTTTTTACTATATCATACAAACAGAATGATAAAGTAGACGTATTTCTGTTTTTTACTATATAACACGAAAGCCTAACACATTAGTTATACTTATTTTTCTCTATAATACAAACAAACTAACAACTTTGTTATGTTTCTTTTTTACTATATAATACAAACAAGCTGACACATTAATCATGTTTCTGTTTTTTCTATGCTATACAAAAGCCAACACATTAGCCTCGTTTCTGTTTGTTTTTTAAATATAATACATAGAGCCTGATGCAATAGTCGTGCTTCTCCTTGTCATACATAATCGTTCGATTTGTTTGTTTGAAATTAAGCACAAAGCTATACAATGAGCTATCAGTGCTCTGTCCATCCCGGGCGCGGCATGGCTAGGTGGTTAAGGCACTCGACTCGTAATCCGAGGGTCGCGGGTTAAAATTCCTGTCACACAAAATATGCTCGTCCTTTCAGCCGTTGGGGCGTTATAATGTAACAATCAATCTCACTGTTCGTTGGTAACAAGAGTAGCCGAAGAGTTGGCGGTGGGTGGTGATGACAAGCTGCCTTCCCTCTAGTCTTACACTGCTAAATTAGGGATGGCTAGCGCAGATAGTCCTCGTGTAGTTTTGCACAAAATTCAAAACAAACCAAACTGTCCACCCTGAGCATCGAAACCCGGCTTCCAGTGTTGTAAGTCCGCAGACATACTGTTGTGTTACCAGAGGGCATTCTGTATAATACTAACAACCTAACTCACTAATTATATTTCTGCTTCTTCCTCTATAATATTAATAGCCAAACACATTAGTTTTGTTTCTATATTTTCTATAAAGTACAAGCACCTGTCACTTTAGTTATGTATCTGGTTCTTTCTGTATAGCACCAAATGTTTATTGAAAGACGAGATATCAAATGTTATTCTTGGTACTTGTGAACGCAAAGGTTAATTTAAGCAACACGTTCATCAGCTATGTTTTGGGTTACTATCGCAAGGTTATCGCTGTTAGACATTTTCCTTCTTACTCGCTCGGTGCGACTGGGTGAAATTAAAACTTTAAACTTAAAAAGGATTTTGTTTAAAAATAAATAAATGAAAAGGGTTCTAGGAAAATCGCTGAATTTTAATAAATTACAACAAAAAGAGTGGAGCGGTGAAAATTTGCGTATGTTACCTTTACGGCTTCATTAAGGCGCGGAAAATTGAGAGCCTTGTCTGGTTTTCTTACTTAAAATTCGTACCTTTTGTTGACATATCTGCTAACAGGTGGAGCGTTTAACAACGTGCGATGAGATCGCTGAGGATTGAAGGTGGGGCGTAGGGGTAACTTATAGCACGATCAAAAGTTCTTGTTTGTAGGTGCGACGCTTGTTGTGAACCTCATTAGCAGTTGACCGCTGTAGTTCTCCAAATATTTTTCCTTACTATTACGTCAAGAACTGCAACCGGTTAAACATCGACTTCATCATGAGCTGTCGCAGATTTCACAAGAGTAGCTCAGTACTTTTAAAAACTAAACATAGAAACAGTGCCAATAGACAAATAAAATAAAATGTCTGTAAAATGTATTAACTGGTTACGTCCCAGCACTTACAATTTCATAAATTTTGGAAGAAACTCGTTTTCTTCCTTCCCGCTTTGTTTCCATGGGAACTCTAAAGATTAAAGGGGGTTTCCATGGAAACATTAGCTTGTCTGCCCATCCATGTAAGCCGGTTGATTGTTCCATCAGATACCGAAATCTGTTTATCAGATTCTGGCAGAAAAACGACACAGAGTAGACAAATATCTTTGTATGATTACAAGAAAACTGTAATTAAATAGAGAAAATATTAAATGGAAATTTCATGTGGATAGTAAATTATTAATACTGTTCAACACTGTAATTCATTAGTATTTTAACATTTTGCGTGTCTACACACGTACATGTCTATAGAGAAGGAATACAGTGTTAAACACTACACAAGCAATTGCTTTTAGAGCACTAAAACAATCGATTGTTCCTCGACCAACAAATTAAGGCCCAGCATGGCCAGGTGGTTAGAGTGCTTGACTTGTAACATGAGGGTCGCAGTTTCGAATCCCCTTACACCAAAAATGCTCGCCCTTTCAACCGGGAGGCGTTGTATTGTGATAGTCAATCCCAAAAGTTAGCGGAGTGTGATGATGATTAGCTGCCTTCCCTCTAGTCTTACACAGCTAAATTAAGGACAGTTAGCGCAGATAGCCCTCGTGTAGCTTTGCGTGAAATTCATAGAAACAAAAATGAATAGCGTACATACATCAATAATTAAATAAATAAAGACCCTGTAACTCGAGCGCTTTCGAAAGGTGGACTTTTTTGCTTCCGTGGCAAACTTCTTGAACCTACCTGTTTTTCCAACATCATGAATACATCAGTACAATGTTGAGAAAGAAAACGTCCAAAAAATCAGTTTCAACCTAAATGTAACTCACCGTACCGTTTTCCAGTTGACATTTACACGTACACTGGTGTTTTGTCTATTAAATTTGTTTGTTTGGAATTAAACACAAAGCTACACATGAACTGACGGTACTCTTCCTACCACGGGTATCGAACCCCGATTTATAGCGTTGTAAGTCTGCAGAAATATTGCAGTGCCACTGGGATTTTGTTTGTTTGTTTGAATTTTCGCGCAAATCTACATAAGGGCTATTTGCGCTAATCGTCCATAATTTAGAAGTGTAAGACTAGATGGAAGGCAACTAGTCATCACCACCCACCGCGAACTCTTGGCCAACTCTTTTACCAACGAATAGTGGGATTGACTGTCACAATATAACGCCCCCACGGCTGAAAAGGCTAGCATGTTTGGTGCGACGGGGATGCGAACCCACGACTCTGAGATTACGAGTCGCACGCATTAACCCATCTGGCCATGCTGGGCCCACATGATTTAATTTATCGGTTTCGTGGTTTACTTTATCGACTACTTAACCTTTTGGCAGACCCAACTAGCAAGAACAACCATAGTCTAGTTTCATTTATCCTACAATATTGTATATCCACCTTCAACTTATTGTTCTTTCCTATTAACTTCCATAACTTCACTACCTACCTCTTTCATTCTAGTTTGTAGCTTAGTTTGCATAACACTTTTCTGTATTAACCTGCACCGTTTCTGAGAATGCATCGTACTAGCCCCCAGTGGCTCAGTGGTATGTCTGCGGTCTTACAACGCTAGAAACCGGGTTTCGATACCCGTGGTGGGCAGAGCACCGATAGTCTATTGTGTAGCTTTGTGCTTAATTCAAAACAACAACAGTCTCGGACTGAATATTATTATTTCTGTGATTTGTCAGATTTTGTTTACCAACTTGATAAGTTCTCTCTGTTATGATGTGTTTTTTTTTTTTAATTTCGTCACGTACTTCTGTCTTTGAGTTATTAATTCGTATCCTATAAATCTGTTTTGTAATAACTTAAATAAAATTAATAATAATTATAATTCACTCGCTAAATCTGATAAACACCATAAAAGTTTTTGTTTTTGAAAACTAGTGATATCAACAAGGACAGTAGAGCTTAGTATCTGGGGATGAGCCAAAAACAATAGTCGCCTCACTCAAATATATTACCCTATGATGCATAAAAATAACTAATAAAGTTGTGATGTTGGTTTAATTTAGCACTTAATTGCCATTGTCAAGTGTTTCACAACTTGTATAATAGTAATATTAATAAGTTCTTCTATCATAAGTATTTTTGAGGAAACGTATTAAAAATGAGACTACTTATTATCAGTCAGTTTAGTTTGTGAGCATGTATTATTTCCATGTTTCATAAATAACAGTTGCTGTGTTCTAAAGACGGCTGGTATGGGTATTAAAATTTAATTAGAATAATGTACGAACAACGTTTCGACCTTTATTTTAATTAAAGTTTTAATACCCATATCAGCCGTCTGTGAAATACATTTTAACTTCTTCAAGTGGGTTTCTCGTCATCATGAAATAATAGTTTAATATGTGGTCGCTAGATGGCAGAACAAACTTTTTATCGACGGATTGTGACTTTTCATTGCACAAACATGATACCAGACGAAACAGGTTCATTCAGAATAAATATATATAATTAAAAATAATCTAAATACATATTCAAGGTATGAAAGACAGTTTCATAATTATCTAAACAATACATTATATAGCAGTCTACTTTTCTCTAGATTTGCACTGAAGCAGAGCTTGGAACTGTGTTTGTGTGTCTATCCATGGTATCATAATTTATTACCTTGGATTTGTATGAAATTCTAAAATATAATGTGTTAGGGTGAAGTTTGAAGACGTGGGCTCTGTAATTATTCCTTTAATGTTAGTCCTGAGTATTTGTACCTTCCTGCAGGAACCATTCCAGCTTCACTGGTTCTCAATATAATCTAAAGTTAGAGAAACTGAACAAACTGATGTGATGTTAACAATGTATATTACCATTAAATTATAAAAAATAAAACAACTGCTCACTTATCAATCTGCTTCAATTAAATTGTTGTTGTTTTTTAAAGAAAGAATACAAGTAATAATTTATTTTTGCAAAAATTAGGTATGATGTAGAGATGACAATGAAAAAAATAACAAACAAAACAGGGATGTGTGCACATACAAGTAGACAGTAAGTAGTGGGTGAACATTTCAAGTTTATTACCCACGGTAAGACTGTATAGCAATGTTCAGATCAAGTTATTTTATTCCAATCTGAATTCAATCAACTAACAGGAATTCAACATTCAGTTGTTTAAAAGTTACTTTGGAAATATTTGGTTATTTATGTAGTGTTTTTTATATCTGTTTATGCATTCATTCCTACACCATACGTAATTTTTGTAAAAAGATTTATGACCTGTATATATATTTATATGGGTATTTTATAGTGTCTACATCAATATTATGTCTGCTATATTCTAGTTAGCCTGGTGAGTCCTAATGTTAGGCGAAGGGTTTTGTCGGCATTGGATTGGTAGCAAATGAAGTTTGTTAAACATACAATAATCTTTTCTTTCTCTGATGGATTCATAAAATTCACACTTTTAAAACGTTAAAGCTTTGGGGTGTTTCGTGGATTCTTATAGCTATTATGTTTTACACGATTGACTATTCTTCGCCCTTGTTTTCCCCCTACCCACTCCCGCCTTTTCACTCATATCATTCGGAAAGTAAACAAAACAGCACAGAGTGTTTTTTTCTGCTCTTTGCAGTTGTCAAGCCCAATTTTTAGCGATATTAGCTCTCAAACCTACTGTTGATCCACCGTTGGAAAATTTGAACTGATAAACTACACGGAACCGACTACTTATTCTTGGTCCATTTTGTATTGGCCTTTATTGTTGGACTTATATTTTACGGTACCAAAGTATGGAATGTGATTTTGCGGCAACGAATCACAAACCATGAATCTTGAGATTTACAGTCTGGACAGGTTAAAATTATTGACATGCTAGGCCTAATTCTTTCTTAATGTTATATTTTATAATATTACTCTACGTAAATCTCGAGCCATAAGGTTTCGATAATTGTTGCTTTATTTTTTATTTGCTATCGCAACATGGCATGACCTAATAACCTTCCAGTGATCAAGCGATAAATCCGCAGGATTAAAACACTAAAGATCGGGATTCGATACCTGTGGCTGGTAGACCACATATATCTCATCGTGTAGTTTTAGTCTTAACGACAACCAAACAAAACCATGACCTGATTACCGTGCTCGACTCGCAATCTGAGGGTCGCACATTTGAATTCCCGCCACACCAAACATGCTCGGCCTTTCAATTGTGGAGGCATTATAACGTGTTTATCAATCCCACTATTTGTTGATAAAAGAGTAACCCAAGAGTTGGCGGTGGATAGTGATGACTAAATAACTGCCTTAACTCTAGTCTTAGAGTGCTAAATTAGGAACGGCTAGTGCAAATAGCCCTTGTGCAGTTTTGCGCGAAATTCAAAACAAACCAAATCGTATATAGAGATAAATAAATGGAATTTGGAATTGTGAGTAAAACTGTTTGTGGTCATCTTCAGGAACGCCCGAACTAAAATCATCTATGAGAGCGAAGAAAAGCAAGTCCCTCTCATTGGACACGCCATCCATGAATTATATATCTGTGAATACTTCCAAATTGAGACTGATGAGAAGCATACGGTGTCGTGTTCAACCTAAAGTAAAAACATTTTATGTTGATCATAACCGACGTTTAACGAGCCAATGATCTCAAACTTGCGATAATTGAAATTCGTTTCTTAGTGCAGTTCTTATGGTTTAATAAATATATAATGGTTAAACTTGTACGTGTATTTATTCAATTCGTGTGATATCGAGTCGTTTTTGTTTCTCTACTTTTCTGAGTGTTTTCCTTTGTTGCGTAAACCTCACTGACAACGAATTAGTTACATTTAATACTGATTAGGCTTGGAAAAGATGCTTATCTGGAAGCGCGTGTATCAAACCCTGATCTCTTGCTATTTTATGTCACATTTATTTATCATTTTTATTTATCTTTCTATTATAGGAATCAATTACGTTGAAAACCAAATCAGTCGATAACAGATTATTCAATTTGGAACATTGATTTGGATGTTTATAATGAGAAAAAAAAAAGACAGGAGGTAACAAGAAAGTCAACGTTCGAAAACAGGAATCGAACCTGATATTTTAATATAAACACAGGTCACTACATAATCTTAATCTGGTATCACTTTTCTGAAAAAATATGTACTTCGACCAATTTTTACACACACATGTACAATGTATAAACATGAAACAGAATACACATAGTTAGTGAAACATCTATAAGATGAGGATTTATTTTTAATATGTGTGTGCATGCTTATATGTTGTAATTGGTTAATGCAAGTTTTGGTTACAACCACGTGACTTATAATGGCCTTCAACCAGACGAAATGTCAGACGCCTCTCTTAAAAAAAATAACTACCAAAAATTGAAAAGGTTAAAGTCTTCTGATAGAAATAACCTTTTCTTCTTCCTATTTCTGAAAATTCAGTTGGAATGGAGAATATTAATTTTCCATAACGGTTTCTGTAAGTGCCTCACTCTTTTGGTCAGTGGTAAATTTACAATGCAAAATTCGGGAATCGATTACCAACAGTGGACAGAGAGCACTGTATGAGTAGCTTTGTGCCAAATAATACTACACAAACCTGTTATTTATATTATCATTTTATTTTATTATGGAAACTAAATTAGGAAAAAAGGCCCGTCCGGGCGGTTTTGAATTTCGCGCAAAGTTACACAAGGGATATCTGCGGTAACCGTTCCTAACTTAGCTTCGCTTATTTTTCATGGGTATTTGGATATGTTGGAAATTTTGATACCCAAGAGGTTACGGTGCAAAATACCTCTTTCTCCTTCCTAATTTAGCAGTGTAAGACGAAAAAACCAGTTAGTCATCACCACTCACCCCAACATTTGGGCTACTATTTAACCATGGAATAGTGGGATTTACCGTCAAAACATAACACCCTCTGGGCTGAAGAGGCGAGTATGTTTGGTGGGACTGGGATTCGAACCCATGACCTTCAGATTACGAGTCGAGTTCCCCTAATTACCTGGCCATGCCGGGACCTTAAAACAGTATAAACATTGAAATATTAAGGCTTGAGCAAATTCTCAGGATTCTAAGCTGAAAAGGTATTCCAGCAGTTAGATATGTGTAAACATTTTTGCAATAAAAAAATGTATACAATACTCAAGAAGCAAGTCTTAGCATGTATTATATAAATCATTTATTAGAAAATCAATGCATACTCTAATGAAATATTAACAAATTTAGAAGTACAATTTGTAAAGACGATTTTCAAAATGTTTCCTTGACAACCCAACACTGTACAAGCCAAATGTAAAAATTGATTTAGGGTTAAATTAGGAGTGTATTCGTCAGTTAATCAGTACATTATTTAGTAATTTTTTGTTGCTTACTTAGTTCAGTGAATTTTTTAAGTTTTGAATTTGTGTTTGCGACGAAGTGGAAAAGATATGAAACTAGCATGAAGGTGGAAATTTTGTTTATGCGCTGTTTGTTTGTGAAGTGTATTGTTACAGAACTGGGAATATTATGACAAATATATCATGATATATTATGATAAATATATCACGTTTTTCAAAATAATTTTATTCTCGTACCTATTTTTTTCAAAAATAGTAATTTTTTTATCAATAATCTTCGCTCGAAATTAAGGTAATAAACAAAAGTATTTAATATTCGATCTTTTAACAAGTGTGGTCTGCTTTGAATTTCACGTAAAGCTACTCGAGGGCTGTCTGTGCTAGCCGTCACTAATTTAGCAGTGTAAAACAAAGGGAAGGCAACTATCATCACCACCCAACGCCAACTCTTGGGCTAAACTTTTACCAACGAATAGTGGGATTGACTGACACTTTATAACGCGACCCTCCGATTATGAGTCGAGTGCCTTAACCACCTGGAGTCCGGCATGACCAGTTGGATTGAGGCTTTCGACTCGTAGTCTGAGGGTCGTGGGTTCGAATCCCCGTCGCACCAAACATGCTCGCCCTTTCAGCCGTGGGGGTGTTATAATGTGATGGTCAATCCCACTATTCGTTGATAAAAGAGTAGCCCAAGAGTTGGCGATGGCTAGTGATGACTAGCTACCTTCCCTCTGGTCTTACACTGCTAAATTAGGGACGATTAGCGCAGATAGCCCTCGTGTAGCTTTGAGCGAAATTCAAAAACAAGCAATAATCACCTGGCCATGCCAGGCTTAGCAAGTGTGTAGGACTAAAACAAATTTAGGCTTATTCTAAGTTTAGAAAGGGATCAAGTTATATGACTATTTCTTACGATCCTAAAAATACTTTATTAGAATATGTATCTTCAATGTGATAAATTAGGAGTTAGTGAATGTGTATTTATATAGCAAATAGCAAACTGTTATATGCCGCAACACCGCAATGAATGTGAAACGTAATTAATTTTTCAGAGTGTGTATGTGTTTTTCTTATAGCAAAGCCACAAGGGGCTATCTGCTGAGTCAATTTTTCAGAGAGAGAGAGAATTATTTTAAGGGTATTGAGACACTCTGACTTAGTAAAGGATTTTTTATTTCATTATTTGTTTAGTTATTTTGCAGTGTGTGTATTTTTATTATAGCACAGCCACATCGGGATATCTGCTGAGTCCACCAAGGGGAATCGAACCCTTGATTTTAGTGTTGTTATTTTGCTGGACTTTCGTACACAGGGGGTATGAAAATTAATAATTTGAAATGAAAGCAGATAAAAGTGAAAAAAATGAATATTAATTAAATAATTTCTTATTGAAATAGTGAAAGAAATTGAACCGTTATCATGGAAAGAATAGAATAAAAAAATTTGAAAGTGAGACAGTTGGCTTTTTATTAAAAATACAGTGATCGTACAAGATAATGCTACTGGCTGATTTGGTGATGGTCCGATCTGGAGGTTTGAACTTGCTGCACTTCAAGGTCAGAGATCACAAGGCTCAGGTATAGTCATCTCTAATTTAGAAATGGAGAGGGTAGCTACTGCTGACTACACAACTGCTTTAACTCAAATACTTGGATTAGTTGACATGTGTGGAGGTTGTTTGTTTTATAACAAGGCTACATTGGAAAATCTGCCGTGTTCACTGCGGGGAATCGAATCCCTGGTTTTAGCATTGTAGGCCGTTAGACTTACCGCTATCCCAACGGGGGACCATTAGCGGAGTTTGTTCAGCGGAATATTTCGTTCGATCCTCGGCCTGCCAAGGCAGCTCAGCACAATAACCTCCAGTCCACACGCGGCCAACATTCAAAAGAAAGACTTCCTCTGATCAGTAAAGTTATAGCACTTTAAAGTTAAGAGTATCCACTAAAATGAATTGCGGAGAAGGGGGTCAGTTCAAAAATTTAACACGTGAGGCATAAAGAAAAAAAAAGATTTTTAAAGGATTATTGTATAGTTTATAGTTAATCGACGCGCGCAATGAAACTTTGAAGTTCGCACAATGACAAATTCTCTTCCATTTCTGCATTGTTACAACAAAATAATAATATTATTTTGATTTTCTATTTTTTTAAAATATATCGTTTTAAGATTCTTTAGGGAGGGGGAGTGCTCCCTATTATTTCTTGGAGCAGACGCCCCCTGCTTATAGTTTGACCAGTCATGTTCATGAGAGCTGGCGATAAAAAGTATCTACTTTTTCTACATGTGATCTGTCCGCTGCGGAGGATCGAACTCGGGACTTTAATACTGTAAATCAAGAAACTTACTTCTGGCTAACCCAGATGGGACTGGGAGATCACTTGTTCAGAAAACGTTACATCAAAGAATATAACCTGTCAAACATATCTAGGTAAAGACTGCACTACGTCAAAGAATATAATCAAATAAAGGTTATCCAGGCTAGAACTATACCCATTATTAAGGACACAAACGTATTTTTTTTTACGGTGATGATGAATTTTTATGGTTTCCCAGTCCAAGTTGAGGAACAAATTGTAAAAAAGTTTTTGTATTTCTAAAATATAGAAGTGGAGGCTACGATATATGTTTAGCACAATAGCGTGTGCGTGTTTTCTTACAGTAAAGCCACATCGGGCTATCTGCTGAGCCCACCGAGGGGAATCGAACCTCTGCTTCTAGCGTTGTAAATCTGTAGACTTACCGCTATACTAGCGGGGTGGACACGCGAGTATGACTAGTATAATATGTAATAGTTGTAACTGCTATAAAGTTGGCAGTGACTTGATATATGTATATCATTAACGAGATTCAATTAGTTAAATTTTGGCCGGAAATGTTGTATTAAAAAAAGTCTATTGATGTATTTCATTCTTCTCAATTAGTCAGTGTTTAATGATGAGATAGGGATTTCCTTGAAACCTGTTTAACTTCGTGACAAGAAGTAAACCGGATGATAGAATGTCCTTCATGTTTATTTATGACACCAAGATCTGAACGAAAAAACATAAAACATTGTTCCTGTCCTTTTTTAGAATGATTTTTTTTAAAGTTTAAACACAAAACTCACACAATGGACTATATTCTTTGCGTCCATTGCAGGGCCAGATTTTAGGGCTATGAGCTCTCGACCATGTAGAAGAGCCTCCGAGGGGCATTGATGAATGAAAAAAGATCAGAAAAAAAAAATGCAAATCTGTTGAATCATTTGTGGAAGCGAAACCTTATTGGCAACCCTTGAAGGAGGCGTCAAAGTTAAATGCAATTTATATTCAAATGCTGGTAAACTAATGTCAAGCAAAACTTATAATACGTAGTTTACAATGGCTCTAAAATAACTAATATATAAAACATCGCAAAACTAGGTCAAATGTCAAAATATGATTACATCCAAAAACGTATCCTTATTCTGTTTGACAATCTTTCTTTTTTGGAAGATAAAACGATGGGCTAAAAATATAAGTTAATCTAAGATCCACAAGAGGAGAACGTGTTAAACAACGTGTGGACCCAGACAGGAGGCTCACATCGGGCTTGGGAGTTCAGACACGAGTTGCCCTTTTTCTAGTAGCAGAGTTGTAGTCACGTGACTCTTGTTTACCACGGAAGACTAGTCTTGGCTTTTAGCCAAATCAGAGGGTATTTCAAGGTCTGCGATGCACATGTGCCGCAAACATCGTATATGTCTATACTACTATGCGCTCCAGACATGCAGAACAAAAACAATCCGTTATTTCTTATCAAACACTACGATAATTTGAAAACATTCTACAGAAGGTTTTATTTCATCGTTTTTCTTATATTTTTATAATTTTCCGAGGAATTAATCATTATAAACACCCACGTGTATACAAAAACTCCACTGTTTAATCGCATGAGATTGTTTGTTTCTGCCTGTTCGAAGTCGCATAACAGAGAGAGAGAAGGCAGACAGTCAACATCACCTACTGTCAACTCTTTTATCAATGGCCGTCACATTATAACGCCCTATCTGCTAAAAGGGTAAACATGTTCGGCAAAAGATTCCGATTCAGCGACACGCACGCATATTGCGACTTAAGCGTTTTATCAACGCCCGCCTCAGATTGTAAAATGTGTTTTGGTGAATACAAGAACTTATTTCAGATGGTAGCTACTGACATCTTTCCTATGGTTTCAGTATTTCAAGTAATGTCGATGAATGTTTAAATATTTTAACAGTTTGTCTATAAGGAACCGAAACACCGAATATTGACAAGTTGTAATTTTTTTTTAATTGCTTCCTGAGTGGGACAGTGGCAAGTCTTCGGATTTACAACGCTAAAATCAGGAGTTCGATTTTCTTCGGTGGACACAGCAGATAGTCAGGCGTGGCTTTGATATAAAAACACACACACGTGTTCCGAAGCGGCACATAGTAAGTCAGCGGATTTACAACGCTAGGAATCGGGTTTCACTACAGGTGGTGGGCACAAAACAAATAGTCCATTGTGTAACTTTGCACCAAACTACAGACAAACATTTTTTATTTAATAGTGTAACATTTTTTGATACGTCTTATACGAAAAATCACTTGTAGTACAACCAAGAAAAAATAAATAAACCTATTAGTTGTGAATATTCGACATTGTAATTTTTAGAACGTAGCTGAGTTAAAAGGACATTTAATGTTACATTCAATGTAAGCATTGAAAGAAAAACCCATTTATCAGAGCCAACTTTATGAGACTACACACAGTCCACCAAATAGGATGCACCGGTATGGCCAAGCGTGTTAAGGCGTGCGACTCGTAATCTGAGGGTCGCGAGTTCGCATCCCCGTCGCGCCAAACATGCTCGCCCTTTCAGCCGTGGGGGCGTTATAATGTACGGTCAATCCCACTATTCGTTGGTAAAAGAGTAGCCCAAGAGTTGGCGGTGAGTGGTGATGACTAGCTGCCTTCCCTATAGTCTTACACTGCTAAATTAGGGACGGCTAGCACAGATAGCCCTCGAGTAGCTTTGTGCGAAATTCAAAACAAACAAACAAAACCAAATAGGACGCACTCTAATGTAACGGTTAGGAACACTTGTTTCTCGAAATAATGTGTTTTCTTATAGCAAAGCCACATCGGGCTATCTGCTGAGTCCACTGAGGGGAATCGAACCCCTGATTTTAGCGTTGTAAATCCGTAGACTTACCACTCTACCAGGGAGGGACCCCCAAATAAATAAATATGTATTTTAATTAATTAATTAAGGATGAAATTATGTGTGCTACTTTGAGAGACCCGACATTCACTTTTTTTAATGTTCACGAGAGGTGAAAGTTCAACGACATATGGGCTAAAAATAGTAAGTAATTTAATTTGAGTTTTATTTTTAATTCACAAGCATGAGAGTCGTAAACGCGTGAAACTTCGAGCGGTTGCATATTATATTTATACTGCTGGCACCGTTAATTTTTGTTTTCGTCTTGTATAAACGTTCACTCAAACGTGCTTTTCTCGTTAATGATTAAAACGTTTTATATCAAAAACAAATTTTGCTCTCACTGAGTCGTTAGAAAAGCTTATGATACAATTTGAGGATAAGTAAGTCTTGATCCACGAAGATATTATTTTTTAAAGATACTTATATCGCATTCGCGAAAGTTTAGCAAGTCTGTGCCATTCATTTCTGTAAGGCAATGTTTCCCGAATGACCCAGCATCGCCAGGTGGGTTAAGGCGTTCAATTTGTAATCTGAGGGTCGCGAGTTCGAATCCCCATCGCACCAAACATGCTTGCTCTTTCAGCTGTGGGGGCGTTATAAAGTTACGGTGAATCCCACTATTCGTTGGTAAAAGAGTATCCCAAGAGTTGGCGGTGAGTGGTGATGACTAGCTGTCTTCCCTCTAGTCTTACACTGCTAAATTAGGGACAGCTAGCACAGATAGCCCTCGTGTAGCTTTACGCGAATATCAATAAACAAACAAACTTTTCCCGAGTCTTTGTCATTTACGCCCTCCATTTAATAAATATTTTTCTTCTCCTACCTTCTTTTTAACGAATGAAAACATGTGATAAGTGACGAGATATACAGATAGAGATTAAAACGGCTCTGCTTGGGCAGGTGGATTAAGGTGCTCGACTCGTAATCTGAGGGTCGTGGGTTCGAATTTCCGTCACACCAAACATGGTGGGTGGTGATGACTAGATGCCCTCCCTCTAATCTTACACCGCTAAATTAGGGACGGCTAGCGCAGATAACCTTCGTGTAGCTTTGCGCGAAATTCAAAAACAAACATATTAAAATACTACTGATTATTTTATTAGTGAAAGTATTATTAAATTATTTTTTATTATTTTAGTTTTTCAATTATATTTCAATAAAATAGCAAAACGTGTAATTTTGCATTATGACGCTATTGTCTCTACTCTCTCGCCCATCCACCCCCATTTGCGCTCCCCATTTTGGGAAACGATGCTGTGAGGTGACGATGATCCTCTGTTCTGACTGGATAATGTAAAATGAATTGCTTCTCGGTTTCTCAATAGTGTCTGAGCTTCCATTAATTGAAGCTGTAAGCTTAATGCAGTTAAAGACTACTAAATTTGGATCGTGTTATAAACAGTTCTTAAAGTAATAAAACTAAAGGACGTGAAACAACTAAGATCAGGCAAAAAGAAAAATTGTGGATCCTGTTATAAACAGTTCTTAAAATAATAGAACTAAAGGACGTGAAGCAACTAAGTTTGTTTTTGGAATTTCGCACAAAGCTACTCGAGGGCTATCTGTGCTAGCCGTCCCTAATTTAGCAGTGTAAGACTAGAGGGAAGGCAGCTAGTCATCACCACCCACCGCCAACTCTTGGGCTACTCTTTTATCAACGAATAGTGGGATTGACCGTCACATTATAACGCCCCCACGGCTGGGAGGGCGAGCATGTTTGGCGCGACGCGGGCGCGAACCCGCGACTCTCGGATTACGAGTCGCGCACCTTACGCGCTAGGCCATGCCAGGCCTAGCAACTAAGATCTGGCAAAAAGAAAAATTGTGGATCCTGTTATAAACAGTTCTTAAAATAATAGAACTAAAGGACGTGAAGCAACTAAGATCTAGCAGAAAGAGAACATTTTGATCGTGTTGTGGACAGTTCTTAAAGCACTAAAACTAAAGGGTGTGAAACAATCAAGGTCTAGCAGAAAGAGAAAAACCAGAAGTTTTAGACACTCCAGGTTTTTAAAAGACATACAGAAATAACACTTGCACCAGACTGCCACACTTAGGACATTTACCATGTACATTTAAAGTATTTGATAGAAATGGATACAATCTTATTCTAGGGTTACCGATAGGGTGAAAAATACTGACTCTCTTTTTAAACTTCATTTTCTGTAGTATTCCTGCGCCATTTTATTTTTGTTCATGTCGGATAAAAAGTCATTAATAATATACGAGTTGTACAAAAATAAAACCGAAATACAAAAAAATTGCAATTAATCCCACTAATTATAGATAGTCTCTTATTTATTTTACATGAAAAATGAGTGAATTCTCCATTCATTTTTATCATTTAACAGAGTTTTGCAATACACGTAATAAAATATTCATTATGATGCAATATGTGAACACCATCGTAGTGAACGGCATAAAAGGATATCGGTAATTAGGGTTAAATTCTTTGGGTTGAAAAGCAAAAATTACATCCTGTTATTTTAGCGATTTCATTTAAAAAAGAAGTGGTAAAAATATACTCACAAAGTAAATTTTGGTTTGAATTTCGCGCAAAGCTACATGAAGGCTATCTGCGCTAGCCGTCCATAATTTTGCTATATCATCACCACCCACCACCAACTCTTGAGCTACTCTTTTTACCAACGAATAGCGGGATTGACCGTCACATTATAACGCCCCTACGGCTGAAAGGGCGAGCATGTTTGGTGCGACGAGGATTCGAACCCGCGACCTTCGGATTGCGAATCGAGGGCCTTAACCACCTGTCCATCGTGGGCCATCATAACCTACCTATGTAATTATATCAACAACGAAATTCGGACTATTTTGAAGGAAATACATTAAAAAAACAAACTTATTTACAGAACCACCAATAATAACCTGGCTCAACTAGGGAATATATTTTCTTAGTTGCAGTAAAATTGATAAAAGTAAAAAGAAAAAAAGGAAAGTGTTAGACGATAAAGTTTTGTACATCGACCAAACAAGTTTGGTTTTATTAGACGTGCTTTAATCATAATGTGCTGTTCAAGAAGACAGCGTACTTGGTGTGTATGACTTACGGCTAATTGGGTTCTATGTAGTAATCGTAATAGAGTTCTGTTGTCAATTGTCTATGAACTAACACACACATACGAGAACGACTGTCCGAAATATCTGGTGCAACCTCGATGAAAGCACCGCCAAAGGCTAAAGCGGGTTACTCCTTTCGAAACGGATGCGCATAAAATAATTATCACATCAATAGGCTTAACAAGCCATACCGCAACGGAATGTGCAGGATCAAACCACCAATAAAAAAAAATTTAAAAAGGCAAAGCTTTTCAAATAGATGTAGTGCTGAGAACAATCCCTTATTTTATACAGCAGCGTAATTTTATAGCAGAGCTGAATCTAGAGGCCCCACTTCTTAGGGTAATTCAAAATGGAAGCCCTCTTCTTGGAAAGATCGAAGCATTTTATTGCTTGAGATCCCCCAGGCAATATTGTGATACTGGAAGCTCCCTTCGTAGGATGATCCAAACTTGAGCTTCTCCCAGTCTTTAATCTCGAAGCCCCTTGATATCTAAGGCCTCCATACAATTATATGGTTTCACTTTTTCTAAACCCAGCACTGAATTACAGTCTCAGTTTTTGTGACCAAAGCTATGTAGCTATAAAATAAAGACGATCGTTTACTTTTACATAACACTTGTGTAAGGTTAAGAGTAATTGGCGAAACTGTCAAGTGAAGGTAGAAACTTTTTATTTTCTTTTAAAGTTTTATGTTCTCCGGTTGTTTCCTTCGATCCTTATAGATGACACTTCATTGAAATCGTAGAGCTTTATATGTACATTTCAAAGGTAAACACCTGTAGAACTTACTGTAGTGTAAGAAATAACAGTGAGTAAAATAATTACTTTTATTACGATGGTATTAGATTTAGAACTGGGGAGTAGCCAATATGAATAACATTAATATACTTATCACCAGCTGTCTCTGACTGGCTGACCTGTTTACTCTGTGACTCTAAAAGCCAGGTTTCCATAACCGTAATGACAAAGCGCAGATGGTCCATGGTGTAGCTTTGCGCTTATTTAGAGACACAAATTTATCAGCATCTGGGAATAAAACAAAAAGTAATTATTATTATAATTTGAGTGATATTGAAGACTAAAGTCATTCCTTTACATCTGTTGTGTTTATATTAAGTTTACAACTAAATTTACAATGTGTATTCACATCAGCAGTAGCTAACCAGCGTGTTAGGCTTACATAAAGAAAGTAATACAATAGTAATAATGAAAATCAAACAGACTCTTTGCTAGGAAAATCAAAAACAGACCATTCAAATAACAAACTTAACTCTCCCGCTGGTACAGTGGTGAGTCTACTGGTTTACAACGCTAAAATCAGCGGTTCAATTCCCCTCAGTAGGCTCAGCAGATAACCTAATGTGGCTTTGCTATAAGAAAACACACATACACTAAACCTACACAGAACGCCACCAGGGTATGTTTGCTTCTTATTTTTTGTCTAATTGTCTAGAATTATACAGCTTCTAAATGCGTTCTATCTTGACAGTTACTGATGCATCAGATGGCCTATATAAGTAGTATTTCAACTACTACTGTATTACTTGTATCCCAGCCGGCCTGATGAGCTCTGGAACGAGAGAAAGGCGTCGTTGGCAGTAGATACAATGAATGTAATTTAGTTGAAATGATATCATTATAAACTCTTTTAATTGTCGAGTACCTTATGTATTTTAAACATCTTTTTCTCTTAAACTCACAAATAATTATTATTATTTGTAAACTTGCATGTTTGGGTAACTTATTTTAATAGATATGTTCCAGTATTAATTAAAACATATTTGCTAAATTCAGATCTATCCATATACTTTGTTTTCATTTCATTGATTTGAATTAAAAATAATAGGTGGGTAAATAATTGGAGACAAGTACATAAATAAGTATGGTAAACAACAACCAATAAAAAAATATAGCTAAGCCTAAATTAAATAAATTATAATAGTAAATAGAGTATAATAAACTCTTATAATTATATAGTACAAAAAACATCTTTATTTTTATGAATAATAATGTAATTATCAATTAACATTAAACAGTTTATATTGCTAAGTATTTATTTAATAGGCAAGCCTAACTATATTAAGTTTGTTTATTTTTTAATGTATGAAATACCTACGCTTATGTCTGGCATAGCCAGGTGGTTAAGGCACTCGACTCGTAATCCGAGGGTCGAGGGTGCGAATCCCTGTCACACAAAACATACTCGCCCTTTCAGCCTTGGGGGCGTTACAATGTGACGGTCAATCCCACTATTCGTTGGTAAAAGAGTAGCCCAAGAGTTGGCGGTGGGTAGTAATGACTACCTGCCTTCCCTCTAATCTTACACTGCTAAATTAGGGACGGCTTTGCGCGAAATTCAAAAACAAACAAAACACACCAAAATCTACGCTCGTATAGGGTTAGGCTTCCTACTGCACAGACAACTAAGCCTTACAAGGAGGTAGGTAATTTCCAGTTAATTTTATTTTTGTAATAATAATGTAAAATAACCTAATAAAGAATTTTTTTAAAGGAAAGCTTTGATTAAGCTTAGCCGTTTGTACTTTTTGTATTACCTAGCAGACGGTAGCCAAAAATTCACAAGTAGTTAATTTTTTTTCGGACATGCTGTGGGATCCAACTATACTCAATCTTTACTATGACTCTTTGTTCTCTGTTACAACTTATTTCAATACAAAAAAAAACTTAAATCTTTATGGATAATTTTTTATCTCATCTGATTAAGTTTGTTTGTTTGTTTTTGAATTTCCCACAAAGCTACTCGAGGGCTATCTGTGCTAGCCGTCCCTAATGTAGCAGTGTAAGACTAGAGGGAAGGCAGCTAGTCATCACCACCCACCGCCAACTCTTGGGCTACTCTTTTACCAACGAATAGTGGGATTGACCGTCACACTATAATGCCCCCACGGCTTAAAGGGCGAGCATGTTTGGCGCGATGGGGATGCGAACCCGCTACCCTCAGATTAGGAGAATCACGCCTTAACACGCTTGGCCATGGCGGGCCCGCGTCATCTGGTTAAAGTGGTTGCGAAATTTGAAATAAAAGTTTATTGGTTTGATAATTTGAATCACCTAACTTTAGTTACAAAGATGATATATATATTTCTACCCATTAAAATAATGTTCTACAGTAGCGATATTGGATGTCATCGTCATGTGTTTGTTTGTTTAGAATTAAGCGCAAAGCTACACCATGGGCTATCTGTGTTCTACCCACCACGGGTATCGAAACCCGGTTTTTTGTGTGTAAGTCCGCAGACATACCACTGTGCCACTGGGGGCTATGTTATCGTCGTGTGCACTCAAAGAAATTTAATTTTACAGTTTGTAAAAGTCAATCTCTATATTTGAATATCAAACATGATATTCAAATGCTAGCAATTGGAGGTAGAATTGTGCCCGAACTTCAAGTAAACAAAGTTTCGTTTCAAACATCATCTTTTGAACTAGACGTGTTTGTTGTTATTTTTCTGGCCACCGAAATATCACTTAGCGTCTGGCTCACTCCCCACTGATGTTGCCTCAGGTCATCTTTAGGTGAGGATGTTGCGTTGAAAATGTTTACTGTATAATGTTTAGTGATAATTTGCAATTTTACGAAATTAAGATTACAAAGTTGTATGAACGCGTCTTATTTTTGGTTTCGGGACCGGTTCAATAATAATTTTACCGTGACCTATATAGCTTCGGTTTCTTCGGTACTTAATACAAAATACAGTTCATTTAACATAACTCGATAGTTTTGTAAAATCTGTAGTTTCTTTATCAGCCAGAAGATCAATGTATTTAGGAAATAAATACCCGAAAACGGGGTCAACAAACTAGTTATTCTCAAACTAATGTGTTTTTAATGAATAATTCATTCATTCATGATATTATGAATGCTGTAATTAAAATACTATATCATGAATACACAGCTACGTTCCCGGCTTGCTATAAGAGCATAAGACGCAGGAAGTTATACCCTAATCATTGTTGTAACGTATTCTATCCTTGGGCGAATTATTTTTGATTAAACAAATAATATCAAGTTCACTCCAAAATACGATAACGAATTAATTTATTTCGTCAATAAACGTTTGATACAGACATGTTAACTTTGACACAAATTTTATGTTTGAGTACACAAACACGTTTCAATAAAAACTACGATATTAATATAAGACAAACTTCAAACACAACGTTTCAACAAAAATTTTGATTGGTAAGCCTAACTTGTTTAGATTGATAAAGAAATGCGCTAACTCACCCGAGTAACTTAATAGCAGAATAGACGCGATAATTATTACTTCTAACACTAAATAACTCTTCTGATGCTGACCTGGCTCATTCATTAAATATAAATATTTTAATTCACCTTTGCTTCTACATATTACATAAAGATTTTCTATTCTTCACTTCAATGAACTTCCTAAATCTTGACGTTATGCACAATTTAAGAATATTTAAACTGAAACATTAAACACACGGCTTACAATTATATTTTAACACCACTTTGAAGGGCGCGATAGAGATTATTTTAACTAAAGCTTTCACGCAGAAGGATAGTAAATTATTAATACGGTTCAACACTGCAATTCATTAGTATTTTGATATATCTGACGTGTCTACACACACACGTGTAGATAGAAGGAATACAGTGTTAAACATTACACAAGCAATTGCTTCTAATTAGAGCACTGAAACAGTCGATTGTTCATCGACAAAGGCACAGCATGACCAGGTGGTTAGGACAATCGACTCGTACTCTGAGGGTCGTGGCTTCGAATCTCCGTCACATCAAACATACTCGCCCTTTCAGGTGTGGGGGCGTTATAATGATAGGTCAATCCCACTATTCGTTGGTAAAAGAGTGGCCCAGGAGGTGGCAACAATGATTAGCTGCCTTCGCTCTAGTCTTACACTGCTAAATTAGGGACGGCTAGCCCGTGTAGCCGTTGTGTTATTTTGCGCGACATTCAAAACAAACCAAATCAAACGAAAAACGAAACAATTATATTCCGAGTAGTTCAGCGCAGCACCCCTCCGTCTCCAGGGGCTCAACGGAAGTCCGTAGGCTTATAACGTTAAAAAACAGGTGTTGATATCTGTGACGGGCACAGAACTTAACAGTCCATTGTGTAGTGAAGTGAAACTTTGGAAGTATTGAATGATTTCTTTAATACGTCGCTTTTTATCACATTTTGACGTTAGCTCTCAGCAAAAAGTACCATTGCTTTTACAAAACGAAGGCAGTTGTATGAATACACTTCCAGTTTACTAGTAGTGTTGGAGATACAGACATTGTGCGTGTTACAAAGTACTTGTTATATCAACGTATTTCGCTTACGTTCAGCATAGTTGTACTGAACATGACACTACAGTTTCCAGATATGAAAAATATTTACGTACAAAAACAGGTAGAAGGTCAAAGTTCATGGATACAAGTAAGACGTTTGTTTGACAAGAATCTACACAAATTCCTCTTGACTCGCTGCTAAAACCTAATCTAAGTTCGGCTGTGATGAAAAACATATGTAGTGAAGGCTTAGGATGGTGCATACTTCTCACACAAGTTAAGGCAGACATTTATGTTTACTATTTACAGAGAGGCGTTCCAAAAGTGTTTAAGCATATTCGAAGTTCTATAAAATTGCGCACAGAACAGTTACCGATGTATCCTATGGAATGAAAGTCCTGAAGAATAATTGGATCTCCTTTATTTTGTTTTACGCTCGCTCCATATGTTGAAGATTTAAAACTTCTTATCCTAGTTCAAACTAGATACGGTGCTGATCGCTTGTAGCCAGAACTCGAGTAATTAGAGTACACTTTTAAATGTTCTCATAAGATTCTTTTTTGCCACTGGTTTGGTTGGTTTTGAATTTCACGAAAAACTACCCAAGGGTTATCTTCTCCAGACGTCCATAATTTGATAGTGAGAGATTAGAGGAAAGACAGCTTAGTAATCACGGCCCACTGTCAATTCTTAGGTTACTCTATACAAAATAAAAATTAATGGAATTGACCACGCATTATGACGTCTCCATAGTTGAAAGGGCAAGGATGTTCAAGGACTGGATTTGAGCCTACTAGTTTCAGACTGTTCAAATGGAGGCCATTGCAGAAGATACATTTTGTGCAAGAAGCTCCAAAGAGACATTTTAGATCGATACCAAAGGTTGTTTGAGGTTAAAGTACCACAGATGGTTTGCTCATTGGAGAATGGTATCAACATGTACTCGTGGCTCCTTATTTTAACTTTGCGAATGAAAAACAGGCGACCTTTTCTGTACGGAGTTGCCACTTTGGATTATGGATAAACGTATTTTTCAGACAGAGCTTGGCATAAATTTAGAGTTACGTCCCGGCCTACTCGAACTCCAGATTTATTATTAGCGATACGTTGCTGAATAACATTCTGCGTTGTTGGGGAACGTATGAGTTATAAGAATGACAGTCAAATCTACTAGTCGATTGTTTGTTTTCGAATTTCGTGCAATGCGACACGAAGACTATCCGCGCTAGCCATCTCTAATTTAACAGTGGAAAGCTAAAGGGAAGGCAGATAGCCATGGCCACCTACCGCCAACTTTTGGGCTACTGTTTTACCAGAATAGTGGGACTGACTGTCACGTTTTCACGCCCTCACGGCTAAATGGGGAAGCATGTTTGGTGTAACGGGTATTCGAATCCACGACCCTCAGATTACGAGTCGAACGCCCTAACCACCTGGACATGTCGAGCCCCTAGTATTTGATTGGACAAGAATAGCACAACTGTCGGCGTTGGGTGGTGTAGCTGTTTTGCCTCTTCCGTATTAGTTCAAAGTTACAAACGACTAGGAGTAGATAGCCCCTGCGGTAAATTCTGAAACTTTTTATACGACTTAAGAGTCATCATATACAAAAGTTTCTTTCACAATCATTTAAAACCGAGCGACTTAGTTACGATCTACAGGATTTTACTTCACCACATGGCAACCTAAACTTAAGTTTACAAATACAGTAGTGGCATTTCGTTGAATTCATAATATCAGAATCTCCTCGATTCGTCTTTGGCGAAAATCGAAAATATTTTAAAGATACACATATGTAACGTGATTAGTATTTTATATCATAACCAATGTATTTTTATTTAACCATTCACTCCATAAAATGTCCGCCGCTGGTACAACGGTAAGTCTACGGATTTACAACCCTGAAATCATGGGTTAAATTCACCTCGGTAGACTCAGCAGATACCCCGATGTAGCTTTGCTATAAAAAAAAACTTAAAAAGAATGTTGGCGTCATCAATAACCGAAATTGTTAGTTTATTTTCAAGGTAAAAATGTCTTAGAGAGGTCGGTAGGTCATCGTGTTGACGTACATTTAACGTTGTACCAAATCAAAATAAACCTCTAGTGCTCGTAATTAAAACGATAGTATAATAAATAATAACACGTGAACATTTCATTATGCTCTTGGGACTTTGGTTGAACAGATGAAAATGTTTATAAACAATGTATAAATCGAGTTATTCTACAAACTGTTTACTTTTATTGACGATGTTTTATATAAAACTACTCGAGAGATCCTCTCCAATTATAGGCTAGAGGAGAGAAAGTCAACAATACCCACCGCCAACTCTTGTGCTACTTTTTAGGAAAGGGGTACAAGGATTTGACTTTTACTTCTGTAACGTCATCGAAGCTGAAAGGCTTAGTTAAGGGATAAATACGTATCATTATACGAACAGAAGTTATTTTCAAACGTATCTAGATCCGAGTGCTTATAGTTAACAATTTACACTTCGTAGCACGTTTTACTATTACATTTTTGTTTTCAATAGCGCTGACAAATGCACTGCTGTTTAGAACAGCTCGTCACGTTGGATGACCGGAAATGTTTTAAGATACTTTATTTTAAGCTCTTTCCATTTACAAATTATATTTGAAATACGAAGAAACTATTAAAGTTTTCTGCATCTTTCACTTTTAGATTTTAAAATATTTCATATTTTTAAATAACTAAATTGTCTGGTATCGCACTACCACTCGTATGGTTTAGCGAGTACTAAGTAACACGTTACAATAATTTTTTTCTGGTGGTTGTGTTCCCCGGTGGAAAAGCAGTAAAACATCGGATTTACAACGGTAAAACTAAGGGTTAGATTTCCCTCAGTGGACGAACTAGAGCCCATTGTGGCTTAATTAACAAAACAAATAGTTGTTTGTAAAATAACAGGACATTACCCTTTACAAATATATAATGCTAACGTGTTAATTCATACAATGACTTCTTGCTATGGACAAATATTCCACAGGTTAGATATCTGTGGGTTTATATATCAAATACCAAAAAAACTTTAAAAGTTACAATAACTTATCGATTTCCAGTTTACGTTTATCCAAACCTGTACTGCATACTCACGACTAACTTCTCCTGTAAATGCAGTAGAATGTTGATAAGCGTAAAAATACAGAATGGGCTGTGTCATGGCCACTGTCGGGCTCGGATCTCTAACTTTAGCATTACAAGTTTCCAACTTACTGTCAAGGGTATAAAAGGATGTCTAAAGTCAATGTAGATCACTTATAGTTTGTAATATGCTTTCACACACAACATTCCAGTGTCCGTTCAAACGGAACCGATTTAATTAAGTTTGGAACAAAAGATGACCTCAGATGAAACGCCACGTTTTCGAGCTACTTATGGAATTTTTACGTATAAAAATAATTTTAGGACACTTAGTGCCTGGTAATAAAATCGAGATGTTTATTATCTTATAACTTCAACTTTTAGTTTAGAACTTAAGAAAACGTTCCTATTAATATAAGACAAATACTATTCCCCCCTCCCAGTAGCACGATTTCCCCAACCGGATAAGAGAATTAACAATGAAAACTTATCTAATTTTTAACTTGATAGGAATTTTTGTAACTGTCTTTAAAACACAGCTAGTGACACCCATGTAAGTGTATTAAATTCCAGGTTTTGAGAGGGTCATTTCTCTTATGACTAACTACATTGATTTCTGATCCTCACCTTGTTATAGGATGGCAGTGTCTTACTTGAATCAAAGGGAAGTAGATGCGTAGTCAAGCTCGTATCTTTACAGAAATGATACTGACATATCCAGTACGATAAAGAGGCAGTACAAATACTATACCAAACGTGTAAGAATCAAGAATTTAAAGTCACAATGCTAGTGGTTAAACTATTTTTAATGAGAAACTTATAAACAGATAACGTTTACAAACATCTATACGATACAGCATAAAAGTGCAAGTCGTAAAAAAAAAAAAAAAGAATAACTTGAACATAAATTGTTACATTTAAGTATATACCTGATGCTAAAAATATGACAATGTTTTACCTTTACTTCGGTGTTCAACGCACCGACATATAGAAATACTGTATTATTCACATTTTAACAGTAGTCTTTACTAAGACTTAAAATTCATTGTTAAAAACGAATTCTTAATACAAGGGCGTAGATTTGTTTTCTGACACTTCAGTAAAATACATAGAAAATTCTGTAAAAAGATATTAGTGCGCGATCAAAAGTTGTATTTTTAAATCTCCCGTTTAAGTTAAGTATGGGAAGCACAGTAAGACATTTATGGGTCAATAAGCACATTGAGCAAACTAGCGGCCAATTAAACGGCTGACAAGTAGGACTATAGAACTGTACATCCAGTATAACTACAGCTACATAAAACTTCAGTTATAAATTCAAATAAAAAAGATTTCTGAACATGCAAAGGGGTGAAAAATACTGACGACGTTTGGAATGAAAAAACGTAATTCAGAATATAGCTATCATTTATCCCCCACACACAAAGTTGCCTGGGGGTTAGCCACGAGCAACATGAAATACAACATCCATATCAAAGTGAGCTGGTACATCATGTCTATACTTATGACCATAAATCAGAGTGGTCAGTTCGGATCACAAATAAGTGATAATGTGTCCATCATTCTTTTTTCTCACTTTCTTCTTTAGTTTTATCTTCGGTTTTTTCATCCTTGTCCTTTTCTTCTTTCTTTTCATCAACATCTTGTTTTTCATCTTTGTCCATCTCTTCAGCTGTAGCTTCAGTTTCTTTACCCTCTTTTTCTTCTTCCTTCTCTTTTTTCGGAAGATGGGTATTGAGTGCGAGGGTCTTGGTCATTTCTTCCCAGTCTTGCCAATAGCGTTCTTTCATCCTTTCCAGAAAGGAAACCAAGTTGGTGCATTCATTATCCATATATTCTTTCATGTCCCCAAATGGAACGTAGTAGAACTGGCACAAATGAGCGAAGGCCACACAGTCCAACTAAAAATAAAGTATTACGTAAATATACATCGGTTTATAAAACACAAGTGCTGAAAAAGGAAAAAAATATTTTAGATTTAGAGTTTAAATCTGTTAAAGTGAAAACGAAATATTTTATCCTATGTAGTTAAAAATTTATTGTTCTAATTAACTACCACTTAAAGAACCAAGTCAAAAATGGTAACATTAAATAGCCTGTTACCAATAGCAATATTTTTGCGGACTTTGCTAGATCGATTGGTTCTAGTTAATCACACAAAATTCACAGTTAAACATATACAAGAAACTAGCTTACAAGATGGGGTTCATCCCCAAAGAAGAAGGGTTTGTCTTGAAGATATTCCGAGAGTGCCTTCAAGTCATTTTTTCCGAATTGCAAAATTTCTTCGTTACTGTGACGTCCAAGCCCGTGACCAATGGTCTTTTTAACGTTCTACGGGATAAGATTAAAATAGAAATAGAATTTCCATTTACAGATCAAAAAACAAAAATTAGTTGAAATATTAATATCGTTATTAAACATTGGAAAAAATTTATTTGATTTAGATGTATACTCGGGCTTTACCAAATATTTTGTTTTGATCGTGACTATGTAAAGAAAAGATAAAAAACCCGACTTATTTTAAATATTGACCTACAACAGATAGAATGAACTTGAAAGTATTGCTTTGAAACTTATTTGCGGGAAAAGCGTTTCAAACGAAAAACTACCTAATCTTAGAATTGGGAACTCATGAGGAACTTACACTTTTGAAACCCATCTTAAAGAAGAACTGTAAGACGCCTTTTGGTAGTTTAGAATTTAAAACTTGTTTTACGTCCAGTTGAGCTGTCTTTAGAAACTGACTTGGGTGAGTGTAACGCCACCAACGCATCACCCTAAAATACAAAGTTAAAAGTAAGTAAAACAAAAAGACTTGCGATAAACAATAGAGTTGTTTCAAAAGATTAAAAACACGAGTTTAAACACTTCACGTTTATCATAAAATCTATTAAACCTTGAGACCATCCTCTACGGCTAAGCATGAAAAGTGTGTTTACTTTCACTGCTTCTCAGATGTGCTAACAATGTCTCGTCTGTTTTTAATTTTTTACTTTACGTTTAATAAAATCAGTTGAATAATCCACCGGAACAGAACACGTTCTCAGGGTTAGGCTGGATACGCAGACGATAATTAACATATTACAAGGCTCAATGAATTAAATTTGTTTAAATACTGCAATGGTAAAGTCTACATGCTGAATTCCTGACAGGCTTAACTTATGCCAGTGCTAATCGCACTGGCGTTAGTCCGAGTAACTACTCAGTATTCCTGACCCACATTCCAATCTCGCAACATGCTCAAATATTTATGGCGCGTAGCAAGGAATAAAGAAATTAAGTGACAACGATAATGTTCATGTTTCTCAAGCTAAAAAGCAAAAACATCTCGGTATTTATCCCCGAAAGAGATGCGAGTATTCCTGAAATCTGACTGTACTAAACACATTGTACAAATTATGTATTAATACTTGCATATAAATGAACTTCGCAATTATCAGGGAGTTTGTATCGCACGAGTTGATGGGTCGTGACTGATGACCAAAAAAATTCCCCTCAAACTTTACTTGTATTTTCGTTTCAAGTTTGACATCGTGGCGTTGTTGCCCTGAACCTTAAATATTATGGTTGTCTCGTGTACAAACACAAGAGAGCTTTAGTCTCTCGCAGAAGGAACTTAAAAATAACGTTTAATTAACATTTTTTTTTCTCCCGACTCAGAAGATATGCGTTAATTTTTTTTTAAAGGGGTATCCCTCCCCTTTCCCCACTACTGCTAAACACGCTCGTGAACTGTATGATCTAATTACCCTACTGCTTGAGGCTTCACCATTTATAGGGTCAACACTGCCCGAATAAATCAGTGTAATAGATTAAAGCATTTAACTGAGAATGAAGGCAAAGGAAGGGGGGGGTGGCCACTTGTGGAAAACTGGACTTTTTTGTCAATAATAAATTTGCCCTGGAACGTGTGATAAGATGGAGAAAAAAAAAAAAAAACTTTGTACTTAATTTGAAAAACGTTAGAAAATGATACGTCAGGTCTTATCACGATTACAATTATTGGTCATCAAGCGAGCAATGTAGCAGAAGTTTGCTAAAAAAAATTCCTCAGTTTGGTTTGTTTCGAACTTCGCACAAAGTTATTCGACGGATTGTTTTTGAATTTTGCGCAAAGCTACTCGAGGACTATCTGCGCTAGCCGTCCATAATTTAGCAGTATAAAGCTAGAGGGAAGGTAGTTAGTCATTACCACCCACCGCCAACTCTTGAGATACTTTTCTACAAACGAATAATGGGATTAACCGTCACATTATAATGCTGCTACGACTGAAAGTACGAGCATTTTTGATGAGACGGGGATTCGAACACGCGACCCTCAGATAACTAGTCGAACGCCTCAACACACATGGCCACTCAGTTTGGTGGATTAGAATCTGGCAATTACTAGTTAAACATTAATTACCCTTAACTATCTCGTAATCATTTAACAAAATAGTCTGAAGAAAAACTTAAATCAATGCGAAAACTACATAACCATTCAGATGACAGTTAGAGTCAACGTAAAAGAAAAAATACTTAACACTCGTAAATTGGAAGAAAAATGAATATGGAAGACAAATTTTACACACACGCACCATTAAGAAAAACATAGGAAGCACTCCCTCGTTGAATAACATTCAGCAGTTTTGTTGTTGGTTTTGTTTATAAAGAATCTTCGGGAGTATGTAGACATTTACCCTAACCCTGTAGCTATCTAGACCAACCCACCCTCCAAAACGTTAATGGTAGTTCCCCCAGAGTAGTCAACCTTTATCCAATATCGATTAGATTTCTTGGCACGTGTATGTAAAAGGTTAAATAAGATACGTTTCTTAGATCGTTTTAAACCAAGAAACAGATGGAGTAATGGATATGCTAAATTTCAGGAGTTCATTTTGTAATTGATATGAAAGCTAAAACCATGGAAATGTGGATACTTAGTTAACTTTGTGAGGAAATACCACCCTCCCCATCAACCTAATGCAAGCAAAACACGATATGAAACACAGAAAAAATACAAAGTTAGTAGTTCTCAGAACTAACACTAACGTTTTCCACCAAAGAGGTGGTCATTACGTGTTATCCAAGGTTAGCAATAAGATTCTGAAGTTATAGTAATTATATATGGCCGATACCGACACAGCTTTTGCTACTTAAGTTTGTTGCTAGGGTCGTCATTGTGAGATATCTGAGAAAACAGCTTGCATTATTTCCCCCCCCCCCACACACACACACAACTATTAATGATTGACCTGAGCGAGCTGTTGAAAAACTAAATTCTAAAATGAACCAATATATGCTTATAAAAAAAGGGCATTTGGTAAAGATGACTTTACACCTTTATAGTTCGACATCTTAATCATAAAACACCAAGAGACACGTGTCAGTATTAATAATATTCAATATATCATAGTCCACTTTTATAGAATGGTTCTCAGAACTTTTGGCATTTGGAATCAAGCATCCCATACGTGGTTGACAAAAGTATACAAATAAGAGTACAGATCCTTTCATTTGAAAGTGATCGCTTCCTTCTTTCTCCGAAGAGAGAAAGAGAGAGAGAGACACACACACACATCGGGCCATTTGCCAAGTCCACAGAGAGAGAGAGAGAGAGAGAGACACCCTGTTTTTAGCGTTGTAAATCCGAAGACTTACCGCTATACCAGTGGGGGAGAACGTGGTAAACTATTAAACTGAAGTCAGGGCTAAATTAATTCATGCCAGCCAAAGGATTGGCAAAATATGATTCCTAAGTCGGTCTTACATTCACGATTCCAATAATTCCTTCCACAACCATATGCATCAAGATACTATCTGAAAATGGAGTTGGATATGGTTCTAGTTTCACTTCAAACAAAAACATCTATGTTATCTGACTGTCGAGCTAAGCGCGGGGTCTTTTTGGTTTGTTTCCTTGTTTTTAAACAAGTTTTTGGTTTTTTACATTTCATGAACATTGGACATCTTTTGAACGTCACTACAAAAAAAAACACGACCCATTTACGCTTTCCTACTAGCGGAAGTGTCTCTGGAACTTAATCTTGCAGAGAGACTGTTTAGCTTAACAGTACGTACTTTGTGTACAGTCTAGTAGCAGATACTCAACGAATGTAGAAAATAAAGTTCTTCTGCTGTGTTATGAAATGAGTTAAGTGTTCGGCAACTGTTCCATTAGTTTGGAATTAATCTGACAGTCTGCTAATGACACGATATACTTAAATCACACTAGAAAGACCGGCTATGCATGACAAGCTGGCTGCCAATAGTTCAATGACTCTCGACTTATCTTTCCATGGAATACTTTAACCGCTATGACTGAAAGTGTAACAAGTGACAAAAGTATACGAAGCCATCGCACAAGCTAAATGAAGAATTATATAGCATTAAACAGGTGAAATACTTTGGTGGAAACACTAAGAAATAATCTATTGTACTAGTGTTCTCATGCTATTAAAAGAGTCAAACCCTTTAAGGAAAATAAAGTCAGAAAAAGATGTCAAATTTACCAAGAGGTGTGATTGTTGAGCATCGAGTTGAAAGCATGACTGATATTCTTCTGGTCAATACTGAGATCTGCATCAATATCTTTCTCAAACTTCTTGGTCAATTCACTGATGATGATGTCAGAATCTGCTATTTCGGTACCATTCAATTCCACAAAAGGAAGTTGGCCCTTTTTGGACTTGTACTTTAAACGGTGGTCCACATTCTGAAATTTGTTTTTACACTTTAATGACTAAGCACAAGACTAAAGAAAATTAACTTTTAACAAAGGGTTCGAATTTTAGTAAATAAGTTCACTTCGTAGAAAAATACAATAAATATTCATTCACTCAAAGTCAAGACAAGTAAGCTATTAGGAAACTTGAAAATTATAGATCTACCCTGCGAATTAATTAATGTAGCTGTTTATTTAGACAAACTGAACAGACAAACGATACAGAACAATTAAAAATTCTATACAAGTATGAACTTAATGTTCAACCAATAATAACGAACAGTTTAATGTTTTCCTTTAGAGTAATTTTAACTGAATCAAAGCTCACTACCAAATGACGCTAGGTGGACCTGCTTAAATACTTTTTTTAAAAAACATTCATAAGCTACCTTTTCACGTAACAGACCATTTCGCATTTATTACTAGGAAAGTTTTACGGGAATAATATTTTGTACGTTAACTTACTAGTCTACGAATGAAACATTTTTCATTCTTAACTTCAAGTAAGACAAGTGCACGTGTGTTACATGTTTCTTCCCTCGTATTTCTTTACACCCTAGGGGTTGTAGTGACTCAAGCTTGAAGTATGGAGCAGAGAAGTAAAAGCACCCTAAAGGAAGTTGGGCTAGCAATTACTTCTTACGCCTCGACATTGAACTTAATGTTCCACATACAGTATTCAACAGGCACCGCTACCCACTCTTAACAGTTATTATATATTGATGAGAAAACATTCAAAGTTGCGTTTGGGAATAGATGACTTAAGGAATTTGAAAGATACTCGTATTATAGACAAAATGTTTTAGTAGTCATTGATAAATGACGGACCAACTAGTTGATTTTTTTTTGAAAGGTCACGTGTGCCCCAAAATACGCTTTATCACATCATGCCATAAACGTCCATATTTTGTGTTTTATAGAAATCGTAGGAGCCAAATACTAAAGGCGAGCTAGTTGCAGTTCAACCAGGAAAAACTACTTATGTCAACAGTTCTAACACTAACAAGTCAGACAATAAACACTGAGTCTCGCAACAAAGCGTTAAGTTTAATTTTAAAAAAGCCATTCCTATTTTACCACACGTAACACGGGCAACAAAATGTGTTTAATCTTCAAATAACAATGAGGTAGTTTAATTTTAGTATTAAAATCTGGATAGGAAAGGTACGACTTTTATTTTAATATAAAACTTTAGGAGACTAAGATTAACAAAAGTAATTATAAAGTGTGTGCGTGTCAGCGTATGACTGATGAAATACTGGGCCGATCATCACCAAACATGACATACTCTTCAGGCCCTTCGGGGAGCGTCATAGAAGTGTGGATCTGACCCAACGTCTTCACGTGCGTTAAGTGGATACGCCAGCTAGCATTTTATAAAGGAGGCACTTGGAATAATACAGGATCTGAACACATTAAAAATATGGTCTTGAAGTCCCAGTTTCCTTTGAAATTCAGCATCAGTGTAGAATTTAATGTAATATACTTGTAAATGTTTGTCTTACATTACACTTTCCCAAAACAATTAGAAGTTTCTATAAAAGCGCCTTTCAATGGGCTCAAGTTAAGTCAAATTAATCTTATATATAATAAAAAAAACATTTATTTCCACGTTACTCACCCTACAATAAAGCGATGAATAAATATTCAGTTACTATGACATTCTATGACGAAGTGGATATCTATAAAAATATTTAAAGAAACTAGCCTCATTATCAGTTAGTGACACTCATTGGTATTCGTGTAGATGGAACATTGATGTCCGTTACTTTTGTTTGCGTATGTGAAAAAAACACCGAATTAACATTTTTAAATACTGAAGTAACTATGAAATGTGTAGATTAATTTGTGTTTAAAATTATTCACAAAACCAGTTAATTTCCACGATGCGAGCATGCAGCAAGGATTCCTAAACACCCATGGCTTAATGACCACTCCCAGGAAGTGACGTAACAAAAGTTATTTTACGATTATTATTGACTTAGTTGTTACCTTCTCTACTTTCCTGCAAATTTCAGTTGCCACCTTACAGTTAATTATACATCACAAGAACTACATAATAGTGTCAGCAGAAAAAACCTAATGTATATTAACGCTATTAGCAGTATCATTTCACATTGATTCTGGTAAATTCAAGACGTATTCATGTTTCAAAATTTTTTTTAAAGTTTGAAACGAACTGTTAAACTACGAACATAAACACCTTTTGAAGGGCCAAAAATACACAAGTAGTGGTAAAGGGTATTCGTGATTAACTTTATTTTCATGTGAACGTCAATTCATGCCCCAACAACTGAATTCCTCTTGTGCAGACAAAAATAAATTTGGTAATTAAAGTAGTTGAACACACTCACAAAACATTGAATTCAAAGTATGTGGGAAAGAACCGGAAAAACTAGAAACCAAAGAACTAAGTAGAGAACACCAGAGAAATGTTGCTAATTATCACTATTTACAAAAAAAATAAACATCTACTCCAACCTGAATATTTTAGTAACTAATGCATTACACAGTTAATAAATGCAAGAATATACGTCATTGCAGCCCCCCCCCCCAGTCTTGTTGAAGTAACGCTGAAAAATATTGAACTATATTCTTCTCCAGATACGAGATGCTTATCGAAAATGGATAGCTCCATTTAAACTTGTATCAGTTCAACTGTTAAAACTCGTCTTCGGAGATATGCGAATGACGCAGTCGTCTACAGTAGAGACGTGGAGCAGGAACCGGTTCACCGTTTATTTTTTCATCAATTGCAGGGTTGTATCTCGCGGCACCAGGCCCTCTTCAAGGTCAAAAAATAATTCAAATATGCGAGGTGATAAAAAATAAAGTGGTTAATATTCTTACCTCTCTTAAAGCAAAGAAATTATGCAGGTGTCTAACACTGAAAAAACTGCTTTATTTAGCCACTGGTCTATTCTGGTTTGTAGTTTCATCGGTGTGATTTTGACATCGAAAGAACACATACAGCAAACGATGAATGGTTGCTAAGTTAATTATGTATGATATAGTACGAAACATACGCATCCACATCACACTAATCACAATGGAAACACGAGCAAACATAATATGAAACAAACAGCCGGGTTTAACATTTTAACGCGTCTTGAGCTTGGCATTAATTACTGACTAGGCAAATGATAATTTAATAATTATTAAAACGAATAATTTGATGAAATAGTCCCTAACCCTGTTATGACGAGGATGACTTGTGTACGTTTTTCAACCTTCTGTTCGTTTTGAACTACAATTAAGAAATATGTCGTGACACTTTCTACAAAATTCAAACCTTAAGGGCATATAATTAATATTTCAATTAAGAGTTACACATTTCAAATGTTATATTGACATGGGAGGTTACTTATTTAACGTTGCACTTTAACAATTACATGTTACAATACCTAGATAAAATGTAAAGAGAATTTTCATATTCGTTGGATTTTTTTTTCCTAACGAACATTTTCTGCGGACTACGTCAACGTTTCGAGCCATATGAAAGTCTCAGCCTCAACATGGCAGACAGAACTATCAAGTTCCAAACCTCAGCTTATTGTCAAAGTTGCCTTGTCAGTTCTGCCTTATCTCAAACGAGACATGTTACATGCGTGTGCGCGCGCCCGTGAATTGTCACACGACAGCTGGTTAAATCGTTCAACTTACTTAACATCACTGGTTTCTAGAAATGTATTGCAAGTCACTTAATTTTGTTAAGCAATTAAAAAACAACAGCTGCTGCTCTTGGTTTGCGATACAAGACAAGATGGAGTGGAGCTGGAATTCGTTTTGGAGTCCATATTATGAGACATCTACAATCTCCACTGTGACAGGTCGGTGCAAGTTTTACGATACAACACTCGCGTAAGGTTACAAGTACTAACAGTAATACTATTATAGTCTGGTTATTTATTCTTATTTAACTCTTCTAGATAGAAACAAATATTAAAGAGGAAGATAAACTTATACAGTATTTTAACTTATAGTTCTATAGATTCGATACAACACTACTTTCATTCTACGTTTGACGAGGATTGTAACTATCACAATAAATTTTCTTTGTACTCGCAATTAATTTTTAACTTAAGATGCCTATTTGTAATAATAAAAAACCGGACGATTTCAACTTTATAAAAGATGTCGAATATGTCTCACCTCGTATTTCAACCCTGTCATTCGTAACCATGTTTCTACCTTCAGACAGAAAGGTGATACGGAGGGTACAACCGGACACCGTACAAACTGATACAAATAAACGACATCCTTTTCAAAGTCGATTTTGTGTACAGTTGGTTGTTTTCTGGTTTGTGTTGTAGTCTTGCTGGTATTTTCGCCCTTAGTTTCGGTATTGTCAGCATTATCCGGCGGGGTAGCAGTTGTTGTGGCCTCGATGGTAGCGTTTTCTGCGTTAGCTTCCGTACTAGTCATGGTGTCGACTATCAAGAGACAAATATCTACTTCAAAATGGCGACAGAAATGATTACCGATCAGCTCTCGTCGCTCGCGATCTTTCTTCTGCTAAACACACTTGCAGCTGGTCGTTTGGGAGTCTTCCTTCTCACGTCAAACGACATGCAGGTGGAGCTTTCTTCTCATTGGCTAAAAGCGTTAAATTTAGGTTAGTACGCATGCACTAAAAAAGCAATGTAACGAATAGGGAATCAGCTGCCGGGGGATTTAAATTCAGACAGTAGGGGTGGAAAGACCTAAATAAAATAATAATAAAATAGGGAGGAACAGGTCAAATACACCTGATACTCCCAGGTCTGTGAGACCTAAACACCGATAAAGATCAACGATGAAAACCTAAATAAAATACGCAAGCGATAATTACTTCTAGTGAAAAAAAGTGACATTTTGCTATGGAACTGTTTGTGCGTGTTTACGACCAAATGAAGAAAAATAATTATATGAAATTGTTTTCGAGTATGTAATTAAATAAAGAGTAATAAGATAGCACTAAATGCTATCGATAGTCTGCTCGTGGGTATAGCTCTGAAGAGGGAGGTAAAAATCGATGTTCCAACACAATGCTTTACACTAATGTTCATCTATTTTGTGAAAAACTGCATGGAATTTGGAAGTTCAGAAACAATAGTAAAGGATAGAGGGGGAGGTCCGAATGAACCTGACCCTCTCAGATCACGCAGAGTGACCAAATGCCGATACAGCAACGACTGAGGTCTAGATACAGTTTGTAATTGCAACATCATAAAATCTTATCAAAACATTTAAAGATGTCTAACGTTAGATCTTAAAATAATATTATATATGTTATTACTGATGAAGTTTAGCCTAAAATAAAATGAAACAAAAAAAAAACACACACACCCAAAATTTATACTGGTGATCAATCTATTTATAGAATACGGGCCATACTTAATAAAGGCTTAATTAATGTTAGGCCTAAGAGAAGTAGATTTGTAGATTTCGATGTATGTGATTATAATTTTTTTGTATTAGTCCATAAATTCAGTATTTAGACAAGTAACTGCTACAATATGGTACTAATTTGACCACAAATGTTTGTTGACATTCACCTGGGTAAAAGTAAAAAAGGGTTTGAAATATGCTGTTATTTCCAAATGTCAACATAATTAGTGATATTCTTAAATTTAAAATTAGAAGAAGTGGACAAACAAAAATGTTAAATATTTGGTGATCATGTGAAATCAATAAACTTTCTTAGATTAGAAGATCATGGATTGATGATGTGGAAATAAGAATTTGGAAATTATCAATAACATCAGGGCGTTAGTCATTTTTACTGTGAATACGAACACGAGAAGTGAAAGGTTATAAATACGTGAAACCTTATAGTTAACACAGGTGTATTTTACTTCATAGTTACTACAGTTGTGTGTTACTCTATAGTTACTACAATACTATTTTATGTTATAGTTAGTACAATATTACTTATCTGCATTTTACGTCTTCCAACATTCAAGTAATATAGGCCCAGCATGGCCAGATTGTTAAGGCACTTGACTCGTAATCTGAGGGTGGCGGGTTCGAATCCCCGTTACACCAAACATGCTCGCTCTTTCAGCTGTGGGGGCGTTATAACGTTACAGTCAATTCCGCTATTCAATGGTAAAAGAGTAGTCCAAGAGTTGGCGATGGGTGGTGATGACCAGCTGCCTTCCTTCTAGTCTTACACTGCTAAATTAGGGACGGTTAGTGCAGATAGCCCTCGTGTAGCTTTGGGCGAAAATTAAAAAACAAACAAACAATCATGTAATCCATTTTTAAGACTATTTAAAATATCAACAATCGTTCCCCGGTAAGACAGCGATAAGTCTTCGGATTTACAATGCTGATATCGGGGGTTAGATTCCCCTCAGTGAACACAGAAGGTAGCTTAATGTGGTTTTGTTAAAAAAAAAAAACATACATAGAAATTCACACTAAACAAGCGATAAACTTTCTTTTTAATGAATTGTCCTATGGACATATACAGTGTCTCAATAACTATTTGTTATCATATTAAGTAAATGTATATTTTTCTTTACACTTCTTTAAACACTTTTTACCAAACATTTCAAACGGACTTTTGTACCTAACTTTCTAACATTATAGCTTGCAATATGTGTTCAACCTATGTTTATATTCATTCCGGAACTTTTATTTTTCTATCACAAACCAGCTTTGCGCGAACTTCAAAACAAACAAACAAACTTGAATAAACACCCACGCCTAATTTAGCAGTGTAAGACTAGAGGGAAGGCAGCTAGTCATCATTACCCACTGCCAACTCTTGGGCTATTCTTTAACCATCGCATAGTGGGATTGAGTGTCACGTTATAACGCCCCCACGGCTGAAGGGGCAAGCATGTTTGGTTTTATTTAAGTTATTTGGGAACTATAACGCATGTTTTTCTGACAAGTCCATAATGAGGACTAACTAAACAAACGGTTACATTCAAATTTTCCATTTAATTATTTCTATTCAATTCACTAAAATCAGGTTTCATAAGCCTTGGTTGAACACAGTACAGACAACCAATTGGGTACCTTTGTGATTAACAATCAACCAATCTTAAGTTTTTAACAAAACAGAGAATTCTAATCAGAAATTACCTTCAGTTTGCATTCCCATTAACAATGACAATCATCCCATTTGTTTTAATAATTTAAAATTATTTACTATAAGATTATCAATTTGCGAACTTTCAAAGTGGCTGGTGTTCATTGCTTCATTGTTACTGTGTTATCGCAAAGCTACATACTGAGCGAGATATCAAACTTCCACATTTTATTTGGAGAAATGTCTTTGACATTTTTAAATATTGGTGTATTTCAATATTTTTTTCTTTTCATTATAAATGCCTGTCACATCAAACATGCTCGCTCTTTCAGCTGTGTGGGCGTTATAATGTTACGGTCAGTCCCACTATTCATTGGTAAAAGAATAGCCAAAGAGTTGGCAGTGATGTCTAGCTGCGTTCCCTCCGGTCTTACAGTGCAAAATTAGGGATAGCTAGTGCAGTTAGCTCTCGTGTAGATTTGCGCGAAATTCAAGACAATCACACAAACACTGTAATTATTTAATTGGGTTTATATAAACACGTTGTACGGCGTGCTGATTTTGTATAAAATATTACACATAACTTAAGATGCTTTGTTTATGTTAGAGCAGTACTGTAGAAAAGGATATTTATGACCTGTCCCCTACAGTCGCTTATGATGGAATTTGTTACTTTCAACACTCCTAAATTTCTTTTTACGTTCTGCACAATACCATGGCAAGTAACGAAACATACAATACCATGGCAAATAACGAAACATACAATACCATGGCAAATAACAAATCACACAATACCATGACAAGTAACGAAACATACAATACCATGGCAAATAACGAAACATACAATACCATGGCAAATAACGAATCACACAATACCATGGCAAATAACGAAACACACAATACCATGGCAAATAACAAATCACACAATACCATGACAAATAACGAAACACACAATACCATGGCAAATAACAAATCACACAATACCATGGCAAATAACAAATCACACAATACCATGACAAATAACGAAACACACAATACCATGGCAAATAACGAAACACACAATACCATGGCAAATAACAAATCACACAATACCATGGCAAATAACAAATCACACAATACCATGACAAATAACGAAACACACAATACCATGACAAATAACGAAACACACAATACCATGACAAGTAACGAACCATGCAATACCATGGCAAATAACGAATCACACAATATCATGGCAAATAACGAACCATACAATACCATGACAAAACGAGTCTTTCGCTTAGAACTTACAATTGAGCAGGCACATATAAATATTTTCGAGGATATAAAAATTATTTCCATATCTAATAAGATAACATATCTTTCATTGCTATGCTTTATATATGTCATTTTTAAAAGCTATGATTTTCGTGTGTTTTTTTGTTTGTATTTAAGCACAAAACTACACGTGTTCTATCCATCACAGGTATCGAAATTCGGTTTCCGGCAGTATAAGTCTGCAGACATACGGCTGTGTCACAAGAAAATAACCGAAAACTATCGAACATTTAATTGTCATGGTTAATAGTTCATTATAGATGAACTTTCAACCTAAACAGGGCTCGATTCTCCATGATGGATAGTACAGATATAGTCAAATATGTAGCTTTACGGCAGAAAAAAAAACAACAACAAAGTAAATAAATAAAACAAAAGGGTTTATTTTAAAGAATAAACTTATTTCAAAACTTTCACCTGTTTACACACCAAAACACTGATGTGCTGTCAAACGGTTTACGAACACTGTTTAGTAATATTTCCAAGTTCGTAGTTCTAGAACACGTCATTTTATCAGCAAATTGCTAAGACATTTCCCACTCTCATGTTCACGTGCTGGTGACGTTATTCTTTCTTGTATGCCACAAGCTTTCACGCAAAACACATCCGATAAATTTCGGATTACCGTTCCAGAACTATAGTGTCTTTGTGAAATAATTATTTTCTCTACTATCTGTGCCAAAAAAAAACAACAAAAAAACACGCGTTGGATTTTCATGGAATTCTCTCTCTCTCTCTTTCTTTCAGTCACTGAGTGTGAATATTTTTCAGGAATATTTTATAAAATTGGTTAAAGATTCAAATACAACGTTTAGAGTGTCAATAAGTTAGTCGGGCAGATTAGGCTTATCTCTTAAGCGGAAATAATATTACAAAATGTAAGATAAACAAACCTACTTAGGAGTCACGTACACAACCTTGGTTCTCGAATATAAACTCATCCAAGGGCAAGGTCAAGGATGTGATAAATTTGACGCTCAGATTGCTTGCAAATTGCCGTAGAATTTCTATTTGTTAAATACGTTTATCAGTTTGTTTCTTAAATACGACGCAGAATTTCTATTTTTTAAATACATCAGTTTGTTTCTGAAATCCGACGCAAAATTTCTATTTGTTAAATACATCAATTTGTTTTGGAAATCCGACGCAGAATTTTTATTTGTTAAATACATCAATTTGTTTTGGAAATCCGACGCATAATTTTTATTTGTTAAATACGTCAGTTTGTTTCTGAAATTTGACGCAGAATTTCTATTTATTAAATACATCAGTTTGTTTCTGAAATCCGACGCAGAATTTCTATTTGTTAAATACATCAGTTTGTGTCTGAAATCCGACGCAGAATTTCTATTTGTTAAATACATCAGTTTGTGTCTGAAATCTGCTTTTCGTTTTTATAAACATATTTCCACAGTTCTCAACTCTGAATTACTCGGAAGGTGATTATACGCAGGGACTTCGTCCCCGAAGGAGCAGTTATGCTGTTTACCTTCTGTGACAGGGCAGGGGTGTAGAGGCTTATCTTTAGTTCAGCTCTGATATTTTTTGCTGTAACTGTGACACTTAAAACATATCAATATATCAACTTTCGAGAATTTGGGTCACAAACACACGTTTATATACAGAGGAAACTAATTACCAGAATTTGTCTAGGGTGGAGTTAGAGATGCGTTTGGTTTGGTTTGTTTTGAATTTCGCGCAAAGCTACACAAGGGGCTATCTGCGCTAGCCGTCCCTAATTTAGCAGTAAGACAAGAGGGAAGGTGGCTAGTCATCACCACCCACCGCCAATCTTGGGCTACTCTTTTTTACCAACGAATAGTGGGATTGAACGTAAATTTATAACGCCCCCACGGCTGAAAGGACGTGCATGTTTGGTGTGACGGGGATTCAAACCCGCGATCCTAATATGACGAGTCGAACGCTTTAACCCACCTGGCCATTCCGGGCCAAATTAAAACATGTTTTGTTATTATTATATAGTATTGACAACTTGTCTACTTAATGCAAGTTAATATCAATGTAATATAAGCACCTATTCAACCTCTGTTACCAGTAAACAGCTTAAAGGCATAATTTGTATAATTGTTTATGGCTTTCAGCCGTGAGATGTTAGGTCACGATCTGGTTAAATATTGCTGAAATTTGTGAACTAATAAGGTTAAAAACGAACCCCTGAAATATATTACGTGGAATGTGACCGGAACAGGAATGCGTTACGAAGAGACTATTTCTGTTTGAAGTTTAAAACTTGGTGTCTCTGAACCCTAATTTTAAATTTAGTTTTGGGTTACTAAGATAATAAAGTTGATAACTTTATCATAAAGTTCCGTGGCATTAAAGTTACAGTAATCTGACAGCCAAAGCACGCAAAAAAAATCACTAGACCAGTCGTATATTAACTGAAGTAAGAGTACCTCGTGAGTCTATTAGTTGTTCGAAAATACTTAGAAGAAAAATAAAACTCAATGTTTCAAAGCGAGTCTTAGCTTTTATAATTAATTTGTTAACTTACCGAGGCATAGCCAGGTGGTTAAGGCACTCGACTCGTAATCCAACGGTCGCGGATTCGAATCCCTGTCGCACCAAACATGCTCGCCCTTTCAGCCATGGGGGCATTATAATGTGACGGTCAATCCCACTATTCGTTGGTAAAAGAGTAGCCCAAGAGTTGGAGATAGGTGGTGATGACTAGCTGCCTTCCTTCTAGTCTTACACTGCTAAATTAGGGACAACTAGCGCAGATAGCCCTCGTGTAGCTTTGCACAAAATTCAAACCAAAGAAGCAAAATCCTAGGTATGTAGTACTAATATATATTATTTTTTAAAATTCCTCTCTTATTGTTTCAACATAATACATTCAAATACCACGAAACTTAGAGGTTTTGCGCAGCAAATGTACTATTTAAAATTTAACTTAATTAAAACTAATCACACAACACGTACAAGATACAGTAATGTTATAATATACTACTTACTCAGTTTAAACCATTTTAATTGTGCGTGTAATAGTACATAACATTAAGAGATTAGGAGCGTTCAACTCGCATTCTGCGGGTTGTGGGTTCGAATCCCGATCACACCAAACATGCTCGCCCTTTCACCTGTGGGAGTGTTATAATGTGTCACTCAGTTATACTAATCGTTGAAAAAAAGAGTAGTGAAGCCATATATATATTCCACATATATTTGTTGTTTCCTTTGCTTCACTTTCAACGTGTCGCAAAAGTCAAGAAACCCCTAACTGCAGAAACATAAAATGACTAATGAGATAAAAATGAGAGTTTCAAGGTCAATTACACCTGGTTAATACCCACTTTCTAATTCATAAAAATAACGTTTATGGCACTTATTATTTTTCAGTTAATTAAAGGTGTTGAGTACATTATATTAAAATAGTTTTAGAGCCTCACATGTTACAATCCCTGTTAACAAGTCCAGTCATATTCTATCTAATGAACGTGCATCTTGACGAAAGCACTGCAGCATAGTTTCCTATATTTTCTATATATCCAACTTTTATTTGTATTGCTTTGTACACAACTCATCAAGTATAAAAGGACGATGGTTTCATAACATCCGTTTCAACGATTCAATTTCATATAAATCCACGTAAAAGCAACCTGTGTGCAACTGACTTGTTTTACTTTTCCAGATCAAGATTCATCTTGATTATATTGCTGCTTTTACATGGAGCACATGAACGACTTTTACCACTGTATATTTGTGTTCGTGAGTTATCATGTATTCTAAGAAACCGCACTTTGCTCACCATGACAATATGTCTTCCTGTGTGAACGTGTTGATACCTCAAGTGGATTTATAAGATTTATTTTCCAGTGTTATTATATACATGTAAGTGCAAAGGAAATATCCCTACTGGAACATCTCAACACATCTTTATGATTTGGGTGAGTATATTGATTGGAAGGGACCGTTATATACCATCCTCAAAATCGGTCATTTTTGGTGGCTTCGCATTACCCTATGTACTTACTACTAGACCTGTGTACTTGAATCTGTGTGCACTCAGATAACATAACCACAGTTGATACCTCAAGTCCAGTGTTATTATATACATGTAAGTGCAAAGGAAATATCCCTACTGGAACATCTCAACACATCTTTATGATTTGGGTGAGTATATTGATTGGAAGGGACCGTTATATACCATCCTCAAAATCGGTCATTTTTGGTGGCTTCGCATTACCCTATGTACTTACTACTAGACGTTTTTCTTACTGTGCCGAACAAAAAACATTGAATCTGTGTGCACTCAGTATAACATAACCACAGTTGATCCAACATCTAATGAGGTGTCGCTTGAAAGATAATTTTCATACATATTTGTCATCTAAAGTCAAATTTCTGGTTTCTCTGCTGTACCAGTTTCACACCGACTCTATACAATGTTACGTTATTATAAATTTTACTTTTTATAAAGTTAACGTGATTCTGATTAATTACCTAAGGTTTGCTTTAGAGTAAAACTACACAATATGCTATCTACGCCCTGTCCACCGCAGGTAATCGAACTCTGGATTCTAGCGTTGTAATTCTGTAAGCTTACTACTAATCCACTACGTAAAGATAGCGTTAGTTTCAACATGTTAACCTACAGACATGTGTGAAACGTTTGTTGTAAGTGTGAACATGACGGGATATACCTGTTACTATTTTTCTGTGTAGTAATCTGTATTCCATTTTACAAACAAAATATAATAACTAAAGAGGAGGGTCATTATCGTTCTACTACATTTTAGATTGTTCAACATAATTTGTTACCATATGTGTCTTATTGTTACTGGGGTTGGTACAATGAACACGGTGTTCTTGGAAGCGGCTGTGTCAGAAATGTGTAGGCGTGGCTTCCTACGTTAAGAATGACGTAATGATCATGTGACTCAGTTTAAAAACAGAACTTGAGTAACCAGCCTAAGTTCCCTCATCGTTTTGTCTGATAATTAGCCAACTTTACCTTGAGATATCAAGAAACGATTTGAAAAGTCACAGATATTGATAACCGCAGGTCGTTCCTGACACCACATTTTACCCACGCTGAGCTCTAAAGTGACGTAACGGGCGTTATTTTTCAGGTTGTTTATAGCTTTGCCAACAGAGCGACTTGAGAACGCGGAAATCCACAGTCATTTAACGTGAAACATAAGGTCATATCTTGAAAATAAAACACATATTCGACACTAGAAATTAAATATAAACAACTAGAAGAACCAGCACAGTGATCAATGTCTTGTACCAATAGCTGATACCATAATCTTATCTGTGGCTGTTGCGCAGACACAACAGTAATGGAAGCTTTATTTCGTACATTGTACGACTGAACTTTTCTAACGAGAAACATTTTCATTTCTTCATAGTCCACTGGTGGGACAGCGATAAATATACAAGCTTACAACGCTAAATTCGGTGTTCGATTCTCCGTGGTAGACACAGTAAATAACCCAATGTGGCTTTTCTCTGATTGTTTGTTTTGAATTAAAAACAAAGCTACTCAATGAGCTATCTGTGCTCTGCCTACCACGGGTTTCGAAACCCGGTTTTTAGCGTTGTAAGTCCGCAGACGTACCGCTGAGCCACTAGGGGACGCTTTTCTCTGAAGCAAACTAAATTTTCTTTAAGAATAAAATAATTTGTCATTATGACAATTATATCTCTGGAAATAATTATCCTGTAGACGTCAAGTGGTTTGGTTTATTTAATCATAAATACTATCTTAAATCAGTATGCTTTGATTCATAAGTAAAAATAAAGTACAAATAGGAATGCATGAAAGAAGAGAATGGTTAATTTAAAATCGTGAGGTAATAAAGTGCTTGATTAACAATGCGTTACATCTAATTATTGTTAGCTGTGGATTGAGTGGTTTATTAAAGTGCTGTATTGATACTACGTTGCATCAGCTAATTATTGTTAGCTATGGAAGCTGTGAATCACACACACAAACAAACACGAGCCTGTCATGGTCTGGTGGTTAGGTCACTCGATTCGTAATCCAAGGGTCGCGGGTTCGAATCCCTGTCACACCAAACATGCTCACTCTTTCAGCCGTGGGGGCGTTATAATGTGACTGTCAATCTCACTATTCGTTGGTAAAAGAGTAGCCCAAGAGTTGGCGGTGATGACTAGCTGTCTTTCCTCTAGTTTTACACTGCTAAATTAGGGACGGCTAGCTCATATTGCCCTCGTGTAGCTTTGCGCGAAATCCAAAACAAATCAAATCTAACATTCTAACATAGAAACATATCTAATACATAAATGTTGAACTCAGTATATATATATATATATATACATGCACACACACACAACTATTCTAACTCTGGCCTTTTGTAACTCCGGAGCCGTCAGATGTAACCTGAATCAAGCAACCATTGCATTTGTAACATAACATTACAATATGTTAGGCTATGTTAGGCAAATACAAATAACCTTTTATTTCATGAAGTATTTAAAACTTTCAGTTAAGGGTTATATCACTTCATCCACATCCATACCCATTCGTATTGTGGCTTAGTGATAAATGTGAAGGATTATAACGTCACAAATCTGGTTCGACACTCACAATTAACGTAGTACTAATAGCTCATTGTCTAGCTTTGACTTTAAAAACAAATTACTATGTTATACGAAACGATCAGTAGAGATATGCTATTGGAGATAGTAGATTGACAGATATAACAAGCAATCCCAACGATAGTTCAATTTTTAATTATTAGGCCGTTACAGAAAGAAAGAAAAAAATATGTATATACGGCCCCTGTGATATACAAATTATTGCCTGTAAATGTTATTTGAATAACCTCACATAACGAGTACGAAAACAATGAGAAGATTTATCAACCGTATGAGAAGGACCCCCCTCCTTGTATTAGGTAATGAAGCATTCTGTTACTGTAGCGATACTTTTTTTTTGTCAATGAGGCTGGAAGTTAAGTTAACAAGAAACGGGCGTTTCCAAGGTCGTCTTGGGTGATTATACTTTTGTCAAATTCAGCATCTTTCTTTTACTAATTAATCTGTAATCTGTAACCGATTCTATTTGATTCATATTAACCAAATGTGATATTTTTTATTGAACCATATATTAACCGTATGTGATATTTTTTATTGAACCATATATTAACCGTATGTGATATTTTTTTATTGAACAATATCTATATTCCACACTAATAAGTAAGTGATAACAGAGCAAAGCATGTGCGCCGATTTATCTCACATACGGTGGATACAAGATTTTTGGGTGGGGAAGGTATGATCGACTAAGTAACAACCCGACTCCAAGTAAACTTTTCCTTGTTACTGCAACATGAATTTCATGGAATTAACTTAGGAACAAAAAGAAACATATATGACTATGAACTCTCATTTATTGATTTTATTCTAAAATATCAAGTTACAAGTAATCGGACAGCACTATACTGAATCACACAACATGTGACAATGAACTTTCATATATTCCTAAATAAAATGTTACAAGTAAACATACAGCAAAATATTCTAATTGAGATGATCAGTACTTTATATTTCTGATTTCCCATTAACCTACACAATTTTGGTATGACCAATGGGGGGATGTATCCCCCCCTCTGTATCCATCCCTGCTCACACACCACATTCTTCAAACCTCATTTATAAAAGTCGGTGCAGTTTTATATCATTGTTTTATCTGTCAGAACAAATGTATTGTTCTTGACAAATCGAGATGTATCTGATGGATGGTACAACGTCGTTCAGGTCTCGTTTCTCTCAGTGGCCTCAGACTTATAACGGTAGCAACGGGGCTTTGATAGCCATGATGGGCACAGTACAGTTAGTTAATTCTGTAGCCATGTGCTTAACTACAAACAATCAAATCTCAAGTTTGGAAGCAAATATTTAGACACATTTTAACAAAACACCTTTCCAAGACAACATTTCAGTCATTTATATTACTTTGATCAGTGACCGTATAAACCATTCCCGGAAACTTGCTTCAACTTAGATTTAATTTAGTAAAAAAATAAACAAAGTTTCTTTTTAACAGAGTACCAAAAGTGTAATGGTTAAAATTTGGTTTTTATATATTGCTTTACTTTGTTGACAAGCACGACATGGCCAGGTGGCTAAGGCTCTCGACTCATAATCTGAGGGTCTCGGTTTCGAATCCCTGTCACACGTAACATGCTCACCCTATCAGCCGTGGGTGCGTTATAATATGACGGCCAATCTCACTATTTGTTGGTGAAAGAGTAGCTCAAGAGTTTGAGGTAGGCGGTGATGACTAGCTGCCTTTCCTCTGGTCTTACACTGCTAAGTTAGGGATGGCTAGCGCAGGTAGCCCTCGTGTAGCATTGCGCGAATTTCAAACAAACAATACTTTATCAACAAATCTTTGGCAAGCATTTCCACTGTGTGGCACAATGGTCTGCGCTTCCGTATGCATGAAATGAAACTATCGCGTGGAATTGATTATTCGCTAGTTATATAAACAGAAATTGTATTGGGAACCTTTGCTGAGTACTTTACTCCAGAAACTAGTGTCCCTCAGGGAGGGATGGTTAGCCCTATACTCTTCATCGTGTATGTAAACAATATGCCACTGAAAGATCCAAATCATGTATTTTCCTCACAGTTCGCTGATGTGGTAATATGTAAAAGTGCCCCAACACCAGCAATAACAGCCACCAACATACAACCACAATTAAATAGAATAAGTGAACACTGCCAAAAATATAGATAAAAATAAATACAGCAAAAACACAACTAGTCGTATTTATCAAGCTGACAAAGCACAAAAACTACAGCCGGAAATATATATTAATGGAACACTACTTCAGACTGTCACATCGGCAAAATTTTTCGGTCTAATCTATGACTCAAAATTAACATGGATTAACCATGTAAATGAAATTAAAAGTAAAGTCTGGCGAAGAACCAGCTATACTAGGAATCTAACTGGTAAGAACAGTGGAGCATCAACAGACAATATACTAAAAATTTACAAAACATACATTAGACCATTAATAGATTATGCAGCTCCTGCTTGGGTTATTGTAAGTGACAAGATAATCAAAACTAAGCTGCAAACAGTACAAAACACACTACTCACAACAGCATACAGAACCACATCATTTAATTTCATACACAAATATTCAAACATACCAACCATAATAGACAGACTCCTACATAGTATAATAATGTATTTTGATAAAAATTGGATGAAAGATGAATTATTATGCAAACTACATAAGTACTGCATACATGATGAAGCTAGTCCTAAACATCTCTCCCCGATCAATATTTATTTTAAACAGAAAAATAAATTTAAAACTTTTATTATTATTTTTTATTATTATTTAAAATAATAAATTTATTTTTTATTATTTAAAATAATAAATTTATTATGCAAACTACATAAGTACTGCATACATTATTATTTTTTATTATTTAAAATAATAAATTTATTATGCAAACTACATAAGTACTGCATACATGATGAAGCTAGTCCTAAACATCTCTCCCCGATCAATATTTATTTTAATATGATGAAGCTAGTCCTAAACATCTCTCCCCGATCAATATTTATTTTAAACAGAAAAATAAATTTAAAACTTTTATTATTATTTTTTATTATTATTTAAAATAATAAATTTATTATGCAAACTACATAAGTACTGCATACATGATGAAGCTAGTCCTAAACATCTCTCCCCGATCAATATTTATTTTAAACAGAAAAATAAATTTAAAACAATAATAAATAAATAAATATATATATAAAATGGAAGTGAAAAAAAGAGGCTACCGTCAAACTAGACTTCCTACTGATAGGGCAAATAATATCGATAAATGTACGAAAATAGTACCTGGACATTGCCCTGAAAAGGGTCGGAGTAAACTCAGACCACTCTAACCCTAAAACAGTAGCCATACCAACCCACACTGCATGATTATGTAAGTTAAGGAAGGAGGAAGAGGTCAAAGCGCACCTGACCCTCTAAGGTACATAAGATCATCCAAATCACGAGAGAGATCTTTGTGTTTTTTTTCTTTTAATGTCCGAATACTTTAATTTTACAGGAGTTAGTTTTTCACTGAAAACCTTCAGTAAAGTAAATTATACACATAACTGTTCAAATCGAAAAAGCTCTTTCTTTGCTTTCTTTTTACTTCGAATATATTCTAACGAGCAAGGTTTATTTGTAATTATGTAGATACATCCACAAAAACACATATTCATTAACTTTTTTAAAAATATATTTTGCGTATTTTCAACCAGTTTGGTTTGTTTTGTTTTGACTTTCGCTCAAAGCTACTCGAAGGCTATCTGCGCTAGCCGTCCCTAATTTAGCAGTGAAAGACCAGAGGAAAGACAGCTAGTCATCAACACCCACCGCCACGTTTTGGGCTACTCTTTTACAACGAATCGTGGGATTGACTGTAACATTATAATGCCCCCACGGCTGAAAGGGCGAATATGTTTGATGTGACGGAGATTCGAACCTGCGACCCTCAGATTACGAGTCGAGTGCCTTAACCACCTGGCCATGCCGGGCTTTTCAACCAGAAAAGGCACCTTAAGCACACGTAGGCCCCGAGAGTTTAGAAATAGTCGCCTCCAATTTTGAATCATTGGCCAGAAGGAAAACGGAAAGTCAATAACTCATTCCCTCCTTTCTACAAGAGCTTGAACCGAATAATGGAAGGGATTATCTCTTGTATAACAAATTAATAGCTGAAACTACAGAGCGTGACCAACATAATTCTGTTTCGGACTTTGGACATTCCGAAAGACACCAATCGCTAAGCCACGCTTGACCTACAATAACTTGTATGAGATAGTATGCGTTCATCCTAGGTTTTCAAAGGTTATTTAAGTAGTAAGAAGTGGCGTGGTACAACACAGATAAACCATTAGGCTTTGAATATAAATTAAGCGATTTGTATTTGAGTTCATATTCAAATATATATATAAAAAAAAAAACAAATTCAAAGGAATACGCCAATGCTCTTGATTAAGTAATTTTTCCTTACTGAATTTAGTGATGTATTACAATATTGCTACAATGATATGTTTTTCTTGGTTACGTCTTTACGTTATTTCTCTTGGAATAGTTGCTGATGTACGTATCTAATTATAGCTTCTACTTGACAATATTATACTTGCCCCACCTCCCAAAAAATTAATTAAAAGGGACGTGTTTAAATATTATAATATCTTCATTAGACCTGACGTGACATTTAGTTGTTTTCTTTTTTATATTCGTTTTCAAGTATGGATAAATAATTCCAGATTACATTAAAATGGTACAAATGGTTATTCGCCTTACCATATTATTTTATTTGAGTTTATTAGTTAAAATTATTATTAAATATATATATATATTGTTTGTTTTTGAATTTCGCGCAAAGCTACACGAGGACTATCTGCGCTAGCCGTCCCTAATTTAGCAGTGTAAGACTAGAGGGAAGGCAGCTAGACATCACCACCCACCGCCAACTCTTGGGTTACTCTTTTACCAACGAATAGTGGGACTGACCGTTACATTATAATGCCCCCATGGCTGAAAGGGCGAGCATGTTTGGTGCGATGGGGAATTCGAACCCGCGACCCTCAGATTACGAGTCGAACGCCTTAACTCACCTGGCCATGTCGGGCCATATATATACCTTATGAAACTTCAAACAAACAAATAAAAACAGCTAAATAACATGAGCGACATCTTTCGGATTTTCGACAAAACTAACAACATTTTCCAGTTCGAAACAAAATAAGCTTTCGAATGTTGAACTGAAATGTGCCATCATTCTTGTAGTTTCTGAAGGCGAATAGATAATCAATCATCCAGTGAATTATAGATATGATTCAATAACTTTATTTACCTTAGTATAATTTTGATTTATCACCTAGTAAATCTCTCAGGTTAAATTTTGCTTTTTCAATTATGAAAACATCCAGATTGAACATTAAACAAAAACATAGAAAAACTCACTGTCCATCCAAGTAGAAACTTGATCGGCCTAGTAACCAATTAACTCGATTATTGGAAAGTTTAGTGTTCTTGTGTTACAAACTTTGGAACTTTTAGAAAGTCAGAAAACAGCCACTATGTCGACCTATTACCCTGAATTTGCAAAGGGTACGTTTCTAGTGTTTCACGACATAGTTTTTTCGGTTCACGTGCACATGCACGTATTTGTGTTAACCGTTAATAAAATTAAACCCCAGGGACTGTCGACTCCGGTCAGAACTAGCTCTCAACTACGAAAAGCGAATCGCGTCTCAATCAAATGATAAATTCTTTACATACTTGCAAGTAATATTTGGTTCACCCAAATACAAGTATAATTTATAAAACGTATTAGGAGACCACAAACATGTTTTATGATTATTTCATTGGATATTTGGGTTTCAAACTAAGATGTTACTTAATAAGGAAGAAAAAAAAGTACACCAAGAAAAGACTAAACTAAATATTTAATTAACGGATTTACCCCTGGTTTAAAAAAAACAACCAAAACTAATTGGTTGCACATTAATTATTGACTTACATTTAAGTTCGGTGTTCAAAGGGCAAAAATTATTTCGGACATTTATTAAAAACTTATGCACATTGCACATTATCCCCCTCACACCAAACATGCTCGCCCTTTCAGCCGTGGGGGGCGTTATAATGTAACGGTGAATTCAGCTATTCGTTGGTATAAAATAGCCCATGAGTTAGCGGTGGGTGATGATTAGCTGCCTTCCCTCTAGTTTTACACTGCTAAACTAGGGACGGTTAGCGCAGATAGCCCTCGTGTAGCTTTGCGCGAAATTCAAAACAAATCAAACAAACAAAATCTTATGCACATTAATATTGTACTTTTAAACTTGTTTAAATTTGTTTGATTGATTAATCTATTGTCTATGAATTGATCTATTTGTCTGTCTTACTTTTATCAAAACCAACTCTTAAACATTTGTCCATATAAAATATTGGTATTTATTTATATGTATATATATAAATGCCAAATTATTAATATTTTATACCCCTTGTTATACAAACTTTCACAATAGCGTCGTCACTGTTTGACATATGGAGGAAGAGGTCAAATGTACCTGACCCTCCTGGGTATTCAACAACATCAATACCCAAATACCGACACAGTGAAACTTGGAACTGTTTGACATACGAACTTGGTTTCTGTGATCTGGTCTGTAGTATGTGTGTGTGGACTAACAACGCTAGAAATCAGGATTGGATACCCATGATGGGCAGAGCATTGATAGCCCATTGTCTAACTTTGTGCTTAACTTCAAACAAACATTGTAAAATATTTCATATCATAGATTATTTCAATAATTTCTAGGACAATTTAAATTCTAAGAGGGCGTAATTAGGGAAAATATGTTTTCTTAGCGCAAGCATACATAATGGGCTATTTGTGTTTTGTATATCGCGGGTTATAAAACCCCTGATTTTAGCATTACACTTCCATAAACTTACTGTTAACCCCCCGGAGAACATGGCAGAATTAAACACGAAGTTACTACCCCCAAACATTGTATTCTTCAGAGACCTGTATTTTTGTTTATTATTTTTATTTCAGAAAAACAAAGGCGTGTTCACTCAACAGAGTTGACTATCAGTGATGTCGAGAAACCCACTTGTTGAGAATTTTATATGCAAAAACGGCTCGTTTGGGTTGAGAAAATATTTGACATAGAAGAGCGAACAACGTTTCGACCTTCTTCGGTCATCGTCAGGTTCACAAAGAAAGAGGTAACTGACCGGAAGCTGACCACGTGTTTGAAAGGGGTTGTGTAACCGTGTGTCGAAATGTAGAGGGCGGTATTAGATGTTTGAATATATAATTTTATTTATTTTATTATATTAATATAGGTATAAAGGCGTTCCTTCATATTGGTTTATTTTGGGTTTAAGTTGTTGTATAAGTAAGGCTTCTTTAATTTTGCGTTTGTTTATGTTTGTTTCTTTATTTAGTATTTGAGTGTTTTCTATGGTTATGTTGTGTTTATTTGACTTGCAGTGTTCGAAAACGTGTGAAGGTGACTTTTTATGTTCTTTGAATCTGGTTTCCATTTTTCTACTTGTTTCTCCAATATAGAAATCGTGGCAGTTATCACATTGTATTTTATAAATAATGTTGGTGTGGTGTTTGTCAGTGTAGTTTTTACATAGTATAGACCTCAGTTTTGTGCCGGGTTTTTGAATAAATTTGGTATTAACTGGAATGTCATATTTTGTTACTAATTTTTGCCAAATGTTGGTTATTTGTTTGCTGATGTCAGGAATGTATGATATACAGCAGTATATGGTTTCGTGGATTTTTGATCCGTGAGTTGTATTTACTTTAGTTGGTTGATTTTGCTTTCTGTCTACGTGTGTGCGTATAATGTTTTCTACGGTTTGTGGAGGAAACTTATTGATGTTGATGAAGTATTGTTTTATTTTGACTATCTCGGGTTTCATTAACATAAATTTGAATTTCATGGAACTTTAAAGACTTGTTTGTTTACAAGTGATAAAACAAATCATCAAATCATCAAGAATAAAGAGCACAAGTTTCGCTCTAATTTGGAAATGTTTTAAAATCTGTCTTGATATCTAGGTAGAAACGTTCCGTTTTTAAAGATTGCGACTCACCACTAAAAAAAAAAGGTCCCGCATGGCCAGGTGGTTAAGGCACTCAACTCGTAATCCGAGGGTCACGGGCTCGAATTCCCGTCCCGCCAAACACGCTCGCCCTTTCAGCCGAGGAGGCGTTATCATGTGACGGTCAATCCATCTATTTGTTGACAAAAGAGTAGCCCAAGAGCTGGCGGTGGGCAGTGATGACTAGCTGCCTTCTCGCTCGTGTTTTACTGCTAAACTAGGGATGGCTAACGCAGATAGCCTTCGTGTAGGTTTTGCGCTAAATTCAAAACCAACTAAACAAATAGATGAAGTATGAAAAACACCTGTTTAAATGGGGTACTTTATCATATCTTTGCCTTTCAGCAGCGCTCTCTAAAAACATTAATGAATTAAATATTGAACTTAAGTCGTTCCATTAAAGTTAACTCATTTCTTTATCCAGCGCTTCCCAATCTTTTGTCATCCATGTTCCCCCCTCTAACAAATATGATTTCTTGCGTGCGCGCGCCCTTCCCTTTTAATGACTGAAAGAATGAGTTAAGTGACAAGATAAAAATAGACGAATAAACATTAAAATGTTATATGGGTTGAAACAACTAATTATTACTTTCATTTAATTAAAATGTATTATAATACTTAATTTTGCATTACTGCACAACCGACCCCACCCTATTTACTCGTGCCCCCTAGGGCGCAGGTCCAATACTTAAGGAAACTTTTCCTTAATCGAATGAGTTTAATGAGGTACCGTTCCGATATTCTTCACGTCACAACGCACGTAAATGTGTTATTATTATTTAGTGAGCCAATGTAGCATCTGACAGCTAAAGTTTAATCACTAGAAAGCTAAACAGCACTAGATTCGCTTTCGGAAGGAAATACTGCAATGATACATTTGAATCCAAAAACTATTCTGATTCATTTTCCACGCCTAAAGTCATTGAATAACAATTTCTATGATTGATCAACCTAACTGGGCTGATAAAAACTGATATTCCTGGAATTACAGTTTTCAACTGATTATGAAATGACTTCAGCACTTGGTGTGATACTATGTTAACTTTTTGCAATTCAGTTAAAAAAAAACGAGAAAGAAATATGTTAAATTTAACAAGGAAATTGAATAGCCCAAAACACCTTTTGTAAATATAAATATTCAAGTGTGTTTGTCTTCCTTAAAACCATAGAAAATCTCACTATATGTTTTTTTTTCATTTTGCCGCGTGAAATAATGGTCAAATTTATATTTCTATGTTATTGCTATACAAAATTCCCGAAGATGCAATTTACATTTAGATTTATTAAAAAATATTCAAGGACGAAAAATAAAAGGTAGAAGGCGCTTTTTTACTTAGTGTCTAACTTGTTATTAAACAGAAAATCAAGAACTATTCTAACAGGTAGTTATGTACAAAATATATAGTTGTATAATATGACCTTGAAAATCAGTTGTATTATTCCAAAACCCTAAAAGAAAGAGGACCATACTTTTATGTTTTGATAATTTATATCAACTAGACCGTCATGTGTCGTAGAATGAAAACGATTTTCCCTCTTGTTCTACTGGTTGCTTTAAATTACGCTTCAGTTTGTGACGATCTGTTGAAGTTTTACCTTATTTGGCAAGTTTTATCTTCTTAACTCCAACGCGCTTCATTTTGTGACGATCTGTTGAAGTTTTACCTTATTTGGCAAGTTTTATCTTCTTAACTCCAACACGCTTCATTTTGTGACGATCTGTTGAAGTTTTACCTTATTTGGCAAGTTTTATCTTCTTAACTCCAACACGCTTCATTTTGTGACGATCTGTTGAAGTTTTACCTTATTTGGCAAGTTTTATCTTCTTAACTCCAACACGCTTCATTTTGTGACGATCTGTTGAAGTTTTACCTTATTTGGCAAGTTTTATCTTCTTAACTCCAACACGCTTCATTTTGTGACGATCTGTTGAAGGTTTACTTTATTTGGCAAGTTTTATCTTCTTAACTCCAACACGCTTCATTTTGTGACGATCTGTTGAAGGTTTATTCTGTTTGGTTTACTTAAGTTTCTTAGCCGAGATTTTGAGTTGCGCAATGTTTGTTTGCTTGTTTGTTTTAGCGCAAAATAACACATTAATCTAGCTGGGCTCTGTACACCATGGGGAATCGAGCCATGAATGTAAGTCCCCCACTGAGGAACGAGTAAAACTGTAACCTTATAAGTTATTGAGAGTGAGTCAGTGTACACTTATAGGTTAAGTTCTGTTGATAGGTGATTTAGTTTAACTGGTTGAGAACAAAGCCAGAGTGGGTTATGTATTACGTCCAACGCGAGGAATCGAATCCCAAATTTTAGCATTTTAAGTCCTTAGACTTACCACTGTCCTACTAAAGGACTCGATACGTGTATGCGGTGCCCTCTTTAAAGGCTTGGGTGGACATGTAACAGTATGGATGTGTAAGGTCGATTAAGTCACGTGTCCATCATTTCTTTTTACCATCATTTTTTTTTAATATTTGGTGAACTATGCTAATCTTTCACATTTATTGCTTGTTAAAAACAGCGACAATACATTTCAGATACGTCAGTTTAACGACGATGAATTCATTCCTTAAATGTACATAACGAGCATCGCGGACATCGCCTTGACAGCAACATTCAGTTAGTAGAAAGTCCCCACAAGATGACGCTCTTATCAGCACTGGTAGTGAGGAATGAAAAGTCGGTTGGATGCCAGCGAGCTTGAATTACCTTATCTTCATGTTCTGCTACTGTGACATTTGGAATTGGCTGGGAGAGATCACCTATTGAAGAATAAACATATAACATGTAGATTACTTTGGGCACAAAACATGAACGTCTCGTTTAAGCAATATAAACAAGAGAATACAGAACATTTGCCTATTCATACTGACAAACTTCTGAGCCGTTTTAATCGAAATAAATCTGTTTTTTGTTACTTAAGTACAAAGTTACGTAATGGGCTATTTGTGCCGAGTTCGCTGTAAAGATCTGATTCCGAGTTTTAGCGTTAAAAACCATCAAGATTGCCATGGAGTAAGATTATAAATACTTAAGTAAAACTTAAAATTAACGTTTGTTTGTTTTTTGCATTTCGCGCAAAGCTACACGAGGGCTATCTACGCTAGCCGTTTTTAATTTAGCAGTATAAGACTAGAGGGAAGGCAGCTAGTCATCACCATCCACTGCGAACGCTTGGCTTACTTTTTTACCAACGAATGGTGGGATTAACCGTGACTTTTTACACCATCACGGTTGAAAGGGCTATAATGTTTGGTGTGACGGGGATTCGAATCCGCGAGCCCCAGAACTATGAGTCGAAAGCCCCTAACCACTTGGCCATGCCGGGTCCTTAAAATTATACCTGGACTAATGCTTCAGTTGATTGGAAAGTGCGTTTGGGATATAATGATCGAAGACTAGCCGCGACCAACCAAACCTTTGCGGCAGTTTCCATGCGCTTCGCTTTTTCATGCACTTCATGTAAGCTACGCTTTCTAGCAGTAATTATTATTAGATCGATAAATTCTGGTCTGTTTGAAAAAACAACAACAAAAAAAAATATTACGCACTCAGACAAACATACTCACGTAAATGTGATATTAGTTGATAAAACTAATATCAAACATACTCACGTAAACATGATATTAGTTGATAAAACTACAGGTACGTAACTGTATTTAATAAAACTACACATAGGTATAAAACAGTTGAGGTGACTGTGAAATGAAAAGCCAATAAACAACCTGGCTGGACTGCTCTGATAGAGGCCTTTCTAACGAGGTGAGATTTATAACGTATTGGTTGAAGAATTTGCCAGGAAGGTTTTGGATAGACAAATAAAAAGCGTATTATTTACACATGTACGTAAAGGGAGAACTTCTGTATTTCTATTCACTTATTACGTCACAAAGAAATTAAATAAAACGGAATGGTTAAAACCGTTATAACTTATTCATCTTTATTAAACATTCCACCATTTCACTTCACTATAACAGTATACTCATTAGATGGTTTAATTCTGTGTATATCCGTTTCAGTTGTTTTCGCTCAATGTTATTTGGCTCACGTACAATAGCATACCATTAAAAGGTACTTAGTTCCTTGAGTACCAGAAGATGTACCAACTAAACAATTGGGTCCCATGGCACCAAAGTCCTGTGAATTTGAGGTTTGCAACAAAAGCCCCATAGTGGTACAGCGTTATGTCTGTGGACTTAAAACGCTAAAATCCGGGTTTCGATACCTGTGGTAGGCAGGGCACAGATAGCCAGTTGTGTAGCTTTGTGTTTAATTACAAACAATCAGTTGTAACAAAAATGATTCTTAGTGGAGAAATAAAAAAAATCAGACACCTACAAAAAAAAAAATATTTATGTACGAACAATGATACCCAGGTAACCTAAATGTTATGGCGCCAAGATTTCCGAAAGTCATAGCACAAATAATAAAATGTCGACACCATCAGTTAAAACAGAAATAAAAATTCCGTTTCTACAAAAAAAATGCGCACAACACTGTAAAGATGTGGATGCGTTACAAAAGTGACAGACATATCCCACTATTCGGTCAGAAAGAGCTGATGTGAGTCCTGTTGACTGGCTGTCCTTTTTTCTAGTCTCGTTTCCTTCTGTCTGAGGCTTATCAGGCTAAAAATCGCGTTTCGATACCCGCAGTGAACACCGTAAAGATAGCCCGCCCATTACATTATCAAAATAACAAATCTTTTAATCTCAGCCTTGAAATAAGGGGCGGCTATACAAAGAAAGCCTATCGTGTATCTTTGCGCAATCATTTTAAAACAAGTACACAACGGTTTCGGAAAGCAGTATTGTCCTCCTCCCATTATCGTTACAAAGTGATTCAAGAAAACTTTAGAGTTGATAAAAATGACATTGTAACTTAATATATTGTACTTTAAAAGCTGGTCATGTATACCTGTAATATTCACTCTTACAGCAGTTCATGTTCGGGCAATAAGAGCTATATCTTTCTTCTCAAATAAGATTATAAATTCTGTAAGATATGTTGGTCCGGCATAGCCAGGTGGGTTAAGGCGTTGAACTCGTAATCCGAGGGTCGCGTGTTCGATTCCTCGTCACAACAAACATGCTTGCCCTTTCAGTCGTTGGGGCGTTATGATGTGACGCTCAATCCCACTATTCGTTGGTAAATGAATAGTTCAAGACTTGGCGGTGGGTAGTGATGACTAGCTGCCTTCCCTCTAGTATTACACTGCTAAATTAGGGACGGCTAGCGCAGATAGTCCTTGAGTAGCTTTGCGCGAAATTCAAAACAAACAAACTATAAAATAATCTCGGATAAAAGTAGCAGAAAATTATTTTGACTTTGTTGAACCATCTAATTTTAATATACTTAGTTTCTTTTTTCCAACATTTTCACTGGAACAGCTGTGCTGCCGTCTACTATTGATTAAAGTTCTCTGATTTTCGTGTCATTAGACATTAACCACAAGCTTGCTATTAAAAATTCCGAAATTTATTTTTTCGTATCGTGCGAGTGGTTTTACATTATCGATTCTCACAACGAGCTCTGATTTATTCGTTTCTTAGAGCTAACATTTTTTTTCTCTCTCTCTTTTTCGGTGTTGATCAATAAATATCTTTTTATTAACAATTCTTTGTTGTATATAATCTAGTTTCTCTCATTCTATGTACATATGGATTTAAATAAGAAAAAAATACGTATATATGACGAATAAAAATAAAAATTACGTAATGACAATTTTTTAAATACCCTCCAATTTCGGTTTGTGATCTCGAAGGTTCGCGATTCGTGACATTTGTCATGAAAATGCACTTCGCATTTTTTGAAGTCTCATTGTTCGATCATATAGCAATTGGCGCTTAGTGCTATTGAGTACTCTTGTAAACTAGGGACAGCTCTGCACAAGTAGCTCTTGTTTAACTTTGCGCAAAATCGTAAAACAAATCTGTACGTGTTTATAATGTTATCATTGTGCTTTGCCCCTTTTGTAAAAGCATTTTCGAACTCTACTGCGCAGATCTTGATTGAAAGGACTTCTTTCACTGCTAAATTAGAGACGGCTAGCACAGATAGCCCTAGTGTAGTTTTGCGCGAAATTCAAAATAAATCAAATTAAACTGAACATTCCTCTGATACGCCGTCCAAAAACATTTTCGATTTTTAATTTGAAATTAATTTTGTACCCGTATCATTTATCAATCTTTCAGTACATAAAACAAAAACTCTGAGTATAAGTTTATAACGATATTTATAAGACAGAAAAAGTGTATGACTGGAAATTTGATGCATTCTGTAGCAACTGAAAACCCAAAGATTGGCTTATTAATCACGTATTAATTATCATAAATTTAAACTAATAATATACTCACTAGGTTTGGTTCTGTAGTACAATGTATAGATTACATATTCGATTTTGTGTCGTTATAGCTGTGGTTCTGTGCATAACGTGTAAATAAAAAATATTGTGCTTCATAGCGGAGACATGACCGAATGTCTAGTGGAGATTGCGAGTTGAGGCTTGCACACGACATTTTAGATAAGGTATTACGTTTTAATATACCTAACTATATAAATGGCGCCACTGGGTAGATGGGGGTTAACCGTCAAGGGACTGTGTCACCATCCACCTGTGTTATTCAAACCTGCTTTCAGCATCAGCTGTTGTACACCATTTAAGAATGGAGAAGATATGGAGTGGTCTATACCAATAGCTCCCTCTAGAATTGTAAAGAGCAAACAAACGACACCAACAACAGTCATTTTGAATTAGAGGACTTCCTCCTGACGACGAAGTTTCCAGTTCAGAGATTCTCACATTTGACTGCATAAAATTTGAAAAAAGAAATAACTATATACACTGTACTTTTACCAGTTACTCCATAACAATACCCTTCACTTGTAAGTGTTACTAAGAGTTATTGAAAGTAACGACCACCCCCTCGGTAAAAACAAGTTTCTGTGCCACTAAAGTATCGAGTAAGTAGGCGTAAAACTATCACTCAGCGATGGCACATATTTAAAAGTATGCTGATCGTATACACTAATTCCATCTAGGTTTTATGAATATGTATAAAACCCTCTTTTTTTTTTTTTTTAACTGTAAAGTATGCAATTCGTTCTTAGCTGAAACTCGCTTTCCATGCCAGTGTCAGGAATTTCCCGCCAACTTACGTGTTCTTCCCACAACATTCAAATAGTTTGTCATGGTTACTAGGTGCCAGACATTTATTATTATGTATAACTTACACAGGTGTAATTTGTTTATTTTTTTAGTTTCTCTGTTTGAGGGTTATCAGTACCAACTGTTTCTAATTCAGAAATGATAAACTAGAAGGAAGACAGTCAGTTAACACCACCTCCGCATTAGCATTTTACGAAAAATGAGACTTACTATCACATTATAACACCATAAAAGTTGAAAGAATGAGCATATTTGGTGACTGGTTTCGAACTCGTGACGCGCTAATTATGAGTCTCGCTCCCTGACCACCAGACCAAGCCAGATCCAGATAAGTTAACTGCCAAAGAATAACTAAAAAAAGATGTGATCATATTTTCAGTTTTTGGTTATAAATCAAAGGAATAAAACAGAGATATTACACCCAGCTAATAAACTGTGAGGGTCCAGCATAACACAAGGAGAGAAGAATGGATGAGTTAATGTGCTAAGAAAAATGTTCACCTTTAAAAACAAATTATCGCATACTTTATGTAAAACGGGTTTCGTAGTACAGCGTGTTGTCTATTGTTCAACTTTCATGTCAGTAAACACAAGAGGCTTAGTACAACATGTTGTTTATTGTTCAACTTTCATGTCAGTAAACACAAGAGGCTTAGTACAACATGTTGTTTATTGTTCAACTTTCATGTCAGTAAACACAAGAGGTCTAGTAAACCATGTTGTTTATTGTTCAGCTTTCATGTCAGTAAAAACTAGAAGTGTAGTAAAACATGTTGTTTATTATTCAGCTTTCATGTCAGTAAAAACTAGAGGTGTAGTAAAACATGTTGTTTATTATTCAACTTTCATGTCAGTAAAAACTAGAGGTGTAGTAAAACATGTTGTTTATTGTTCAGCTTTCATGTCAGTAAAACTAGAGGTGTAGTAAAACATGTTGTTTATTGTTCAGCTTTCATGTCAGTAAAAACTAGAGGTGTAGTAAAACATGTTGTTTATTGTTCAGCTTTCATGTCAGTAAAAACTAGAGGTGTAGTAAAACATGTTGTTTATTGTTCAGCTTTCATGTCAGTAAAAACTAGAGGTGTAGTACAACATGTTGTTTATTGTTCAACTTTTATGTCAGTAAACACAAGGTGTAGTACAGCATGTTGTCCATTGTTAAACTTTCATGTCAGTAATAGTCTCAGATTCACCGGTGAATCAGCGGTAAGTATAAGGGATTACAAAGCTAAAAAGTGGGTTTCGATACCAGTAGTGGGCATAGCATAGATAGTGATTTGTATTTATTGGCCTGGTGATTAGGGCGTTTGACTCGCGATACGTTCATCTTTTCAAATTAGGGACTGTTATGCTTGAACCTTGGGACCTTTGACCTGCTGTTGAGTCTTTATGCTGCATAAGGTAACGTTGAGATTTAAAATGACAAATATCTTAACAGAGTCAGACACCTACTAGAACCCTCAGAAAATATTGTTACAAAAATATGGCACAAAACTGTTATGGTGTGTATGGTAAAGTTCTGTAACTTGTCCCCGTATGGTACTGCTAACAGAAATGTGCAAATAAACAAACACCATCTTTTAATTTCACTTAACATTTCAGAAACTTTCAAAGATATGATCATTGTCGGTTTTCCAACATACTTAGTTTTAATACAATTTATTGTCTCCAATTATTAGCCGTTGCTCAGAGAACGGCCCCGAATTTTTTCAATTACAACCTTTTCTCTCGTACCTCCATCTCTTGAACGATTTGAAAAGCTACTAAGGATTACTTTTTGTTTTTATCTTGCAACGACAGTTCCGCAGCACGGAATTAACCTTGCATAACATGATGTGACCTGATATAGTTAACCTTATAGTCAGTTACTTCAGAACCACGAAAAAGGCTATGTATAGTTTGTTTGTTTGTTTTTGAATGTCACGCAAAGCTGATCGAGAGCTATCTGCGCTGGCCGTCCCAAATTTTAGCAGTGTAAGACTTGTTATCACCACTCACTGCCAACTCTTGGGTTACTCTTTTACCGACGAATAGTAGGATTTACCGTCCCCTTATAATGCCCTCATGGCTGAGAAAACGAACATGTTTTTGGTGTGACGAGATTAGAACCCGCGACCCTCAGATTACAAGTCGAGCACTGTAACCACCTGGCCATACCGGGCCCTTTCTTTACAGATCTAATAAAACAACAGTAGTTTCTGTTATTCTTACCTTGTAAGTCTGATAGGACAACTTTGTGGTCGAAAGATCCCGTTAGTAGGTAGTAAGCCTTTTGGGAGAAACGAATGGTTCGAATCTCTGCAGAATGAGGTTGAAAGCACTGAATGATCTTCCCGCCAGTGACGTCATACAACATACACGTAGAATCATCGTGGCCAGAAACAAGTAGTCGTCCTGAAGGATCAACACACACAGCGCTGACTGGACTGCCTAAAATATTACTAGCGGTTTGTTATAAAGTTCGTAACTTGTAAAACATTGTATTTATGTTGCACTTTTCTCATTGTCTTTCGCTTATATGTAATTCATAAATATTAAATATACGCATACTAGCAATAGATTCATGATGAACGTTTCTGAATAACTTATTCCATGATAAAACTTTGTAGAACGGACGGCAACTCCCTGTTGTGTAGACACAAGTGTAGAGAACTTGAAGACGAAAGTTGCCGTCCAATCTGTGACAATCTATCAAAGAAAAACTTATTCCATGATCAGAGAAATCTGGAATTGTGTTACAAAGATTATTATTACAACAATCATAATATAAGATATAATATTGTGTAATATATAATGATTCACAAAGCTCTTTAGATTCTACATTTTCACACGCAACTCAGCCACATTGCAATATATATATATATATTATTTTATCCATACATTTTCCACTTTTCCTAATATCTAGATAAACTAAAGATTATGTTATATTATATTAAAAATCTAGTAATGATCATCTTTTTAACACAATTTTCAGATTTCGCTGATTATGGAATAAATTATTCCGAAACGTTTAAACTTGTAAATAAAATATTGTATGTTTTGTGAAGTCTTCACCTTTATTATTACACATATATATAAATACTAATATCAATGGATTGTATACTTGTATTGTTCCAAATGAACTGTTTTTGTGTGTTTTTTTACAACCTGGAAAATTCCCATCAATAAATAAAATAAGCCTGTTTTATAACTTATACGTATCAGATAGTCTCGTTACATTATTAAAACTAGTCTTTCAGCCATAATTACATCAGAAACGAAGTAAGCTCTATGTAAGCCTTGTTTACACACGTATTCTTTCATTTCAAAACAATTTTGATCTATAACGCACCATAAGATACTAAACGTTAAATCATAGTACCACCTGTTGCCAAATGTTTCATCGTATTATTTCTTATAATAATCTATTTTATTCAATCGTGCACGGAATGATCAAAGATGGTTAAATTTCGATCTAATTCCAACTGCGAAATCACAAAACTAAAGTGTTATCAACACTAGAGTTAGTTGAATATTTGGTCAGCCTGCCTCTTTAAAAATGAAATATATATGTATATAGGTATATCAAAAAATGTTATTATTCATTGCATTTCCCCTCATTGTATTAAAGTTCGCCAATAAAGACCTATATAATTCGACACTGTTGATCTCAGTTAATCACGGTATGTGTGAGCTTTGATGGTATGTCCTATTTTTATAATTTGTTTTCTTAGTAAAGTTTGTTTTTTGAATTTCGCAAAATGCTACTCTAGGGCTATCTGTACTAGCCGTCCCTAACTTAGCAGTGTAAGACTAGAGGGTAGGCAGCTAGTCATCACCACCCACCGCCAACTCTTGGGCTACTCTTTTACCAACGAATAGTGGGATTGACCGTCACATTATAACGCCCCCACGGCTGAAAGGGCGAGCATGTTTAGCGCGACGGGGATGCGAACCCGCGACCCTCAGATTACGAGTCGCACGCCTTAACATGCTTGGCCATGCCGGGCCTTTCTTAGTAAAGACCACCATCAGCGGCGTAGCAGTAAGTCTGTAGACTTACGACGCTAAACCCGTGGCCAGAAGAGCGTGCGTATACCATTATGTAGTTTGGCGCTTAACAACAACAAACAATTAATCCTGAGAATAAAATATACTGTTGGTGAGAACGTGCTTTGTAGTGACTATGAGAACAATATTATACATAAGGAGAAGAAAATGTGTCATGGGCCACCAGTCCTAAATGTTGCTGCTGCCATCTATGAGCATCTTAATATAATATCACGTCACAAACCTGGTCCCTTTCATGATTTTGTTTCCCAAAATTTGCCCAGAACTATTCCAAGATTATCTGTATTAACCACTCATGATTTTAAAGCGACAGATTACGTGGAAGACAGCTAGTCAACACCAACCTTCGCCAACTGTTGCAACTCTCTATATCAAAGAGAAGTGCAATTGAACGTACACGATAAGTTAACTCAACAACCAAAATGACGATCATGTTTTGAGACGAGTTTCGATTGTGAATTGAGTGTCCTAATCACTCAGGCCTCACTTTCATGATCACAACTACAACATAGCCTTAACTATCAGATCATTCTAGGCCTCACTTTCATGATCACAACTACAACAGAGCCCTAACCACTGGCTCGTGCTGGGCCTCACATTTCATGATCATAGCTACAATGTAATCTAGAGGCCACCTCTATTATCATAACTGGTTTTTACATTTAAAATTTCTGTACTACAAACACATATATTTTAAGTCCTATTATAGGGAATAAATTAAATAATATAGTGTCTCATTAAACGTTTTTATTTTGCGTGCTATTTCATCACTTTCCATAATAGTTCAAGTTCCTAACTAAAGAAATCCCACATCTTTTATAAACAATGGAGTATTTTAATTATCTCCTATTTCATTTTGTAATCCTACGGCACCAAAACAAATCATTAATAAATAGTATTTGTTCTCAATGTGACTCAGAGCTACAATTTTAATCCTTTTTTGTTTGTTTGTTTCTTTGATATTTAAATACAGAGCTACACAATGGTCTATTTGTGCTCTACCCACCACGAATATCGAAACCCGGTTTCTACCGTTCTAAGTTCGCAGACTGTGCTACATTGTGGGGGGTTAGTGTAAATGTAATAAACACAAACAACTCGATATCGTAACAAGTAATTGCTTTCTCACATCCACACAAACTATTACTATAAATATCAAACGATGGTATAAATTTTGATATAACTGACAACTATAACATAGTTTTTGTTTTACCTTAAATATAAATACAATTATACACCAAACATGCTCGCCCTTTCAGCCGTGGGGGCGTTACCATGTGACGGTCAATCCCACTATTCTTTGGTAAAAGAGTAGCCCAAGAGTTGGCGGTGGGTGGTGATGACTAGCTGCCTTCCCTATAGTCTTACACTGCTAAATTTGTGTGTATGTGTTAAAATAAGAGAAAATTAATCATTTACTAAACAAGAAAGTTATATGAAACATTAATAACTTATATGCTTAATAATATTCAAATATAATAAATAACCAAGCATTGTTGTTCAGCAGACGTTTAGTCAATTCCAAGAAAACATTGTGGAACTGACGTGTGGCGTCATCTATATGGAATAACCATAAGAACAGATGCAGATTTTTTTTAACACGCGCTAAAATTAAAATATTATTTAATGGGCTATTATTTTATCAATTTGATAGTTAAACAAATTTATGATATAATATTATCGAGATAATAATCATCATTATATAATGCTAGTATGCATATTTGCTCTCAGAGTTTCACAAAATAAGAGTAAAAAAAAAGACGACTTAAGCACATACAACAGATTTATACTTTTAAACACTTTTGTTTTGTATTTATGACGCCCTGTTAAACTACTGACCAGATAAAAGGCTTTCAGTCAACAGTACTCAACCACACAAGCTAAGGAAATGACTGTCACTTTAAGAACGCGATCACAGATTAAAGTGTGTGTGGGGGGATATATGTTATGGTATCGTGAGGATTTGAACTACTTTTTCAACTCCAAAATTACCGAACTTATTGGTTTACGTGCACGGTGAGCAAACTGGTTCATCGTAAATAAATTATCTTAAAATGTACATATTAAATCACGAAAACTAAACACCAAGCGTTACACTAGCGTAGTTCGTTGTTTACAAAATCAATTATATTACGTATTTATAAGAATGTATTGCTAACAGATTTTGGAACGAAATTATTAGTATATGGGTTGCATAAGTCAGTAAAGCCAATAGGGAAAACGGGGGGGGGGTGGAGAGCGTGGCAGGGCTTGTTTGACAAGTTAATATTAAAAGATGGGCGAAATTTTATGGTCACTAAGGAAGTGGTTAAAAATATCATATTCAAGTACGCTGATATTAACAAGACAGCCAAAAGCGCCCGCAAATACGCAGTCTCCGTCAGTATTATGTAGAGAATAAACTTGAAAATAACAACAAAGAAAAAAATAAGGAAACGCAAGTGAAGAAGTACACACAATCTTTATTTATAAATATTCAAAATCCTGGTGTGGCCTGGTGGTTAGGACACTCGACTCGAAACTTCTGGGTTCGAATCGTTGTCATTTGACATACTCGCCCTTTCTTTATTCACAAATATTTAAGCAAATTATGCTCAAACTGGACGACCTCTGGATGCTGGGGTGAAGGGCAAAGTCGACAGAAAGAAAGAGTTGTGTGACTATCTCACTTTCATAATTATACCAAACTCCTGTAATGTATCCCACAATTTAATAAGCCTAATGTTTCAAATACTATTCCAGATACAAGCGGAAGGGAGAGAACCGTAACTTATATCAAATTGAACTACGACAAGTTAAGATGGGATTGCCTCACACCAGGAAACTGACACAGACACAGGGTTAAACCGATACAAGCTTCCACAAGACAGCCGGTGCCTTACGTAACTTTGCCTGAGCGATAAGATAAGTGCATTTTTGTGGCTTGTCGGCAAGCAGCTTACAAGAATATTATCAACTACGTGCAGAAAACCTTCGCCAGACACTTGAAGACGTATTTGACACTTATTTTCTAAACAGGGGTGAAATTCTACCGGTAGTGAGTACCAGAACTTATTTTTAAGGCGATCCTAGTTCCGGGGCTTATTTAAGATGCTTTGTCGTTTTTTTTATGTTTCACTTGTTTTTTTTCTTCTTCAAAAACAGATCTACTTCACCCAGCTGAGTACCTTTTTTTTATTAGAATTTCTTTCACCCCTAGTTCTAATGCGATATAAAAATGGAAAAAAAAATTCTGTTTTTAACAAATTGCAAGAATTTTAGTAGTGTAAAAACAAACAAACTGGTATGTAGTGTAGGTTGGGCGAAAAATATTTTAAAGTTTACAACACAGGTATTTCTTACATGCCCTACGCTAGTACAGCGGTATGTCTCCGGATTTACAACGCTCAAATCAGGGATTCGATTCCCCTCGGTGGGCTGAACAGATAGCCTTTGTGGCTTTGGTAAAAGAAAAACACACATACACACACACATTCTTACATTTAATATACGAAATTATAGGTGTCATTTTTAATATTTTTTGCTAATTATTGTTTTTGGTACTGAAAAGTCGGCGAACTCAGCTGCTAACCCGATGTAGCTTTGCTATAAGAAAACACACACACACACACTGAAAAGCTTGGCCGATAAGCGTAGCTTCTTTAGTGTTATCTAGTCTGGGCCCAAACCTTAGACAGAAATCGTGTATAACTCCGTAATGTTTAGGCACTAAAAATATAGACATTTAATGACTACTTAAAAATATGAGCTCTTATGATATTGGTTTGTAATATAGAAAAGTTTTCCAGTTATTCAGCGGTAATTCTGCAGACTTACGACCCTACAAGTCGGGTTTCGATACCCGTGTTGGGAAGAGCATAGATGGCCATTTGTGCTTGCTATACAGAAATAGGGCTTTACAACAGGTTGTAGCTTAGAAGGACTTACCTGATCCAGCACCGGAAGCGGATGGAGCAGTTATCACGTTCACACAGCCTCGTGATCGTAAATCCCACAAACGAATGGTTTTGTCGTGAGAACCGCTAACAAACATGGCACCTCCCCAAGTGTACAAGGATAGGATTGTACCTTGAAAATTATAATGAAGCCATGAACACGTAGTAAAAGCCTGCTAATAATGAACAGCATAAAACAAACAACAGACACGTCATACGTATGAGACTGTATGAATAAAATTTCAAGAAAACTGCTGTATGTTTGTATGGATAACAACATATTAAATTAATGTAACTAAACAGTGACAGCATTCACTTTGTTACTTCAACGTTATTAATTATGGCATTTGCGATTTTAGAAGCACTGGTTCCATATTTTAACACATAAAATATGGTTATGCCAGTGTAACTAACCTTTAACTAGCTGTACATTATAATTGTACATATATGGTGGTTTAAAATACATGGAATTATATACGGGTTATTTTTTAAAATCTAAAACAAGCATGTGCACACCATATAAGTATATAGAAGGGAAATGACCCAGTAGCATCGTAGGCTAATTACATATTGGCTATGATTAAACATGGGAACGAGCAATAGATGAATAGGTAATAACACACCGGAATGTCCAGTGAAAGTCTGAAATGTCATTCCCGTTTCGCAGTCCGTTATAAAGATTTTATTGTCAGTAGCGCCACCGCTGATGAGTAAACTGGACCTGTTACTAAGATCTTCCATGAAGCACAAGTCCCGTACTGTTCCTTTATGCATCGTCAGTTCCACAGCGTCACCTGCAGGTCAACAATAAAATTATCAGGAAGATGTTTTTTAACAAATTGCAATTGGTATCGTATAAGATAGTTTCCAATTATTATGTCTTCTGTTAATGAAACAAACTAAACATAAAATTTTGAGCTATGAGCTCTTTAATAAAGTACTTGATGTTTTACCCACCATCAATATTACAGACTTCCTGATTGAATCTCGTTAATTTGATTGTCTTATCACTAGAGCCCGTAGCCAGCAGGTCGCCTGTTCCATTCCAAGCTATACAATAAATGGGGCCCTTATGGTGTTTCTTCCTCTTCATCAGAACGGTGGGCTCGTGCGTCTCGTAGTTTTCTCTGTGGAAACATCTAAACGTTAAGAACTTACTCCAACCTTTCATTCAATTCTCAAAAACTTACAAGAGGTTTATGTGAAACTTTATAAAATAGACAGCAAATTAAGACTTTCGAAACGTCGTCCTCTACACTTGTGGCTCCACAACAGGCAGTTGTCGTCCATTCTACAAAGTTTCATCATGAATACTCTGCCTGAACAATCTATCAAAGAGATATGTACTTATGTAAATATTTCTGCATAATATCCTATTTTAAAACTTTAATTAAAGTTTTAATGTGGTGGTTGTTTACAATTAACGTCACAGCACTTGACATGAACTTCTGATCTAAAAAAAAATCCGAGTAACTTTCTATTTATTAGATGTTAATTCAACATACATTTTAAAAACTATTTTCTATCGTTATAATAAAACGGAAAGGAACACGTTGAGTATACATTCCAAGGAAGGCCCAGCAAGAAGATATTGTATTACACTAAAATCATATTTATACATCTCTTATAAAGTGTAAAGAAAGAAAAGAAAGAACATAAGGGAAAATAGAGAAAAAAATCTTGCTTATACAATGAATATCTTTTTTTTTTTTATAAATAAGCATTATTTATTTACACAATCATCTATCTGCTTTCGCCTAAGATACTATTTTGTTCTAGAATACAAACCTTAGTTCATATGTTTTTGGATAAGTAAAAATTTGTAAGGCCATCGAATTAGTTCCAGTTGCGTAAAATTGTCCATTTGGATGAAATTCAGCAGCCCTGATGGGTTGGTCATCTTCTAGTTTTGTTACCGGGATAAACTTTGGCTTATGGTCAGTAGCGTCAGCCCCGTTATGTTTGTTGGATTGTTCTACACCGTGCTGGAAGAGAACAACAGTTTCAAACGCTAATGTCATATTATTCACGCTTGTAGAAGAAAACAAATTTTAATATTCATTTATTTTGTTTTTACAACAATCGGACCAATTTTCGACACCCTTGAAGATAATACTACATGCAAATAAACTTAGTTAAACCGTTATTGGATCTAATACATCAGATTGATCGTTCTAAATCAGCCTGTTCCTGGGATCTTATATACATCAAACTAATCGTTATGCATCTGGCTGTTAAGGGATCTCACATATCAAACTAAATCGTTTAAAATAAAACTGGTTAACGAATAATATTTCTCTAGAAACTGTAAGTCAAACATTCCATTTCGGATAGTTTGATAACCTTCTGGTGGGCACTTCTTCAGTTTTAACCATGCAAGGACAGCAGTGTGCATTTCTCCAATTTTGGAAGGGCATAAAACGCAGTATAGTAAATATTTTTGCATAACAGTTTTAGATTAAAGATTACCATTTGAAAATACCATTAAAGTAAAAATAATATTTTGGTATAATAAGTATAGATAGTGTGTAATCAGGTGTTAAACGCGTGGATTACTTTTGTTGTAGCTAACACTCTAACGTGTTAGTTCTATCAAGTTTAATTATAAACATGCAGTGTCAGAAAGTTTGTTTGTTTGTTTTTTGAATTTCGCGCAAAGCTACACGAGGGCTATCTGCGCTAGCCGTTCCTAATTTAGCAATGTAAGACTAGAGGGAAGGCAGATAGTCATCACAACCAACCGCCAACTGTTGGGCTACTCTTTTACTAACGAATAGTGGGATTGACCGTTACTTTATAACACCCCTTTCAGCTGTGGGATCCAAAATCTAATAAACTCAATTTATAACCATAATGTCGCAAGAAGACCTAAACAAGGCTTAGTAAAACTATAACATAACCCTAACGCAGCACCAAAGTCTAATTAAATCACGTTACAGGTTTTATAGCACAGCACTAAGGTCTAATAAACCACGTCATAGTCATTGAACAATGTCAAGGTTTAATAAAGTCGCAGTAATAACATAGCACTGAGGTCTAAAATAATAAATTACAGGTGGAAGCTACAGGAAATACAAGACTTATCAAGGTGTTTTGAGGTATCTATGCAACTAGGAGTTACAGTAGCAGAAAGAACGTCTGTCGGACATTGCATCGTTCTGTATATCCTACAAGAATATACTGAAGCAACAATCAACGTGGAACAGAGTATTTATTTTCAACAACAACAATATACATTAAACGAGAAAGTGGATACTATTAAAACTAATGATTTTAACCTTCGTGCCCCCCATGGCCAGATGGTTAAGGCGCTAGACTCGTAATTGGAGGATTGCGGGTTCGAATCCCAGTACATTAAACATGCTCGTCCTTTTAGCTGAGGGGACGTTATAAAGCTACGGTCAATCCCATTATTCTTTGGTAAAAGAGTAGCCCAAGAGTTGGCGGTGGGTGGTGATGACTAACTGCCTTCCCACTAATCTTTCACTGCTACATTGGGGACGGCTAGCGCAGATAGCCCTCGTGTCGGATTTCGCGAAATTCAAGAACAAACAAACATATTTTCCCTCTTGAGGGAATTTTTTTCAAATAATTCCTTTTATAATGTAAATCTTTTATATCTCACCATAGCTGGAAGCAGATGGGTTGTAAAAACGTGATACGTGTTTTTTAAATCATTATTATTATTTTGAAATTTGCGAAGCTTGTATATAAATACGTTAAATTTGGCAAATAAAGTTCGACTAGCATTATGTAAATTTTATTTCTACAATACCGTTAATTTCATTATCTCCATGGTTTCGTACTTTGCACATACACACACACACACGTATATATATATATATATATATGTATTATCTATCTGTGTGTATGTATACAGATAATACATATATATATAGATAGATAACACACACACATATATAGATAGTTAACATACATATATATATATCTATATATGTGTGTGTGTTATCTATCTACCTATATATGTATTATCTACATATAGAGTGTGTGTGTGTGTGTTTGTATGTGTATTGTTCTTCCTTACTGGAGCGAAACGACAAACGCCAGAATATAAATTATTTGTGTCCAGTGCACCAAAAAATTTAAAGGCAGGTATTTAATATAGTCTGCAAATTCGCATTTGGATGTCATTCTCAAAATCGATTTGTTTTTGTTAGTTATAAACACATTTCTCTTATGTGGTTGGTATGAAAGCACTTTGTTTCGGTACGTTTGTATGTGTTGCCCGTACTGGAAAGTCAATACTCTATGTTGTGTTCCATACCAAAAACTACAGGCTATAAGTTCTGTTCAGATGTTGGGATAAACACAGAGACAACTAGTAGTTAATGTTTATACCTACAAGTTTGTAGTGTTAAGGGTGTGAACACGTTATAAAGAAACTGTTCATTACACTTCACAACATAGCTAGGGTCAAAGACTGTCAACTATGTCATACAATCACGACCTTCACAACATGACTTTTATAAATCGCCAGTCCACTGCTCATGCACTGAGGCAGTAAGGACAGTGACGTGAACATCAAAGAGTAAGGAACAGACTTCGAAAGTTCGATTTATTAACTTTTCACAGATATATTACCTTTTGTATTTCTTCCTCTCTGTTTGTTTTTTACTTTCGCGCAAGGTTACATGAGGGTTATTTGCGCTAGCCGTCCCTAATAATGTAAGACTATACGGAAGGCAGATAGTCATCGTCATCTACAGCCACTCTTGGATTACTCTTTTACCAACGAACAGTTTCATTCACCGTCACTTTATAACACCCTCATAGCTAAAAGGGCGAGCATGTTTGTGTGACGGGGATTTGAATCCGCGATTCTCAGATTGTATGTCAAGCACCCTAATCACCTGGCCATGCTGGGACCTCAACCGCTCTGTAGATTGTATTCATATCTGTGGAAATATCTCTTACTATAGCAATTACCTTACCCAATTTGCACTGATTCATTGAAGACATGGAAACACCATCGTATAACGTTATATTTCTTTGAAATTTTAAAACTGAGATGTTTTGTTAACACAGACACATACGCATAGATATATGCGAAATTAATAAGTGGAAACTTGTATATTTGTCCTGGCGTGGACTGGTGGTTTTGGGGCGCTCGACTCGCAATTTGCGGGTCGTGGGATCAAATCCCACCATCGAACATCCTCATCCTTTCAGCCGTGGATACATTTTAATATGACGGCCAATCCCACTCTTCGTTGGTTAAAAGTCGCTCAAAAGTTCATTATTGCTAAATTAGGGGCGGCAAGCGTAGATAGACCTCGAGTAACTTTGCTGGAAATTCAAATAAAACTTGTGTGTGTGTCTTTTAGTTATATACATACACATATCGAACATACAAACTGCATTTATTTAACTGTATAGAAGCAACTAATTCACACGACACTGACTGATGCAACTCCGAAATGTACATTAATTGTAAATACTAGCTGATTACCTGTGGCGCTAGTGCATTAGATCCGCGCGTGACTTATTGATGATGTCACACCTGCACCCTGAGAATGGAGAAAAATAAAGTTCTCCGTAACGAGAAACGGAGGCAAAACGGGAAAATCGTGACCCCTATTGCAAATATACATGCACACAAGATAAAACTTTCGCGAAGTCTAGGGTTGAACATCGCATAATAAAAAGATTTTCCCAGTATCATATAAGCAAGCGTTCCATTATAATATAAGGATCAATGTATTCGGGTTTGTTCTCTTACCTAAAGTTTTGTTCAAATGACGATGCTCTTCTTCAGATTCGAAACGTTGTCACCTCAAGGAATAATTAAACAGAAGAAGGTCCATAAAGAATAACCGATAAATTATCAAACGTATTCCTCAGTCGTCTTCACAATTACTTAATCAAAATGATTGGTTACGCTGCTTTAAAAATGATAAAAGTTAGGTAAATATATATCGTACAGGAATGATTTTACTACAGAACGTATGGAGCGTTAAGTTCTTTTTTAGCGACATTTGACGAACTATACATACACTTTGAAATGATAATTAATTAGCTTTTCCATAAAATTCAGCTCGTTTATGATACACAAACGTTTAAAGCGCGTTTTTTTGATACGACGTTAATTTGTTTTAGTGCTTCCCTTTTTCCTCTCTAAACATTTCTAATCAACATCTCACAAAACACTAATTAATTCTGTCTATTGTAAGTAATATACTTTGTAATTTAGATCAAAGTATGAAAGCATTATTTAAGATAGTGTAACATTAACGTCAATTAGAACTTGTCACTTTTTTGTATTATTATGTTGTATTGCACGATGCAACAAAATTTTTACTTTTTCTTGTTCCTGGGCAGAAAGTGTTATTTCCTAATTTCTCATGCCTAAAGTAAATGGAAAAGTCTTATTTTTTCTTCAAACTTTGCTTTTGTGACCTGGGAACGTATGACGAAAACATGAGGGGAGACAATATTTGGGGGCTGATACGTGAAAGTGATTTACATTACAGTCACACATCTCGAAAAACTACTCACTTCTAAACATTTTTGTTCATTTTGGTATAACTTTAGTATAAATACATGTAAATCTTCATTCATATGTTGTTTTATTCAAAACTTTTGTAAACGAAAATGTGCAAATTTGCCTGTTTTTACATAGAAAATAGGTGAATTTCTAAATTTCATTATCCAGGTCATAAAAGCTCGTAAGTAATTAAGAAATAACACATACCATCCAGGAACAAAATTTGTGTTACATCGTGTTATTATGTGCTCTATTAACAGAGGGAATCGAACTTGGTTTCAGTTTTAATTTATTCATTCTTCTTTTAGAGCTCAGTGATAAATTTGAGGATTTATAAAGATAAAATTCGGGGTTTGGGGCACGATGCAATCAGCCCATTGTTCAGCTTTGAGCTTAACAATAAAAACACCAGTCCTCTTCAGTTGACTAGCAAAGAATATCAGTTGCAAAACAAACGCAATTATTTGTTTGAAACAGCATTATAACACACTAATAGTTTGCTCCAATGCTTCAGTTTCTAGTATAATTCATTAAGTTGCACGTGTGCTTTTTAGTGGGGTGCCTACTACAAACCCTACAGAGGCACAGCGATATGTCTGCAGACTTATAACGCTAGGAACCAGGTTTCGGTACCTATAGTGGGCAGAATACAAATAGCCCTTTGTGTAGCTTTGCGCTTTACAAGAACAGGGGTATGACTAGAACAATCTTCTCAACATAAACTAAACTGAAAAAACAACAGCTGCTCATGCTCAGAGAAAGTAGGGGTTTTCAGACGGAAACTTCGAGCTGTCTCAGTGAATCATGTTGTTGCTAAATGATGACATTTCTACTTTTTTGACAAATTTAACAGCCAGAAATTCGAGTGACTTTGCTTTTCTTTAGAGTAAAGCCACTTTGGGCTATATGCTGTGTGTTTTTGTTTGATTTTGAGTTAAGCACAAAGCTACACAATGGGCTATCTGTGCTCTGCCCTCAACGGGTATTGAAACCCGGATTTTAGTGTTGTAAGTCCGCAGACATGCCGCTGAGCCACTGGGGGGCGATATGCTGTGTCCACCGCGGGGAGTCAAAACCCGGATTTTAGCGTCGTATGTATGTTGAATCACTACTGTTCAAACGGTAGGTGGTGGTGACTAGCTGCCATCCCACTAGTCTTACACTGCTAAATTAGAGACGGCTAGCGCAAATAACCCTCGTGTAGTTTTGCGCAAAATTAAAAAAAAAACACAAAGAAAAACTGCGAACAGACCCACTTTGTGTCTCTGACTTTGATAACATAGTACAGGCATCTTGATACTCCTACACAATGGACTATATGTGCTTTGTCCACCTTTGCGCTTAATTTCAAAACAAGCGCTCACCGTCAGAGAATTACGCATTAAATGTAGAAAATTAAAAAATATAACGAAGAGTTGTGTAAAAAAAATAATCAATATGTTCTCATAGCAAACTAGTCTATTTTCATAAATACAGACGTAAGAGAAGTAAGTATATTTAACTAGCTATGCTGGTAAACAGTTTGATTTCTTTTAGTTTCGCCATAAGTACGTAGTTTAGTCTTATTGGAGGTTATTATTATTTTATAGGTGGATTACTTTAAGAAATGTGTTCGCGTAATGTAGCTTGTTAAAAAATAAGCCACTTGTGCCATCCTTGTGAAAACCATGATAACGTTTATAGTTACAGAGATGCCAACCATTACGATTTTGGTGTATACATTACGACTATACGCTCATACAGACAAATATTACGACTTCTTGCAACTCCCAAATTATTACGTGTTATATAGGCCTAGACAATAAAGTGATAAATTATTCCTCCATGCCTTGAAAGGGGTGAAAAGAAAATTTCTAGTGAGATACAAATACATTTTGATAATAAATAAATGACATAGTCCAAATGACTACTTGCGATAATCATGTTTGTGCTTGAAATAATAAAATATATTTGTATCTCTGACGTCTACCAATAGTTTGAGTGCGGTGCTTCTCCATACTGGGTATGTAGGGAATCCATAGTTACGTCATCAGTGCTTGTCAGCCAATCAGCGCTCGCGTAGATGGGTATTTTTTGTTTTCTAAGCGGCATAGAAACACCAATGCGATCGTTCACAAGTTGGAAAAAAAGAGGCCTCGTTCACCAGATTGTCTTGTTTCTGGCAAATCTAAAAGGACTAAAACTGTGAATCAAAAATTTAGGAAATAGTATAGTGCAAAATATCCGGTCATTGCATCAAAAGTCAGTGACAGTCATGCGTTTTGTACAGTTTGTCACATCGATTTTTCTGTGGCGCATAGTGGGATAAACGATTGTTCCAGACAAACAAAATCAGCATCTTACCAACAAAAGGCTGAGGCGAAGACAAAAAACCATGCAGATAACGACATTTATGAGTAAGAATTCAGAATATGAAACCATAAATGCAGAAGTGATGTTCACGCAATTCGTCATTACTCATAATTTACTCCTAGTTATAGCCAATCATGCAGGACATCTATTCAGAGAAATGTTCCCAGACTCTGATATAGCAAAAAAATATGGCTGTGCTAGAACCAAAATTACAGCCATTGTACAAATGTTGGGTTGTGAAGATGACAAAATGATTTCAAGCATACTTACTAACAGTGTTTACAGTTTAGCCACAGATGGATCCACAGACATGGATGACTCAAAACTGTATCCAGTGGTTGTACGATATCTTGACCCTTTGCTTGGAAAAATTGTTTGTTCTCTTTTGACAATGGTGGAATGGAAAGAAGCTTCAATGGGAGAGAATATTTTCAAGCTTTTGGACCACGAACTGACAAAGAGGAAAATTCCATGGGAAAACTGTCTTAGTTTTTCTTCAGACAATGCCTCAGTTATGTCTGGTATAGGTAAAAGTGTGATGGGACACATCTCAAGACGACAGCCTAGCATTTACTTCATGGGCTGTGCCTATCACCTCATGAATATTGCTGCCCAGAAAGCTTCCAGCGAACTGCCCTGCCCATTTTCTGATATATTGATAGATATCTGCTATTTTCTGGACAAAAGTGCTAGCAGAAAACAACATTTCAAAGAGTTTCAAAGATTGTATGACAAAGAAACAAGAAAATTTCAAAGAGTTTCAAGGATTGTATGACAAAGAAACAAGAAAATTTCTACAACTTGTTAACACAAGATGGCTATCACTTGGGGTGTGCCTCAACAGAATATTTGGACATGTGGAAGCCATTGAAGAAGTATTTTCACTGTGAAAAGGAAAAACTAGATTCAAAAGGATCTAAACGTGCAGCTCAGTCAGGCAGCAAGACTTTAACAGTCAGGATATCCTCTCAGCCACACAGGGACACAAGACAACAGTTCCCAAAAGCAGACAAAGAAAAATTTGATATAATTCAATATATGTTTAGGCAGTCTGATCTTGAACTAAAGGTTTTCAATCAATGAAAAAAGAGAAGAAAACTAAAGCTAGCAAGGAAGTAACCAAGAAACGTTATGTGCAGAGCAAGTTAGATAAGTTAACAGTTTTCTTGGATAACAAAATGAACTTGTTATTTTGTCTTTTTCTTCAGTCTGCAATTTCTCTATTTGAGCAAGCCAATTTGATATTGCAAAGAGAAGAACCTTGCATACACATTATGCATAGAACTCTGATTACACAAGTTAAAAATATACTTGTCAGATACATCAAGCCAGAATATCTTGAAGGCAACATCATTAACTTGACTACAACAATGAATCCTTACACAAATCTGATGAGGCAGTTTCTATTGGAATTGCTGCCAAGGAATAGATTATTAAATATGAAAAGGACCTGGACCTGATCAGCTTCTACACCAGTGTCAAGAAATACTATATTGCAGCTACAAATTACAAGATGAAACATTTCCCTCTAGATGATGAACTTCTGATTCACACAGAGGTTGCTGATCCAAAACTGAAAGTCAGCAAAGATTTCTCTTCACTACACTTCTTCACAGACAGGTATCCTGTCCTTGTCAATACACATGAGCACGACACTATTGACAAGTTGGAAGGGCAACATTTGAACTATCAAATTGATACTTTCTCAGAAACTGTCCTTCAGTTGAATGTTGACAAGTTTTGGGTTCAGCTGTCTACAGTTAAGGATGGAAATGGCAACCAGAAGTATGACATTCTGTGTAGGGTTATGCTTGGAATTCTTACAATCTTCCATTCTAATGCTGACAGTGAAAGGATATTTAGTTTAGTGAGTAAAAACAAAAGCAAGTTCAGACCAAACTTGAGCACCTCAGTTTTGAGCAGTATTATAACACACAAGATGTGTATGCAGTCAAATGGACAATGTTATTATAACTCCCAACCATCCAGTGACATACTCATGAAAGCAAAGGCTGCAACAGCTGCAAAACTATTACAATAAGTGTCATAAACATGATATAAACTAGTCCTTACACAAAGACTTTTTCTGCTTACTGTTTGTGCATGTTCAGTGTTGTTTTACCAGTAGGTTTGTTACTCTGAACTGAATAAAAGACATAATTTCAAAAGAATTTTTTATTAATTTATTTATTAAATACACAAAACACAGTCATAAATGAGCAATCTATAGCAGTAATAAATAATAATAGTTATAATAATATTATAATAATAAACAGCTTAGAGACATTGGTCAGGCCTAGTAGCCGCAAATGATAAAGGGCTCTGTCTACAATCATTACGCTCAGTCATTTGAAATAATTTGCATCTCTGTAGCTACATGACACGGATGCGCGTGAATGAAGAGGTGACGCCAGGTGGACTGCGAAACATTTAGCTGCTCTTTGTCACGTGGCCTCGTACGTGTGTCAACATTCTGAAAGCACTCAGTGATGTGTTTACTAATATATATCAACAATACATTTATATTTATTAACAATAAGCACGCATATATTCATACTTGTATACGGAAATCGGGTCCTTCTTTTTTATTATTTCAATTCTTCCTATGATGAAATAACGTAACTCTGACTCAGTTGACACAAATGTATGAGAATGGTGACACCTTCTTCCCGGATGGGACGAAATGCGGGTTAACTCTCACCTAGCAGGTGGAATGCTTCATACAGCTGAATATACTGGAACAAGTGACATCAAGTGTTTTGCTCAAAGCCACAACCACATATCGCAGGCCAACCTCGAACCGCAACTATTCGACTACGAATCTAAAGCGAGAAGTCACCGAACCACGTTCTCTCCGGGATTTTAAATAGTGAAATGAGATTTATAAATCATTTATATTTTCAAATAGCGCAAACCATGGCAGTGCTAAGTATGTAAGGGTGGATCGAGAACAAAATGGCCACCACATGCAGTATAGTATTCTATGACGCTTAAAAGCAACGGCTGAAGCTTATTGATAGCCTCATTTTACCATCTAACCCGCATTATCGGGTATTCCACAGCTTGTATATAACAGTTATATTATTTTCATTATTTGCATGTTTCGAAAAGAATAGTTTACTTTTTTGGTTAATAGACAATAGCATTAATTGTTGTTGTTGTTTTTAAACGACCATTTACGTTTGTTTGTTTGTTTTGGAATTTTGCGCAAAGCTACAAGAGAGCTATCTGCGTTAGCCGTTCCTAATTTAGCAGTGTAAGACTAAAGGGAAGACAGCTAGTCATCAGCACTCACCACCAGCTCTTGGGCTACTCTTTTATCAACGAATAGTGGGATTGACCGTCACATTATAACATCCCCACGGCTGAAAGGGCAAGCATGTCTGGTGCAACGGAGATTCGAACCCTCGACCTTTTATGACTCTTCATTGTACAGCGTGATATTTTCCAAAACAATTCCAATAAAAAATAAAAAAGAAAGAACAATCTAAATTAATATTTAATGTATCAAAAGTATTTATGCAACTGAAAGATCTGTGTACATGTTATTAATGTCCGAATTTTGAAAACACCAGTTTCTGAAATATCGAAACAATACCTTATATAACAATCTATTTTTTTATTTGTTATTATTGATGAAGATAATAGACTCTTAAAAACCATAAAGGCTATATTGAAACCTAGATGGAAGCATTACCACGTGAACAAAAAATGACGTCATTATACAAATATTGAAATTCGTTATTTTTATTTCCAGCTTTGCACACCCAAAACGAAATAGTATGAAACATATTTTAGCTATGCAATGGGCTATCTCTATATTTAATAAGTGAAAATTATAATTCCCATGTATTTAAAATTATTAAAAATTATATTGATTAAATTCCAGTGTTATTCAAGTCCAGACTTTTACAGAAATATTTGAAGATTAAGTAAAAGGTGACACGTTTAATTTACATATCCATAACGCATAGATTATTTTCCATGTGATATGTTAAACTTATGCTGTTAGCATAAGTAGCCTTCTTGTGTGAAGAAGATTTTTAAACTTATCTGTCATATATATTGATTAAAAAAAGAAAAGCAAAAATATTCAACAAAAAAATAAAAGTTGATCATTTTAAAATCTTTAAACATAAAATATAAAGTATTTATTTACTTTAGTTCACTCTTTAATCTTTGAAATCGAATCATTTCTTCAAACACTCTAACTTTTAAGATTAGAAAATCTAAGACGTTAAACTAGCTCTACTCTGAAAACTAAAAATATCGTTTAAGTTACTATATACAAAGCTTTGACTTTTTATAAACTCAGTTATTAAAACTCTCAAGTTCCAAGGTTTTGAAGGCCCGGCATGGCCAGATGGTTAAGGCGCTCGACTCGTAATCCAAGCTTGGTGGGTTCTACTCCCCATTACACCAAACATGCTCGCTCTTTCAGGCGTGGGGGCGTTCTAGTGCTACGGTCAATCCCACTATTCGTTGGTAAAAGAGTAGCCATGATGTAGTAATATGATGGAGGAGGAATGTAATATGATGGAGGAGGAATGTAATATGATGGAGGAGGAATATAATATGATGGAGGAGGAATGTAATATCATGGAGGAGGAATATAATATGATGGAGGAGGAATAAATTATGATGGAGGAGGAATACAAATGGATGAAAGAATGGAACAGACTGAAGGAAGATAGATGAATGTGGTTCAAAGTGATGAATATATTAATAGACACACCTTGTCAAATTCAGCTTAAATCGAAGTTCTTAACAAATGTATTAAGTATTTATATAGCATTTTCCATCCTATTACGCCCTTAAAGTTTTTTTGTTGTTGAGCGCAAAGCTACACAATAGGCGTTCTTTGTTCTGTCCATCCCGTGTATATAAATCCAATTTTTATCGTGATAAGCTCTAGGAGACCGTCGTTACAGGGAGAATGCATAACCACTAAGATCCAGGTGTCAATATAAGAGGTTGCTAGAATCTAAATGCTATGTTTCATAATGTTTTCTTTTATAAATAAACACACGACATACAAGTTTGTATATACATGTCTCTTGAAGAGAGAATGTATACACAACCATTAAGGTCCAAAAGAACGAACCCCTCAGTGGCACAGTGGTGTATCTGCAGACTTATAATGCTAGTAACTGGGTTTCTATACCTGTAGTGGGTAGACCACGGGTAGCCCTTCATGCTTGGTTTTGTTATTAATCACAAAGGGCTATCCGTGCTCTGCCCATTACACTGTATTATAAGAAAGGTCTTCCACTTTATAGAATTATTAATTTTCCATTCCTATTTCATTAATCCCGAAATTATGCATCACGGATACTTTCAACAATACACCACTGGCAACAATTTAACAATGCACTAGGGACAATAATTTAACAATACGTCATGGACAACAACTTAAACAGTGTCATGATGACGTAAAGAGGTAGAAACGTTCTCATTTGTTTTTTTTTTAAGTAAAAGTGTTGAATACTCATACCAGCTGTCTCTACTATATATATATGTATATATAAGTATATATATGTATATATACCCCTTTATATATCTGCGAACAACTTGCTCACATAAACATCTTACATAATTTTTGTATGACATTTCTATGTAGTCAATATATCATATAAACAGAAGTAAAACACGACGCTTTTAAATTGTATTTGTAGAGGGTCACAAGTTTTTTGATAACCCACAATATCTCTGTTACTATAGGTCAAGATGGTGACCTCCAAACGCGTGTCGACGAGACGGTCTGAGGAAAAGGATGGAGGTGGGAAATTTATCGTGTAAAAATATTCTTTTTGAAACTTCCCAGGTTCTGGATAAATCAATACTTTCAGCAATAATTATATGTATTGCTATAAATAAGACTTAACGACGTCGTTTACGTTCGATATTTTAAAAAAGAAAATTGTTGTGTAACTAAGATAACCCCATAGAGATTATTATTTACTATTCCTGTCGAGTCTCCTTGTCCCCCCCCCCTCCGTTGGCACAGCGGCATGTCTGCGGACTTACAACGCTAGAATTCGTGTTTCGTTACTCGTAGTGGGCAGAGTATAGATAGCCCATTGTGTAGCTTTATGGTTAATTACAAGCACACAAACCATTTCTATCTGAATCATTAGGTGGATTGATGGGTTCAAACAAACAAGTTTGGTAACCTCTGGTTCAGGAAAATATATATATATATTTTATCTTACTTACATTAAGTGCTAAGTCTTCCACCTTAAGAAGTTTCCCTTTCAATGCCTCTCGCTGGCAACAGAGACGAAAGTGAACATTTCTCCCGTGAGTTGGGCCAAACAAATTGGACATCGTGACGCTGTTACGCAAAGTCCAAGGACAGAACGTAAATTGGTGGACTCCTTTTCTACAAATTCATGCACTCATGAGAGACTATACAAAGCGGTTCCCTGTCTCCAATAGCCAGTGTTTTATACGTTTTCCGCCACGAGAGAAACGGTTACATTCTTCAAGCGCTATTCTGTGTGTGTGTGTGTTCCTTTACGTTCATACTGTATACACACTCCCATAAGACTGTAGTCCTATCGCGTTTGTTTACGTAGCAAAGAGGTGCCCTATGCTGAGCTGGAACAAGCAACGAATGCTACATAGTTAGGGCAAAAAAAGAAAGAAAAGTCCAATTACCAAGTTTCGATGATTCGTAAACTCTAGTTTTCAGAAAGCGATAGGAAATTTCACCATAATTTTAAGAGGCTTTCGTAAACAAAGTAAAAATTTGCCCCCGAACATCTACGAAAACTTTCGGGTTAATCCGTTTAGAATGTGTAGAAACGAACGGTTGCTTTTGTGTTTACGATTTTTAAGTCGCAAAAAAAAAGGTGTTTATATTTCGAGGTTCTTACTTGATAAAACTCATTCTGATAAACAAAGCCATTAATGTTTGTTATAGCGTTCGCATAAACAGTAAAACTTGGATTTAAATAATCACTGGCGTTTCTGTAAACATTAACGTTGTTTATATTATTTCTTTAAAACTTTTTCTTCTTCGTTCAACTTGTAGAATCGTATACATTCAATGAGACTGCATAGAAAAATATTCACTACGGAAGGCCAGTTGTCGCCAGCTTGCAGAGAAAGACAAACAAGGAAATCGAACCATGGAATAATAACCAAGTGTACAAACCTCCTCTGGTTGCTAATGAAATAAGAATGTTCAGACAGTTTGAGACGTTTGTTTCATTCTGCAAGAAGAAGAATGTCGGTGTTTGGGTAAGAAAAGTTCATACCCTGGAGGGTCAGGTTCTCTGTGACCTATTCCTCCTCCCCGTACTTATGTTCTTGACGGATTGGCATTTATAACTGAAGAACTGAATATTATTTTGATCCTTTTCAGGGTAATGTTCATGTATTGTGGCTCGTATATAGTGATTATTTTATTCTATCAGCAGAATGTCAAGTTTGTTGTGGCATTTTTTTTATTGTTTAATACATATATGTATATATATTTTTATTATTTTTTATTATTATTTAAAATTTATATATTTTTTCTTTTTTTATTTATTTTTATACTTAAAATATAAATTAACTGGGGAGAGATCTTTAGGCCTAACTTCATCATGTATGAAGTACCTGTCTAGTTCGCATAGTAATTCGTTTTTCATCCAATTCTTATTAAAGTACATTATTGTAATATGTAGGAGTCTATCTGGTATGGTTGGTATGTTCGAGTATTTGTGAATGAACTGAGATGATGTAGTTCTTGGAACTCTGTATGCAGTTGTGAGGAATGTGTTTTGGATTGTTTGTTGTTTAGTTTTAATTATTTTATTGCTTACAGTTATCCATGCTGGAGCTGCATAATCTATTACAGGTCTAATATATGTTTTATAGATTTTTAGTATGTTATCTGTAGACGCTCCACTGTTTTTACCAGTTAGACTCCTAGCATAGTTAGTTCTTCGCCAGACTTTATTTTTAATTTCATTCACATGATTGATCCAAGTTAGTTTTGAATCATAGGTCAGACCTAAAAATTTTGCCGATGGGGCAATCTGGAGTAGTGTGCCATTCATATATAATTCTGGTTGTTGTTTTTGTGTTTTGTCAATTTCGTAAAGACTACGAGTTGTGTTTTTGCTGTGTTTATTTTTATTCTATATTGTTTACAGTATTCACTTATTCTATTTAGTTGCGGTTGTATGTTAGTGGCTGCTATCGTGGGTGTTGCGGCACTTTTCCAGACTGCCACATCATCTGCAAACTGTGAAGAGAATCCATGATTTGGATCCCTCAGTGGCATATTGTTTACATACATGATGAAGAGTATAGGGCTAACCACCCCTCCCTGAGGGACACCAGCTTCAGGAGTAAAGTATTCAGAAAATGTTCCTTCAACATTTACTCTACATTTTCTATTTTACAAAAAGTTAGAAAACCAGTGAATAATTCCTCACGGTAGTTCCGTTTCGTTCATTCGGAACCTCAGACCATCGTGCTATACAGTGTCGAATGTTTTCTCGATATCAAGGAAGCAAGCGATAGTACATTCTTTTTTATTGAAGCTATCTATTGTGGTTTCGGTTAATCTGATTAAGTGGTCTGTCGTTTGTCTAAATTTCCTGAATCCATTTTGTTTTTTTTTGGTAATTTTGGTGTTATCTCCAAGAATGTGGAGAGTCTATCACTAATTATTCTTTCAAGAAATTTGCCTACACAGCTGGTCAGGCTGATTGGTCGGTAGCTATTAGGTTTATTTGCTGGCTTTCCTTCCCTATGGAACATTAATATATTTGCAAGCTTCCAAGAAACTGGGATGTATAATATTTTTAAACTGATTTGACAACAAGTATCAGATAGCTAGACACGTTAATAACAGCAATATGTAAAATAACTAAAGCAGATAAATTTGGTAAAAATGAACACAATCTTTATAAAAGAAAAGACAAAAGTTAAAGGCAGCACATATACTTGGACAAACAGAATCACAATCCAATCTCTATTAAGTTGTACTTAGTTCCATAACTTTCAATATCTTACGATTGATCTCTTTAGAACTAAAACACAATGATCTTCAAGTACAATCTTTTAGTAGAAGTGGACCAAGACAATGCGCCTGAATTCAACAGGTAAACACAGTTTCTTTGCCCAGTCGGCAGCATCTCCTCGAAACCTTTGTTCTCTCATAACATTGGTCGGCTGTTACGTTTAAACTTCAGTTTGGGTAATAAAAAATAATACAACACCTAATACTTTTAAACTAGATGTTATACGTTACTGCAATATCTTCTAAGGCAGATTAGACATTATCTAATTTGGAGAAGAACAAAACAAAACAGAGCAACTCGATAATAATTTTATTAAATATTCAAATTTTAGTATAGGCGTTATTATATCTCTGGTACTCGAAGGTCGTAAGTTGTAAGAACACGTGAAAATATTTTACATTGATATTGTACCCGGATGATGCCTAATGAGGATATTATGAAGTGATATCTCAATAACATGACGTATTGGTGTATTTTTATTCTTGGCTTCTCAGTCAAGTTCATTTAACCAAGGAAGGGGTAGACAAGGGTTCAGTTAGTGATATGTTACGTTCAGAGCGTAATCATAACGACTAAAGTTAGCAAAATTCTATCCAACACATTATTTCTCTGTCATGGTTGCTTAGATGTAGAATATCTGTTTAATTTGTTTGTTTGTTATGGAATTTCGCACAAAGCTACTCGAGGGCTATCTGTGCTAGCCGTCCCTAATTTAGCAGTGTAAGACTAGAGGGAAGGCAGCTAGTCTTCATTATAACGCCCCCACGGCTGAAAGGGCGAGCATGTTTGGCGCAATGGGGATGCGAACCCGTGACCCTCAGATTACGAGTCGCACGCCTTGACACACTTGGCCATGCCGGGCCTAACTGTTTAATAACAGACAATATATACTGCTGGCCAAATTCTTAAGGCCAATGAACATAAAGAAAAAATATGCATTTTGCGTTGTTGGACTCAACCACTTATACGAGTAGAGCTTTGAAAGATGAAAATAAGAAAATGAAAAATAATAAAAAAAAATTTTTAGCATTTAATAGGAAAATGTGAACACTATGAAATTAGTCTAAATACTGGCTGGTTCAAAAGTTTAAGACCATACCAAAAAGAAGTCCTAAACAGGGTAGCAAATGCCCAACAAGAGGTCTCAGTAGTGAGTTGTACGGCCTCATTGCGAATAACTTCAAACGTTTGCTTTGGCATGGTTGACATAAGAGTTTACAGAAGGCTGGCTAGAATGTTATTCCAAGTTGTGAAGATGGCTTCACGAAGATCATGCACTGTTTGGAATTAACGTCCATTTCTATAGATTTCTCTTGCTATCCACCACCAAATATTTTCAATGGGGTTCAGTTGGGGCGAACACGCTGGATGGTCCAAAAGAATTACGTTATTCGCCATGAAAAAATCCTTTTTCCTGCAAACATTGTGAATTGCAGCGTTGTCCTGTTGAAAGATCCAGTCATTTCCACACAAGCAAGGGCTTTCAGTGAATAGGGATGCTCTTTCCAATATGCCAATGTCGCCAGCTGCTGTTTGACACCCCTGTATAACCTAAAGCTCCATTGTTCCATGGAAGGAGAAAGCACCTCAGATAATGATGGAACCTCCTCCACTGTGTCGTGTAGAAAATGTCTCTGGTGGGATATCCTTATCGTGCCAGTAACGTTGGAAGCCATCTGAGCCATCCAGGTTAAATTTTTTCTCACTAGAGAACAAAATCTTTTTTCACTTTTCTACGTACCATGTTTGGTGCTTCTCAGCAATGTTTAACCGAGCTGTTTCATGGTGTGGAAGAAGGCGTGGCCTTTGAAGACTTTTACGGTTTTTAAAGCTTTTTTCTCGTAAATGCCGTCTTATTGTTCTTGAGCTGCATTCTGCGTCCGTAAGGACCTTAATCTGGTTCGACGATAAATAAAAACTCTTACTGACATATTTTTAAAGCTACCGAAAACGTCTTGGTTCTAGGTAAAAGTTGTGCTTGATACGTAAATAATACGTTAATTTCTAATAGTATAACAAAAATATCACATATGAAATATTCTGCATGAACCTCTTAAACATTAGTTGTGGATGAAATAAGTTAATTCTTCATAATAACAATTTTATTTTTCTCTTTTGCAAGATGGTACAGAGGGGAAGAGAGAGCCATGAAGTTTGCTATTGCAAGAATTTGGCGTGAACCCACTTACCACTCAGGCAATTGCTACTTCTGCATGGTGGACCCTACCAAACGTCGGACTGGCAAGAATGCATCTGCTATCGTGTATGCGGATATTTCATCATCCCTCGCCCCAGTGCCACACTGCTCTGAGTTCCCTGTACCCACTCCGCTAGAGAAAAAGCAGCCATCATCAGACGAGAGCAGAAAATCAGAAGAAGAGGTAGACGTTGAAGATCCAGATTACAATTTCAGTGATGCAGCTGGTGAGAGAAACCCAGACTACCCCAACCAAAGAGACTTCAATGACTTGATCAGAGATCTTGGTCTAACAAAGTAATGCCGAAATTTTGATATCGATGCTCAAGGAGTGGGATTTGTTAGTTGAAAGTGTACAAGTCGTAAGTCAGAGGAAGCGTCACCGACATTTTTCAAACTTCTTCACTCGTAAAGATGGGCTGTGTTTCTGCCACAATGTATCTGGTCTGTGTGAGGCAATTGGAATTACCTGTAACCCGAACGAGTGGCGCCTTTTCCTTGATACCTCATCCAAAAGCTTCAAAGCTGCGCTGCTCCATAACGGAAATAGTATCCGTCTTTTCCCTTGGCTCATTCGATACATCTCAAAGAGCAAGGCGAGCGCTTCCACCAAGATATACTGGACTTTGAACGCTGCTACCAAGGAGCATATAACGCGAAAACATGATTGGAGACTATATTTGGGAGCTGATACGTGAAAGTGATTTACATTACAGTCGTAAATCTCGAGAAACCATTCACTTCTAAGTATTTTTGTTCATTTTTTATAACTTTAGTATAAATACATGTAAATTTCGATTCGTATGTTGTTTTATTCAGACCTTATGTAAATTAAAATGTGCAAGTTTGCCCAATTTTACATAGAAAATAGGTTAATTTCTAAATTTCATTATCCAGGTCACAAAAGCAAAGTTTGAAGGGAATAATGACCATTTACTGTACTTTTAGAACATAAGAAATTAAGAAATAGCACATACTATACAGGAACAAAATTTGTGTCACAATGTGTAATATGGATGAAATATAGGTGGATTTGAAAATTTTATTTGTAGTTAAGCGCAAAGGTACACAATGGGTTATTTGTGTTCTGCCCACCAAGAGTATGGAAACCCAGTTTCCATCAGTGTACGTTTGTAGACATCTCTCTGTATCTCTGGTGGTGTTAATGTGGCTGTGGTAGAACCTTCAGATAAACAAAGCATTTCATACACAACACCTTTCGCCTTGATATTCACGTAGCAGAACACGTTTGATGGAGTGCATATGAAATATCACTTGGAAAAATGCCAATATCGCTGGGACATCATCCATGCTTAACAAACAGTCCATGAAAACTGCCAACCTATGAAATACTGGGAACTAGATCAACAATCAACTTTCCAAGACAGTTTAGGATTAATCATGCAAATGAAGAAAATGACATCATTACTTTGCACGTGGGAAGAGAGGTATGTGAATTCAATGGTACGTTTACATTAGCTAAAGTTAGAAAGTAAAATGCATTCATTCAGTAGCAGTTCTCTGCTAGCTAAACGTTAAAATGTTTTAATTCATCGCTACTTTCCTATTGGCAGAGCGCCAAACGTTTTCTTCTTACTTAACCTAACGCTGAAGGGCCCGGCATGGCCAAGCGTGTTAAGGCGTGCGACTCGTAATCTGAGGGTCGCGGGTTCGCATCCCTGTCGCGCCAAACATGCTCGCCCTTTCAGCCGTGGGGGCGTTATAATGTTACGGTCAATTCCACTATTCGTTGGTAAAAGAATAGCCCAAGAGTTGGCGGTGGGTGGTGATGACTAGCTGCCTTCCCTCTAGTCTTACACTGCTAAATTAGGGACGGCTAGCACAGATAGCCCTCGAGGAGCTTTGTGCGAAATGTAAAAACAAACAAACATACCTAACGCTGAAGGTTTTCATCACAAAAATCGGAATCATAGCGCAGAGGGCTAGGCATGGCCAGGTGGTCAGAACGCTTAACTTGTAATTTCCCATCAAACATACTCGCCCTTTCAACAGCAAGGGCATTATAATATGATGGTGAATCCCATTATTCATTGGTAAAAGAGTCGTCCAAGAGTTAGTGATGCCTAGCTGCCTTGCCTCTAGTTTTAAACTACGAAATTAGAGACGGCTAGCGCAGATAGCCCTTCTGCAGCTTCGAGAAAAACAAAAACTAAAGAAACACAGCACAGAAAACACCAATATTTATCATGAGCAAAATTATTTATTTCTCAAAAGGATCTCCACTATTTTGTAAGTGACCCTCAAGGTCAAATCTTGTTCTAATAAATATGAAGGATAGTGATTTTTTTTCAATGCGCTGTCATTCTTACAGTCATTGTTCCGTTTTAGTTTACAGTCTATCACTCCAAACTGAATGTTACAAAACCTAGTTTACAGAGAAATTCTATTTTATGCCTTGGAAACTATTTACGACAAAGATTGGGGCATGAGCTTCAGTTAATAAGAATAACCATCCCCACATCCGTGCCACCTTATGGAAGGGGTAAATTGCAATAGTTTATGAAAAGCATTCCAGCGGCTTGGCCCGGCATGGCCAGGTGGGTTAAGGTGTTCGACTCATAATTTGAGGGTCGCGGGCTCGAATCCCTGTGACACCAAAAATGCTCGCCCTTTCAACCGTGGGGGCGTTATAATGTGAAGGTCAATCTCACTATTCGTTGGTAAAAGAGTAGCCCAAGAATTGGCGGTGGGTGGTAATGACTAACTGCCTTTCCTCCAGTCTTACACTGCTAAATTAGGAATGGCTAACGCAGATAGCCCTTGTACAGCTTTGCGCAAAATTCAAAACAAACCAAAATCCAGCGGATCGTCAGTTATCAGCGCTCGCATACACAAACTTTTATCAATTAATATAACTATTACTGTTCGATTCCACTTTGATAGTTAATACAAAAGCTTCGCTCGACCTTTGCGTAACGCACAAATTGTAGGGTTCTTTATACAAAATATTTCGAAAGAAAATGGTTCTGTCACTCTATACAAAACGTCCACCGCTAGTACAGCGGTAAGTTTACGGATGTATAATCATAAAAATTAGGGGGTTCGATTCCCCTGGGTGGAATCAGCAGATAGTGCGATGCGCCTTTGCTGTAAGAAAACACACACTATACAAACCATAATTGACAAAAAGGAAAGGATTACTCTAAAGGAAAACAGTAATAAAATATTAAAGTGTATTTAAAATTAATTAAAAAGAACTTAGAAAGTATTATCTAGCTATAAAAGAAAATTTGTCACAGAAACGCAGAAGTAAAACATGATCAACAAACAAAAGTTACGAACGATTAGTGCTGCCATCTCGTGACGTATAGGACAGTTAACTCTGACAGTAATGTGCTGTTTATTTTTCAAATTAAGTGCTACTTCCTTGGTTTTGTTTGTTTGTAATTAAGCCCAAAACTATACAATGAGTTATCATTGCTCTGTGCACAATGGGTACAGAAACCTGGTTTAGAGGGGTGTAAGTCTACAGACTTTCTGCTGTACCACTAGGGGGAGGAGGCTACTCCATTGATACACTAATTGTAAAACTTTTGATTTGGTAAGCATTAGACCTCTAAGTGGCACAGCGATATATCTACGGACTTACAGAACTGAAAATCAGGTTTCGATACCCGTGGTGGGGCAGAGCACAGATAGCCTATTGTGTATCTTTGTACTTAATAACAACAGCAAATTATTATTATATTTATTTTTTATGCTTAGCTTTGAATCTTTTTTCTCCCTCTTAATTTGTCTTCCGTTTGAAACGAGAACCTACGTTAAGACAAAAATTTAACAAGAAAATAATCAATAATTTGTAAGCTCCAAGCATCTTCCACAATTGGAAGTTACGAGCTAGATTCAATAGACTTTAAGTCCTAACTGGAGCCGATAATGTAATGCATAAATGAAAAGTGGTTAAAAAAAAAGTTTGATGGGAAGTGTTCTATTACCAGGAAACGTTTTGTATAGCATTGAATAATGTAATATATTCCTCACTAGATTAGAAATTCAGGTAAAAGTTCAAAAGATATCCAGAGATACCAGTAGAAGCCTCGTTTAGCTACAGATGGTCACGGGTTCGAATCCCGGTCGCACCAAACATGCTTGCCCTTTCAGCCGTGGGGGCGTTATAATGTGACGGTCAATCCCATTATTCGTTGGTAAAAGAGTAGCCCAAGAGTTAGCGGTGGGAGGTGATGTCTAGCTGCCTTTCTTCTAGTCTTACGCTGCTAAATTAGGGACGGCTAGCGCAGATAGCCCTCGTGTAGCTTTACACGACATTCAAAAAACAAACAAACAAGCTACAGATGATGATTTACTAGAAGACATTTGTAAAAATGCTGTAAAGGCATCGTAATTACTATATCACACCTAACCTGTTTGGGCAAGGCAAAATATCAACTAATTATTCAAGCATTTAAATTACAAGGTCCAAGGTTTGAGGCGCGATATTGTTTAACTTGCTCAACTTGCTGTAGGTGTGTTATAAGAGTGGCAATCAATTCTATGTTTTTAGGCCCCATACAGAAAAAAAAAACCCTTGTGACTAGGGATACTGCAGGCTGTAATTCTTCTTGCTGATAAGTAGTTCATCATGTCTAAGTTTAAGAGGGATTTCTGCCTCGGCTGTTTAGCCCACGTATACATAAGATGCAATTGAGATTGGAAATATAGACACCATTTTGTTTCTAACCATTCTTTCGTGACTGAATTGCATTGCCAGCTACACTAATTACGATACACAGTTGCTGAAAAAGGGGATGGGCCTTTCCTAAGGACTTGTTGCGAGCCTTAAAATTCTTGGATATGTTTCCACGATTAACAGCAAGAGTTCTCATAGTTGAGCGGACATCATAATCAACTAAAGTGAGCTTACTAAAATATCTACATGTTTGGTAAGGAGAGTCACGGATTAGAATTATATTAGGTCTCATTTTGCGTTTCTTTAGAAAATGTTTAAAAGGCGGTATGCCAGTCTTGACAATGTTTATAGTTAGACTCCATTTAGTGTCACTTCTATTGAAGTTTACAGCCGATTTAAAAATGACAAAAGTACACTGGATGCTTCAGTGATCCCCCGATGGGATGCACTTAATCATTAATTCCATAAAGCTAATCCCCCGATGGGACAGCAGCATGTTTACAGACTTACAATACTAAAATCCGGGGTTCGATTCCTTGCGGTCGACACAGCAGATAGCCCAATGTTGCTTCGCTTTCAAACAAACATAACAACTTAATATTTTCTACCTCTATTCATACATATATTTGAAGTTGCCCGTTATTTTCAGTTACTTTCTGTTTTCTGATACGTATTGTTCAACTAATATAGAGAAACTTCTTTAGGTGATCATTTTAACGTACAATGCCGAGATTGCTTTAGGCAAAATTTATAGATGGACGTAAACCTTTTAATAATTTTACCAAGAGTAACAAAGCTAAGAACAAAGTATACTACTAAATTTATTCCGACTGACGATGAGAAATGTTTTTCAAAAAGTTGTACGTTTGTTATTGTAATAAACATTCTTCCATTACCTATTCAAGCTATTTCCAAACATTATTTGTGGAAAGCAACTTTCTTATCATTAAAACTTACCTCTGGTTCTGGTGCTGGACAGGTGTGAGGTTCATGCAAACGATGGCCAATGGGGTGTTGATGATGCGTGTGGATCTCTGTCACGTGCGACACAGTAGGCCTTTGATCCGCGAACAGTTTGTTGATTCGTGTTCTTATTTTTGTCTCATTCATGACCCTTACAATTAATAAATGAAGCCAAGTATTTCTGACCACTGCTTGAGATAGAAAATCACTTAGGCCACACAGACGCCTCGAATGACAACAACTGTCAACGCTGGCGTAGGTGTTATTTGTTATTGGTTTTTACTCTGACGTAGTTGAAATACCTGTTGTGTAGAAATGTTGTCACTATGATCACTCTGGCAGCTTGTTTAAAATTTCTTCTACTAGGTTGAGCTTACTCAAACTAACTGATGCAACCTTCAGATGAAATGTTGAAAAAAATAAAACCTCTGCCCACGAATGTTCTCTGACGTCACACACACAAAAGAAAAGAACATCGAATTAGGGTGTTTCCGCAGTAGGCACTGGGGTACTACTTATGTGAATAGGAACCATGCCCGAAGTCAGAAGTCACCAACACATGCGCAAATAACAGAGTACAGCTTTTACTCGGTATACACAACTGGTTTCTTTGGTTATGACTGGCAATCAAGATAAAGGAGACGTGATGACAAACATATACTATTTCTTTAGTCCTGGCCAAGAAGAAGAAAACAAAAGAGAGAAAAAGAAGTTGACTAAACCTTCTATAAGTTCCTTTCTCATTTCCTACCATAGGCCTAGTGGTTAGGGCGCTTGACTAGCAACATATGGATTTGAATCCTTGTCACCGAACATGCTATGCTCCATCTTTCAGTCGTGAGGACGTTATAACGTGACGGTCAATCCCACTATTAGTTGATAAGCTAGTCTATCTTTGCTGAATTAGGGATGGATAATGCACATAGCCCTAGAATAGCTTTGCAAGAGATACAAACCAAATCTTGGCCAGGTGGTTAAGGCGCTCGACTAGTATTTTGAGGGTCATGGGTTCAAATTCCTGTCACACCAAATATTCTCGCCCTTTCAGCCGTGGGAGTGTTATAATATGATGATCAATCCCACTATTCGTTGGTAAAAGAGTAGCTCAAGAGTTGATGAGTAGCTGCCTTCCCTCTAGTCTTACACTCATAAATTATGGACGACTAGCGCAGACAGCCCTCGTGTAGCTTTGCACGAAATACAAAAAACTAAAAGTCGGATGTGATCCACCAGAGGGCACATGGCATCGAACATGTTAAGATGCTCTTTTGAGCTTTTGTGACTTTTGTTGTGGTCACAGACTGCTATATCAGGATATAGATAACGAGAATTGTGTAGAAAAGTCTTTACATTTTCAATTACGTTAATGAACCACGCTCTTCTATGAGCCAAATGTACTGAAAAAATAAAGTTTTGTTTGATATAATTGTCCTCGCTCTAGTTCAGTGTACAAGCAATGTTAATTATTAGTTTTCTGTAAGAAATTTTGATAGTTTCCTACAAGAAATGTTTATAGCTAGTTTTTTTGCAATAAATGTTAGTGGTTAGTTTTCTAGGCTGAGCTAAAAGATTTGGTAGTTATTTTAGGTTTAGCAGAAAACCTGGTGGTGTTCGGAAACTAATGTTATTTCTCACCCCCTTCCTTCTTGACTTACAATATTTTTGATGGGCTGGTTAATGGTGGTTTCTCTGAATAGTGGGTTTTTCGTGGGTCAGGCGTGATGAAAAGCCTTGAAGGTCAAAAGAGCAATGTATTGGAGTTTCTAGCCTAACGACTATTAATTAACTAATCCGATCAGTAGATATAAACGGCAGAGATCTTCGCGTAAAGGCTAGCACCTTCCCCCCCCCGTCCCCAGTAGACTCAAGACCAGAACCACAGTTTAATGCATCACAAATGAAAGTTACAGATTACAATTTTACGTAAATTCGGTAGTTAGTTTACTGGAAGTCTATGTTAATTAATATTCGTAGAGCGTCACCTGGACGGTGATTACATAGCATACGATGATTGGTCCCTAATACAGCTAAAAACGGCCACGAGACGTGGGAAAACTTCCCGTCATGCAGCGATATCTAGAGTATCTAGATCTACTGACAGTAAGAGAAAATGGCCGCTACTCATACAGAGTCTTAGGAGTTGACAGCTTCACCAAGGATCGTATTTTGTAGGTAGAGCGGAGGTAGACATCTGTCAGGGTGGGGTGACGTTCTGCTTACATCATTGACCAAATATAGACAAAACCTGATTTAAGGTAGGAAGAAAGCATGATAATAACGCTGGCTAGTTAAAAATAATTTGTTTTACTTTAATACATCGGAGGTTTCATAATGTTTATCTTCTGTGCGTTTCATTAACATCTGTGTTTACTAAGATGTGTTGACGATGTAATCTAAAGGTAATACAAAAACGGTTAACTTATGTAGGTATAGTTAAATATCGCACTATCATGACTTTCAGAAAAGTTACCTTAAACCTTGTGGTTAAAGTCCAATAATTTTTTATTCTGTTGATCTGCAGAATGAATTAATAAATGTGCTTGTACGCACAGAACGTGTAGCTACCAAAATAACCCTTTATTTCGTGTTTATGACTTTCCAACGACGAAAAACAAAACTACGGAAACAGCAACGAACATTTGACACGTGTGTGCACAGTAACAAACATTTTATTTTTAACGTTTCAATATTCCATCTTCAGGTAGATTATTAGGCACAAATATTTATAAAGTTTAAACAGTTTATAAAAAAAAAATAATTCGAATACAGAATAAAAAGATAAAGTAAATTAAAAGACAACCAAATGAAGAAAGAATATGATGGTTTGTTTGTTTTGGAATTTCGCACAAAGCTACTCGAGGGCTATCTGTGCTAGCCGTCCCTAATTTAGCAGTGTAAGAAGGCAAGTGTAGAGGGAAGGCTGCTAGTCATCATCACCCACCACCAACTCTTGAGCTACTCTTTTACCAACTAATAGTGGGATTGACCGTCACATTATAACGCCCCCACGGCTGGGAGGGCGAGCATGTTTGGCGCGACTCGGGCACCCTCGGATTATGAGTCGCGCGCCTTACGCGCTTGGCCATGCCGGGCCGAATATGATGGTGCAGTAATATTATACAACTATTTAGAACAGGCTTAACTGTTAGGGAAGATGACAAAGGTGTCGATGTTATTATACTTAATAAACTGAATTACTTTAACAAAATTCAGAAATGTTAATTGTCGAAAGCTCGTAACCAAATGTGAAGATAAAAATACAACGAACCTTCATAAATTACAAACATTGTAATTATATTTCAGGAAACGTTCTTGAAGACATTTACCTCTCGGACATCTACCCAGGTCTCATGTATGGGTTACCTAAAGCTCGCAAAAACAAAGGCCCTGCATGGTCAGGTGGTTAGGGCGTTCGACTCGCAATGTGAGTGTCGTGGGTTCGAGTCCCCATCACATCAAAGATACTCTAACCTTCAGCTGCGGCGGCGTTCTAAAGTACGGTCAATCCCACTATTTGTTGGTAAAAGAGTAGCTCAAGAGTTGACGGTGGGTGATGATGAATAGCTGCCTTCCCTCTAGTCCTACACTGCTAAATTAGGAATGGCTAGCGCAGATAGCCCTCGTGTAGCTTTGCGCAAAATTCAAAAACAAACAACCAAACCAATGAGTTTACAGTTAAATATTCAGGCAAGAAACTTTTTATGAGCCACCTTCAGACAGCCATTAATGAGGAAGAATCAAAGGGCTCAATTGAAAACAGAGTAAACTTGGTGACAGACTTAATAATTATTATTCAACAGTTTCCCAACATATTGAAGCAATTGGTAAAATGAAAAATCTCAATAAATTGGTACCTCGTGAATTAACTGAAAACCACCAAACAAGAAGAGTTGAAATCTGTTCCTCATTCCTTGTCCTCCCCTCCCCCCAGAAAAACGACCCATTTCTCCATAGAATTCTCACCTGTAATAAAATCTATTTTTTACGATAAAATCCAGACGGAGGCTTGACTATAAAGAAACACCAAAATCAACAGGTTTTATCCATTTAATAATTCCTAATCCCGGGAGAAAAAATCACACCAGAGAAATATTATTACCAACTTAGAATTATGCATCAAAAGTTGTCACAAAAACATCCAGTAATACTCAATCGCAATGGACCCATACTGCTTCATGGCAATGCTTCACCTCATGTCTCAGTTATTACTGTCCAAATACTAAACGAACTTCAGTATGAAACATTACCTTTATATAGAAGATATACTCGTATTGACGATACGTTTTTACTCCTTCAACACTCTAGTTACATCAAACAGTTTTTCGATTATTTAAACTCGAAACACCCTAAAATTAATTTTACTCGTGAAACAGAAAAGAAAAACAAACGGTAAATTGCTTTTTCTTAATATCCAAATCAATAGATTAGATAATCACTTTACAGCATCTGTTTATCGTAAAGAACACATACAGGCTTATATACTCGATTCCACAGCTGTATTATGAATTATTTTAAACGTAATCTTATACTCAGTCTTCTCAATAAAGCATATAACATGTGTTCTAATTACGTATCTATTCATATCGAAATCATCATTTTACCGAAAATCATACTGTAATGGTACTTTTGCTTATATGATACTGGAAAAACTTTTTTATTACACGATGTGCAACCCCCAACTTTGCGAAATATTAATGCTGTGTGTATTTAGATTTGGAATAGGGGTCATAATTTTCCTGTTTCACTTCTGTTTCACGTCACGGAAAACTTTATTTTTCTCCATTCGAATGTAAAGAAAAAATTGGACAGCTAAATTTTTTGCTCGTTGTAGTGGAGCAAAACGAAGATGGTTTGTTTGTTTTTGAATTTCGCACAAAGCTACTCGAGGGCTATCTGTGCTAGCCGTCTCTAATTTAGCAGTGTAAGACTAGAGGGAAGGCAGCTAGTCATCACCACCCACCGCCAACTCTTGGGCTACGTTTTACCAACGAATAGTGGGATTGACCGTCACATTATAACGCCCCCACGGCTGAAAGGGCGAGCATGTTTGGCGTGACGGGGATACAAACTCGAGATCTTCAGATTACGAGTCGCACGCCTTAACACGCTTGGCCATACCGGACCAAACGAAGGTGGAGTGGTCACACGCAGATTCGACATTTACGGAATATTTGGCTGCAAATCGGTCATTGCCACTATGCATTGTTATCCATACCAATTGTTGGCACCCCAAGTGAGCACTGGTGCCATGGGTAATCGGCTGGTTTTAATAAAGGACGGCTATCCCTTACATGTTATTCCAGCCATAACACGCAATTGTTGATGATTCGTCGTCTCTTTTTCAGGTAATCCAAGTTTCACAGTGAAGTCACAAATATAAAAATAATTAAAACGTTTCATCCCCAAGTCCAACTACAAACGTTATTTAAGCCACCAGGTTTAGATATTTGTGGTTGGCCCAGCACAGATAGTCCAATTGTGTAGCTTAATGCTCAAAAAGAAAAAACAAAAATTATTTCACTTACCTGGAAAAATACGTTATTTACTAATTTACTCTAATCCTGCCTAAAATAAGTTTAAGTGCCACAGCTATTGAGGATTCCCTCTTGTTTTCTAAAAGTGAGAGAGAAAAAGAAACGCTTGATGGTTAAAACTTTTGCTAAAGATACATTTGTTGGTTTATTTTCTCCATGGAGAATTGAGTGGGGATAACTGGAGCTTTGGGAATGTTTTCGCCAAACGCTCCAAGTATGTTTTCACGTGCTTCCGGCTTGCACGTACACACTATAAGCTGGACCACTCATTACCAAGTGTCTAAATTTATCTCGTGTCCTCTTTTTAAGGTGAATCGTCTACTAGCCAGTCGATGTCGAATAAGTTTACCCACAAACAAAGTTCTGATCAAAGCATATTTATATAAAGAGTGAAAATATCACTGTTCCAACTCTCGAGTTTACAAGCAAGTTTGTTTTGTTCATTTTTTAAATTTCGCGCAAAGCTACTCAAAAGCTATCTGCGCTAGCCGTCCTTAATTTAGCAGTGATAGATTACTCGGGCTACTTTTGTATCAAAGAATAGTAGGATTGACCCTCACTTTATAACACCCCCACAGTTGAGAGTGGCGAGCATGAATGTGGAAACGTATATAGGAACAATATTCAACGAATATTTTTTTCAAAAGAGATTTATAATTACCAGTTTACCAATCAACAGCAACGATACTAAAATAATCTTTTCGGTATTCTTATGTTATTTAATATGGAAGTTAATTTGTCCTGTAATAAGTTTCAAGAGCCCTCTACCGACTTGTGATGTCATTATTTCATTATATTGGATGAAAAAAAAAACTGTAATAATTTTTGTTGTTATTTGACACGTGAGTAGAAGAAACGAGAACTGGACCTTTACGTATACATTCATGGTAATAAATCTTTAGTTATATACGTTAACAAGACTAGCCTTCCAGTTGTAATCAATTTCCGTTTATTCTGACATCAAGTTCAACACTTTGCTTCCATCTTAAGTCATTTAACTTTTTTCCTTCAAATAAGGATAACACAGCACAACAAAGTTTTTGCTTCTAAAACACTGTTGGATGCTCCTTATAGATTTTGGCTTCTGATCACGAAAATCACATCCAAATTTGCCCATCACGTACCGTTTCATCAAAATCTTCAGTTTTGCTACAATGCAAAAACAATATCAGGGCAACTGGAATCCGTCAATGCTTGCTGATTACTGTTGGGCACTGCAACGTGATGCACGGACATTGAATACAAACGAAAATCAGAAGCAAAACATTTTTAATTATGTTGAACTTATAGCGTATTAGAAACATAAACGCAATTAAATACGTTATTCCCGGTAAACAGTTAACTGTCTGTTTCTCAGAGTTCCTACGTGATTAAGCAAAACCAAAACTATATTTGTGCATACCCACCAGGTACCTGTTACAATCAGCCAAAACTTTTCAGAAAGCAAATCTTTAAAAATAATGTTGTGCAGTGTAATTTGTTAGTTGGGAAATACACTGCTTTATTAAAGGTAGTAGTAGGGAAGTGTAAGTAATAACAATAAAATTATCAGCTTAGATTCGTGGTAATGAAATGTCAGACTTCCATGTTTATAGCGCCGAAATGAAAAACATAAATCTCATTTTCGAACATTTAGTATTCTTCTTTTATATGATACCTTTGAACAGGAAGTGGTTGTTTGGAGTACCGATGTTGAAAAATAGGTGTTAAAAAACATGTAGGTTCAAGAAGTATTGACAGCAATAACAACAACAAAAAAACTCTTTAAACCCAAGCGTTTTCGAAAGGCGGAACTTTCTTTTGCAGGAGCAAACTCGGACTCCTGACGCAAACGCCTATTTGTTTTCTTAGAGTGAAAAACACTTGACAAACAAATTAATGTAGATTGTTAAACCAGCTGCACCCTATTTGGTTGTTTGTTGTTAAGCACAATAGGCTATCAGTGCTGTGCTCACCACGGGTATCGAAACCCGTTTTTTTAGCATTTTAATTCTTTAGGCTTACAACTGAGCTACTGGAAGTGTGTGTTTGTGTATAGGGGGGGGTATTGAGCCGAAGTGTTTCGGACAATACAATCTTGAAGATGAAACGAGCTGAACCCTAATTGGTTGTCTGTTGTTAAGCACAAAGTTACACAATAGTCTATCAGTGCTGTGCTCACCACGGGTATCGAAACCCGTTTTTTTAGCATTTTAATTCTTTAGGCTTACAGCTAAGCCACTGGAAGTGTGTTTTGGGGGGCTATTTAGCTGAAGTGTTTCAGACTATACAGTCTTGTAGATGAAATCAGCTGAACCATGATTGGTTGGGGTCTTTCACGAAAAATGCTTTGTATTTATTAACGTACAACACGTCGAGTAAGATTATTCAGTCGACATTTTTGATTGAGATACGTCAGAGATATGTGAGCGAAAACAACACAAACATTTGAACTTTATTATTCTACTGGATACTAAGTGAAGTAATGGAAAAAAATAAATAAAACTGATTCAAACCTCGTCTGAAACTTCATGTATGTAAGAACTAGTTTGTTTGTGGGTCTGACCAGTAAGAAAAACAAAAATAACCCTTTCAAATAATAGGAAACCGAAGAGAGAGTGACTCCCTATTGTAATTTCCAGTCACATTAAGCCATTCAGAGGGTTTCTCCGTTGTGGGACAGCACTAAGTCTACGGACACACAACGTTCAAATTCAGGATTCGATTATCCGTGGTGAACACAGCAGCCTGGTTAATACGGCTTTGCTCCAAAGCAAATATTCGTAGAAGAAATGATAAAGTACTACAATGCAATACTTACAGACAGAAATATGAAGATTTGTGGTTTATTTTTAAATATCTCTTGATATTTGTAACTATCCACAACAATAATAATTCACAGTAAAGCCATATATTATTCGTCAAACTTAAACTGACCCAGCAACAAATAGCTTCGAATAAAGTAATGAGAAACACCATCAGATGTTCAAAATATTGTGTTTTGAAAGTCAAAGAGGTCTATTTTCGTCTACTTATAAAGAACAAAAACTGCACCTCACTTAAGAGAAGTGTGGGCTTACTCCTAATTTATTATATTCTTTTCGATCTAAAGTATTACATTCTGGTACACATTACAGGTTGAAGTTTGTTTGTTTAGAATTGAGAGCAAAACTTCACAATGGGCTATCTCGGCTCTGACCACCATGGGTATCGAAAGCCGGTTTTTAGCGGTGTGAGGACGCAGACATACCACTGTACCACTGGGGAGCTAGTGGTTTGGGAAGAAAGTTTTTAGTTTTTTTAGGCCATTGCCATAGCTAAACAATGTGGCACAGGATATGTGCAATGCACAAGACTGGCATTCAGAACATGCCATTTGTAGAGGGAGAGGGACCTGAGGCATGCTTCCCCAGAACTTTAATGTTGTGAGGTTGAATCCTAAGTCATTTTAACTAAAAGAACTGCATACACACGACATAATATATTGAATTAAAAGAAGCAGGTTTTAATACATATAAGTTTAACAGTATATGCCATGTAAAAGTGCTCAGGACATGGCCTTACAGCTTCCTACAGCCTTGCTCAGTACAGTGTGTAAATTATTTGCTAGAAAAAAAGTACTTGTACGAATACTTCTAGTTATTGCCACTAGATGTCCCTAGTTTGATTACGGTATTTAGTAGCATGGTTGATGTTTACGAATGACGTAAACCTGATATTAAAGCTTTTGTTTGTTTGTTTTTTTAATTTCGCGCAAAGCTACACGAGGGCTGTTTGCGCTAGTCGTCCCTAATTTAGCAGTGTAAGACTAGTGGGAAGGCAACTAGTCATCACCACCCACCGCCAACTCTTGGGCTACTCTTTTACCAAAGAATAGTGGGATTGACCGTTACGTTATAACGCCCCCACGTTTTACGTGCTATTAGGATAAAATATGTATATAAAAATAACATTGTTATTTGTTATGAAAATTAGAATGTTTCAATCGTATTGAAATTTTAATTAGCTTTTATATTAAATGGCCTAGCGCGTAAGGCGTGCGACTCGTAATCCGAGGGTCGCGGGTTCGCGCCCGCGTCGTGCCAAAACATGCTCGCCCTCCCAGCCGTGGGGGCGTTATAAAGTGACGGTCAATCCTACTATTCGTTGGTAAAAGAGTAGCCCAAGAGTTGGCGGTGGGTGGTGATGACTAGCTGCCTTCCCTCTAGTCTTACACTGCTAAATTGGGGACGGCTAGCACAGATAGCCCTCGAGTAGCTTTGTGCGAAATTCCAAAAACCAAACCAAACCTTTTATATTAAAACAACATGTTAGACCAGTTTTCGTTAAAGACAAATAGTAATAAAAAATGAAAATATGAATATGTTAAACCTATACATAAAAACGCATTTAAAATCAGTTCCTGAGTTTCAAGTACCCTCGAAATAGAATTGCACTTTACAATTCAAATAAGTGAATGAGATGAAAGAGTTTCTATTGTATTCAGTGCCCCCAGTGGCACAGTCTGTGGACTTATACTGTTAAAAACCGGATCTTGATACCCGTAACGCGAAGAGCACAGATAGCCCGTTGTGTAGCTTTGCGTTTAATTCAAAACAAGCAAACAAAACTTGAATTGATTAGTTGACGTAAAACATAGGACATCAAACGTTAAACAGACATATTCAATCAAATTCATTGAGCCTAAAAGTTACCAAATCAGTAATTCCAAAGCTGCGAAAAATATAAGTGCTTATAAAAACACCTTAGCAAGCTTCTATATGGTACAAGAGTGGATATACTAGTATTAGTGTGCGGGGCTATGTATATCGAGTCCTCTGACCACCAAAAAAATAGGGCTCCACAATTTGGGGCCTTGGGGTTTTGTAATAGTGATAGTCAGTCCCAGTGCTTGTTTAAAATACAGAACCCTAAAATTGGCGATGGGTACGGTTGGCTGTCTGCTTAGTCTTCTAGTCTAGTCTATTAGTACAAAATTAAAGACGGTTAGCACAGATATTTCTTGTATAGTTTTGCGCTGACATAAGAAACAAAAGCATATATAATACAACTATATGTTGTTGTTTCATATCTGAAACCTCGGATTCTTTAATTTTAGCTTTTAATATTATTTGATTACCTAGACTAACAATTGAACTTTCCAAGTTCGTGCAATGACGTGATTTAAAATTCAACCTATGACAGCATCAGGTTGTCAGTGCTTTTTGTGCACAGACCAAGCATCAGAAATTATCTAGTTAATTAACTTTGTGACATTTAGAGAAAGGTGGCAGCTGAAACTGTCAAGTTAATTAACACTGTAACATTTAAAGAAAGGTGGACAGCTGAAACCGTCAAGTTAACATTAACATTTAGAGAAAGGTGGCAGCTGAAACTGTCAAATTAATTAACACTGTGACATTTAGAAAAAGGTGGACAGCTGAAACCGTCAAGTTAACACTGTGACATTTAGAGAAAGGTTGCAGCTGAAACCGTTAAGTTAACAGATCAATAACACACCATCAATGAGATATTATCTTGCCATACTGCCAGCTGCTGCCTCAGCAACAGGAACTCATTAGGGGTTGTTTGTACAGACATCTTCTAAAATACAAACCACTTCATGTAGCATAAAACGGTCCTCAAAACGTTAAAAATAAAACGCGTGCGCGTGACTTGATTACAAGCCAATTATGATCAGACAGTCGTTGTTTAAATGAAAGATGCTGGTAAAACAACCAAACACGTTCCATCTTTTCATATGGTATAACAAATTATAGCCTATATATTTCTTGTGAGAGTTTCCCAAATCTGGAACCCCATCTTTCAACCTTTAAAGTTAATCAGGATAGAACTTTTCTTTGTCAGTGGTGTGAAGAGTCAAATATCAAAAACCATCAATTTGTAACTGTTGGGATTATTTAGAAAATGTCACCTAAAACCATAAATTAAAAACTGTCTTTTTTTTTTCTTTTTTTTGAAACCATAAAGTTAGGCCTGGAATTTACAGCCAAAGGCAGATACTTCAAATATTAAATTAAGAATGCTAGGAACTAGTTAGGTATCAACTAATGCACTATTTACAACACTACCAGAAACTTGTTAGACATCAACTATGTCTGTTATTAATGCACTGCCCGGCATGGTCAAGTGTGTTAAGGCATTCGACTAGTAATCCGAGGGTCGCGGGTTCGAATCCCCGTCACACCAAACATGATCGCCCTTTCAGCCGTGGGGGCGTTATAATATGACGGTCAATTCTCCTATTCGTTGGTAAAAGAGTATCTCAAGGGTTGGCGGTGGGTGGTGATGACTAGCTGCCTTCCCTCTAGTCTTACACTGCTAAATTAGGGACGGCTAGCGCAGATAGCACTCGAGTAGCTTGGCGCGAAATTCAAAACAAACAAATTAATGCACTATTTGCAACACCACTAGAAACTTGTTAGATATCAACTGTGTCTCTTATTAATGCACTATTTACAAGATTGACAGAAACTCATCAGACATCAGTTATGTCTGTTATGTCAACTCTACCAGAAACTCGTCAAACATAATCTACCAGGATTAGGCTAGTCACTATTTGGGGATTGTACGTGCAGTATCGCTCTGTCAGAAACACAAACGAGATGGCAGTTAAATGTTGGCTTTCTTTGATCATTACACAGTTCTGCGAGAAAGTATTGCATGTCAGTTACAACCTATTTTACTGCATCATAACTGCTTTATAAACCGGCCCCCCGCTAGTACAGCGGTATGTCTCCGGATTTACAACGCTCAAATCAGGGGTTCGATTCCCCTCGGTGGTCTGAGCAGGTAGCCCTTTGTGGCTTTGCTATACGAAACACACACACACACACGCTTTATAAACCACTTAGTATCAGCTAGTGGTTCCTATAATTATGTAGTTCTGTTAGAAATCGCTAGGTGTAACTAAATGTATATTTTACAGCTTCACTTTAAGGTTCTTTCGTTCTTTATATTCGACTGACTATAATACTATAGTGGAGGGGCGTAGATGTTTTACACCTGATGGGGGGAATGATTTTTACAATCACTTATGTGGACTGTTCAATTTGCAAATTGGTAATCTCTGATTACGTGAACCTGAAAGCTGTAAACATACAGTCACAGAGTAATCTTGTTGCCACAATACTTGCATGTATACTTAGGCCTACTGACTGAAACTTACGAACTATCGCTCAGATCGAAAAGCTTAGAAGCACGCCTGTATTAAAGATGTACATTTCGGCTACTGAAAAAGCCTACATCTAGGCCTAATTATGTAATTCGATTGGTAAGAACACGATAATCACAAGAACAAACACACAATTTGTAGGCCTGTGATGCAATAAAACAATTAAACAGACCAAACTGTATGGGGGATGATTGTATGCATCATACCCCCCACCTAAAATGAAGGGGGGATGCACCCTATCCCACACATCCCCCCATGATCTACGCCCCTGTATAGTGCTATAGACCATTAAGTATAGCAAGAAAATCAAACAACATTTTTTGTGAACCTGACGATGACAGAAGAAGGTCGAAACGTTGTTCGCTCCTCTACGTAAAATATTTTCTCAACCCAAACGAGCCGTTTTTACATATAAATTTTTCTGTACAAGTGGGTTTTCTCGGCATCACTAATTAACATTTGTTTTGGAGCTTCATTCCAATCTCTTTTCTCAGCCTGGTCAAGGAACATTTACAGTTATTTTAACTGGTTAATGAACACTATTATGTTCTGATAAAATTTCTGTTGTTGTTACAACTTCACAGTTCTGTTGTTCTGAGGGTTTTGAACGATGTAGAAACTTATTTAAATACATCACAGGTCCTAAGAAGACGAAATTCTTTACCTTTGTTATCTTATAGTGGTTAGGGCTCTCTAGTCGTAATTTGAGGATCGCGGATTTTAATCCCTGTCACACTAACATACTCGCCCTTTCAGCCATATAAAGTTATGGTCAATCCCACTACTCTTTGGTAAAGGAGTAACCCAAGAGTTGGCTGTGATGACTAGTTGCCTTCCCTCTAGTCTTATACTGCTAAATTAGAGACGGCTAGCACAATAACCCTTGTGTAGCTTTGTGCGAAATTCGCAAAAGAGACAAACTTATAGTTCTGCTTTATTTCTTCATTTTATAGTTCTGTTAGAAAAACACCAGGTGTCAATTAGTGTCTGGTTTGCTGCGTCACAATATAATTCTGTCAGAAAAACACCAGACGACAATGAGAGTCTGTTTTATTGTGTCACTTTATAGTTCTGTCACAAACACAATAAACTTCATCTAGTTTATGTTGCTGAGGTGGAATTTGATCTTTTTTTGACATATTTTCCTCCTCATGTTTTAATATAATATGGGCTATCTGTGCTCTGCCTACCATGGGTATCGAAAACAGGTTTCTAGCAGTGTGACTCTGCAGACATACCGCTCTGTCGCTGGAGAGCCTTAAGAACTAGAAATACCCAAAATGTTCTATCCCCACAAAACTGTTTATGTTTAAAACATTCCAACTTTTAGTTCCCTTTGAGAATAACTATAGATTTTGTTAGTATTCAACGAGTGTGTGAAAGGAGCTGAATAGTCATTAGAAAAAAACCATATCCTCTACAGCATGCCCCTCGTGTACCTTTATACTATTGTTTAAGGTGTTGTCATGAACCAAAACGTGTAAACTAATGTGATTTGAGATTAACTTTTGTTTCCCATTATTTTTATGAGTTGTTTTTCTGAGTTGTATTATATTAGTATGACACGCGCTTCATTCAACACGCATCCCACCAACTCTTGACGTTTCTACCTTCAAATTCTTCATATCCATCAATAAAGAACTCGATGACTGTTGTCTGGTCTCTGTTTCTTCAACATTATTTTGTGGTAGTGCATGGTAACGACTGAACGTGCACGAGAGAGTATGCATTGAGTTTGTTTCTAGGAAACATTTGTTTCCACCTGCAATCCTAGAACAAATACATGGTACATTATTCAGTATTAGTTAGTACGGTACTATTTAATAGTAGATATGAGGTCGCGGGTTTGAATCCCCATCACACCAAACATGCTCTCCATTTCAGGTACGGGAGTGTTATAATGTTACGATCAATCTCACTACTCGTTTATGAAAGAGTAGCCCAAAAGTTGGCGGTAGTGTGGTAATGACTAGCTGCCTTCCCTCTAGTCTCACACTGTTAAATCAGGGACAGCTAGTGCATATATCCCTCGTGTAGTTTTGCGCAAAATTAGAAAACAAACAAAATTAATAGTAGGGATTGTAATGAAATAAGATGGCGACCATTAAAATAGTCCGTTTAAACCCATCTTTAAAATGTCTAAATATTAACAATGACTATCTCACAGTCAGGCTGGTCAAAACTAAAATATATTTCACTTATAAAGCCGCCCAAATCACTGTATATGTATTTATGGAATGAATCAAAATTTTACCATTTCAATAAATTTTCATTTAAGTAAGTAAGTAAGTGACTTTTTCGGGCAAGCACAGAGAAAAAATAACGAATTTTATCGCTCCAATTTGTTCGCATAACTCTTTCGTTTGAGGTTCCAATGATTCCATTCTTGTACTGAAAACGATAGTAGTATAACGGATTTGAGGGTAGGTTGGTAGAGATCCTGATGAGTAATAAAATCTAATCGGGTGTACTTGCGCCCCATGTTTGGTATTGCTGGCACCCAAAAATATAGCTTATAAAAAAGAAGCGAACAAGTATGATAAACAAAAATTAAATTTTATAAAGACAAGTTAGGATCAATATATAAACGTAGCCTAGCTAGCTATAGCAATATAGAAAGTTTTAATGGTACAAAAAAGGTTTAAAAAAATCAAAACTACAAAAACATTGTTCATTGTAATAATGTTTGTCTGAACCAAAGTAGGTGTACATACGTTTAGTTTTAAGTAACTCAGGTTCTAGTTTTGACTTCCTTGTTTCAATAATTTTTTGCAGCATTAAAACTTTCTATGATATATCCCACAGCTAGCCAGGTTACGTAAAAACCGATCTAAACTGGCGTTTTTTTATTACACTTGTTTTACTATTAATACACTAGGATAGTTGTATTCAGCGCATTTTAGGATATTGATTCCAAAGGTGAATCAAATTTGACGTTTCTGGTTCGAAAAAAGTATGAGGCGTATCTAGCCAATCAGAAAGTGCTACACTACGGTCATGCACATAAACGTACAGATTGTCATATTATTCATACAGCAGTAATGATCAAAGTTCTTGGCTATTGAAGCTACTCCATACGAAAGATTGAGAAGAAATTTTATGTTTCATTAGCGCTCTATAGAAATTCTGAATAAGATACGTGAAATTAGTTTCGTTGTTAATAGAACCGGTTTAGGAAGAAAGTCAATATTCCACAACAGTAGTGCCAAGCACGTGAAAGTATGTTTTTTACATCATAAATAACCATCCAGTAGCGTTCTTCCCAATTAACTAGCTGTGAGTACAGAAGTGTTTCTTTCAGGACAGTAAGATACACATTAACAGAAAGTGGCCTCAATAGCTGTGTATTTGCTCGAAAATCACTGATTAGAACGGATAACCAAGAAGGCTGAAATGGATACCAGACTTCAAACAGTGCATAGTTGGAAAAGGAAGCTCTTTACGGGTTGATCCAAATCTAAACTATTTGTCAGCAATTAAAAATAATTTACTCGATAGCATATAATAGAACGGTATTTTGACTAATATACAATGTCTACAATGGTTAGTGTTGGAGGATCAACATAAGCACGAGATGTATTTGAGATATGCACAAGATTGATGGTAGCCTGACTGCTAACAGGGTCAAGCACATCGCGCCCTCCATGTCAGTTTGTTTGTTTGATTTATTCTGAATTTTGTGCAAAGCTACACTTAAGCTAATTGCGCTAGCCGTCCCCAATGTAGCAGTGAAATATTAGTGGGAAGGCAAGTAATCATAACAATCCACAGCCGACTCTTGGGCTACTCTTATACCAACGAATAGTGGGATTGACCGTCACATTATAAGGCCTCCACAGCTGAAAGGGCGAGCATATTTAGTGGAACGGGGATTCGAACCGGCGACCCTCTGATTGCGAAACACGCGCTTGATCTACACGAAGTACTCATGTGAATGTTATTATTGGTTCGTATTGAAATTGAAAAGATCAACTGCCAACCAAAACTCTTGAGTAAATTGTGACACATGTAAGAACATTTCACAATCACACATTGATAAATTTATCGTAGCATAGAAACAAGCTGTACTACTCTGTTTAGCATTATACAAGCTATTTGCTTTACTTTCGTATTTTCTGTACTAATGCCAACCACTTAGCTGCAATTAATTATAGTTTATGGCTCTTGTAGCATATGTATACTTGTGAATATCCGTTACTGTACACTACACACACAAACACACATGTGAGCGTTTGGAGAAAATATGGTTTTGTATGCACGCAGTTTTGGTCATTTCTCTGACTAGAACTGATTTATTTATTTTCAGCTAGATATCGAATCTTAGTGCTGAACTAGAAAGAAGGATAAAGAAATAAAAAGTAATTTCATGTTTCTATATTTCTTCTTTTTTTATTTGTTTCGCATCAGACCTTCTGAGATATTTGACCTGATCGTGATTAAAAGAAATTAAAAAAAGTAATGAACACAGCTATTTAAGACAATGGCACTATTATAACAAGTTTCTGATTAAAGAGAATTTGTAGAAAAAATAAAGAGAGATTAGTTTACAACAACGATCTCACTTACCGTAATCTGATAATGTTGATTTATAAATACCAGTGAGGATGCGAAACTAACTCATCAAACGTTCAACTCGTATTGCGAACTACAAAAAAAAATATATATATAAGGTCAAGTATGTTTAACCTCAACGACCATTTATTTTATTAATATGTTTGTATTTTAGTTGTGTAGTAGACCTTCTAAAGAAATTGCATGTCAAAACTTTTTGAGACAGTATATAAGATAAGGTAATTTAATCGCGTTTGCCTAACGCAATTTGAAATAATTAATATTTACGAACAGGAAAATCGCAAAAGCACGTTTTTATGAAACCGTAAGGGATCATTAAAACGTTTACGAATATTAAAATTATATTAAAATATTTACAATATCGAACTGAAAAATTAAAAACAAACTTTTTTGTTTTATTTCAATTATTACATGGAATAAAATATATTCTAACTTTTTTCGTCAGTTAATAAATTGTTTAAATTTTTATCACTTATGTCGTTGCAGTATGGAACTATGTTATACTATGTGGTTGATATAGCGTTTGCGATAATTAAGTGCCCCAAAAAGAAATGTGCTCTTGTTATTATGGAAGTTGCGTGTTTGTGAAAATAATATTCAATAATAGAAGTTATTAGTAATAATTTTCAAAAGTAAATGTTTTCTTCTTGTTGTACGTCGTGTTAGCGAAAGCTCCACCCATTTAATTAGATAGAGTAGGCCTACTCTCTAAATTGAGCTGCCTTTCGTGCAACACCAGACTTAATGTCGTTTAATATCTGGAAATGGAGCCAAACGTGTCATAAGTTGTTATAATTACGTTCTATAGTTAACAATATAAACACCTCAGCACTGTAAGCCCAATCTGAACGATACTTGTAACCATTTATTCGTCTTTAACCACAGTTTTTATAACTCTTTAACTATACTAAACACACATCTACTTATCTTTAATAGGAATAATCTACCTGTTCATTCATAAAACTCTGCATTTTAAGTGCTTGAAAGGTCTCATTCGCAAGAATGAGACCATATATAGATTATTAGTGACATATTATTGGACAAGGCATAGCCTAGTAGCTAGTGTGTCGGGCTGCATATCAGAAAGTCCAAGGCTCAGGCAAGTAATATTACGCCTAAACACAGTCCTTTCAGCTATGAACACATCATAAAAGTGATAACCAGTCCTGCTGTTTGGTTAAGATTGTCCTTTTTTCTTTATTTTAATTTTTTTCTGTACATATAAGGGAAGCAACTTTTCATTTCTAAAATAACATTCCATTAATCATGAATTTACATAACTTCCGTCCAGAGGGTGGGTATTCCATCTAGTTGTAACAATATGTTGTAGTTATGGGTGGTCATAGTTTCAGTAACATTTCACTGTCCTCTTCCCAGCCCGAGTAAATGTATTGCAACAGTATGTTATCATTACTATTGCCAGTCACAGTTTCAATTTCACTTTCGCTCGAATCGTAATCTGTGGGTTGTGGAGGTTCGAATCACCGTCATCTCAACATGCTCGCCCTTTCAACCATGGGGGCATTTTAAGTGACAGTTAATCCCACTATTCGTTGGTAAAAGAGTAGCCCAAGAGTTTGCAGTGATGACTAGCTGCCTTCCCTCTAGTCTTACACTGCTAAATTAGTGACGGCTAGCGCAGATAGCCCTCGTGTAGCTTTGAGTGAAATTCAAAAACAAGCAAAGAATTACAAAACCCCAAGACTTATTATAATTATAGTCCTGAACGATGTTTTGAGTTTTTTTATGATGGCCCAGCATGGCCAGGTGGTTATGGCGCTTGACTCCCAATCTGAGGGTCGCGGGTTCGAATCCCCGTCACACCAAACATGCTCGCCCTTTCAGCCGTTGGGGTGTTATAATGTTACGGTCAATCCCACTATTCTTTGGTAAAAGAGTAGCCCAAGAGTTGGCGGTGGATGGTGATGACTGTCTGCTTTCCCTTTAGTTTTACACTTCTAAATTAGGGATGGCTATCACAGATAGCCCTCGTGTAGCTTTGCGCAAAATTAAAAACAAATAAATATCACTTTGGGTTTTCTTACTCACTTAGGCCAACAAACTATCCATTTTTCGTTTGAAATAAATGGAAATTTGGCTCATATGATTATAAGAAATGCTTACATTTTACGATTCGAATTTCAATGAAATATAGGCTAAATGTGTCTCAGTTTCCCGACAGAGCTCATCTTGTAGCTATCTATATTATCTTTACTGTAACTGATACACGGTAATCTGAAATATAGCAATTAACAGATTGTGATTTTTTGAAATTCTATGGGCCTTTATAGATTTATGGATCATATTTTACCCCAGTACCTTTCTTTTCAGAAGACCCTGAGCTCGGCATGGCCAGGTGGTTAAGGCACCCAACTCGTAATCTGAAGGTCGCGGGTTCGAATCCCCGTTACACCAAACATGATCGCCCTATCAGCCATTGGAACATTATAATGTTACGGTCAATCCCACTATTCGTTGGTAAAAGAGTAGTCAAAGAGTTAGCGATGGGTAGTGATGACTAGCTACCTTCTCTCTAATCTTACACTGCTAAATTAGTGACGGCTAGCGCAGATAGCCCTGGTGTAGCTTTGCGTGAAATTCAAAAACACAAACAGGAGAAGCTTCTTTCTTGCAACGTTTTTGGTTTGTTTTTTACTAGGAAAATCTTGAATCAGCTACCTACAGAAACCTCGCGATGGTTTAAAAAATGAGAGAGCTTTAGCTCCCCCTACAAACCTTGTAGAGGAGTCGCTCCTGGTTATAATCCCTTGTCAACAGTTAATCCAGTCTAGAGGGCTAATTTATAATGATATATACTTACTTCTTGTCACAGTGGCACAGCGGTATGTCTGTGGAATCACAACGCTGGAAACCGAATTTCGATATCCGTGGTAGGCAGAGCACAGATGGTCCATTGTATAACTTTTTGCTTGCCTACAAACAATCAAAACAGCTAATTTAGAAAGAAGGTGAAAAGGGTTTTGACAATTGTATCACCGAGAAAGCTAAGACTTCAATTGCATCACTGATAATGTTGGACACCATAATATAGTAGAAGATTTGGTTTTCATCTGTAGTTGAAAACATCTCACAGAACATCCAAAAGTTTTTGTTATTGCAAGTTAACAAAAAATATATTTTTCTAGTATTGAAACAATGTTATAACTAGTCATCAATGGTCCAAACTAGAGAAAAGTTTCTGTTCAACAATTAAATTTTCTCCCAACCAGAGAGAATTTTCTGTTCAATGACATGACTTCTAGCGTCTCTCTGTCCGTAAGATAAACATTTGTAGAAAAGCTCGTCTGTTTGTTCTATTACAAAACTATACAATAGGCAGGTAGCTCTTTGTGAATCACGGGGAATCGAACTCAAGAACTTAGCGTCAAAAGTTCGTAAACTTATTGTTGACTTACCAAGGCGACAATAGTCTCTATAAGTAACTTTGACGAATTTTAAAACGATTGTAATACAAATGTTACTCTGTTGAGCTAAACTGTTTCTGTGATATACATATATGTAAAAAACGGCTCGTTTGTGTTGAGAAAAATTTTTACGTAGAGGAGTGAACAGCGTTTCGACCTTCATCGATGAAGGTCGAAACGCTGTTCACTCCTCTACGTAAAAAATTTTCTCAACACAAACGAGCCGTTTTTACATATATATTTCTCCACAAGTGGGTTTTCTCGACATCACTGTTTCTGTGATAATTGTTTATATCATCCTTAAGATGTTGCTTCTCTGCAATAGTTCAGTGATAAGCTGGAAAGCTCATAACGCTAAAAACTCGGAGTTAGATACTAGATACCAGCCGTGGGTTAATCATAGATAGCCACTTATGTATTTTTGCACTCAATTTTAAGAAAAAAGTTGCAAATAGTCTTTTATACAATCTAATGAATACGGAGAACTTTTTATGTTGTAGAAATGGCTTATAACAAAACCAACCTCGTAAACATTTAAAGCATCAAAGTATACATGATAAGATTTAGCTGTTTCAATTACTTATTTATTACTATATACTTTATATATTTTTATGTTTGACAGAATTAGAATTAATATACATGAGGAATCTTTAGTTTTCCCAGAACATTATGTTTATGTAATAAATTCTCTAACTTACCAATAATAGGAATTTAATGATCAAATTAAAGTTTTAAATTTTAGTAGTGGCTTCATATTTGTCCTAAATGGGTACGCCATGGACACGTGGTTAGAGCGCTTGAGTCGCAAGTTTAGGGTCGTTGAATGGAAACGCGTTCTCCCTTTAAGTCGCGGAGGCTTCTTTATGTTACAGTGAACCCCACTGTTTGTTGGTAGAAGAGTTGGAGGTGAATGGTGATGACTAGTTAGTTGCCTTCCCTATAGTCTTAAACTGTCAAATTAGAGACGGATAGCGTAGATTGTCTTCATGTGGCTTTGCGTGAAATTCAAAACAAACAAAACAAATTGTCTGACATAAACTGAACTCATAGAAGTTAGGCAGCTAGTGAACAGATCCCACCGACAACTCTTACACTAATCTTACCTGATCGATCCTTGGGATTTTTAAACACACCCATGATCTCAGAGTGTGTTTATGTGGTAACAAGTTGCGAAAAACGATTCCTTGGATTCACGGTACAGGCATGTTAATATTATAGGCTACTTGCGGCCATTCTTGTAACAAACGATATGATTTCCAAACTGAAACTAAACGTAAGGCATTAGGATATTATCATGTTTTTTTCTCTATAATATCCTAACGGAAACATTACAGTAGTTATCAAGTAGGCTAGATTTATCAGGAAGGAGGTGGACAAATTACAATTTCCTTTTAAAAGATTTAAAATGCATACTGCTAAGTTAACTAATTAACTGCAAAAAACATATACTAAGCAATATTTTGTTAAGATAAGATACAGTCAAATAAATAAATAGTTGAGAACTATTTTTTAAATATTATAAGAGAGGGCGCTATAAGTGAAAAAAAAAAAGAGAAGTAAATACAGTCGTTCCGCGTCAGCAGTAGCGTACAAGCTATCGTTTGGTATAAATACACAAACGCAGGGGAATGAGCGGTGATACGAAAAGAGTAGGTCGGGATAGATAACGTTGTTATTTCGTATAGTGAGTATGGAGTTTGTTTTTATGTTTATCACAGAATATTTTACACTTTATCAGACTTTGATATTTTGAATATTACAAGTAAATTTATGTGACTTCACTCTTTCGTTTTAAGGTAGCATAATTAGATTTAGTAGTTAACAAATAGAACTTCGTTTTATGAACTTCTAAAAGTTTATTTTTGTAATATTTTTGGTCTAATGTAATCTTTCTCTCTTATAGGTGTTTGGGTATTGCTGTTTATATACCCAGGAGGGTCAGGTTTCGTCGACCTCTTCCTTTAAATTTTGGTGTTGCAACTATAAAGTGTATTTATATATTGTACATGAGGGCCAGAGTAACCCGCAGTTACTTAGACCCCCTATCAGGGCAATGTCCATGCACTATTTAATGTAATTTAAAGCTTTGTTTGTTTTTTGAATTTCGCGCAAATCTACACAAGCGCTATCTGGGCCAGCCGTCCCTCATTTAGCAGTGTAAGACTAGAATGAAGGGAGCTAGTCATCATCACCCACCGCCAAATCTTGAGCTACTCTTCCACCAACGATTAGGGCGAATATGCTTGGTGTGACGGGGATTCGAATCCGCGACCCTCAGACTACGAGTCGAACGCTTTAATGCACCTGGCCATGCCAAGCTTAATTTCAAACAAAGTAGGAAATAATGCAGCTAGTTTTGTATACCGACACAATCAGAAATGTTAAAAACGAACTATAATCACAAGAAAACTTGTATGAGATTGCGTAAAACTGGCAGTAACATAGGTAATAAATGTTTTATTGAACTTCAAGATTCAGTATTTTAAATTCTAAAATTTGTGGCGCGTTGCGTATTATTATCATTGAATAAGACAATATTATAAAGATGGATGAAGAAACATCAAATATTAGAATACAATGGTTAAAAATATACGAGTTGGGTTTTATTTTGTTATGCAAGTTATGACGCTATTACTTCGTATTAGGATAAATATATATATATGTGGATTTTCATGGTTTCATATAATATATTTAAATAATCTTTAGGCGTTCGACTCGTAATCTGAGTGTCGCAAGTTCGAATCCCATCACACCAAACATGCTCGACCTTTCAGCCGTAGGGATGTTATAATGTTACGGTCAATCCCACTATTAGTTAGTGAAAGAGTAGCCCACGAGTTGGTGGTGATGACTAGCTGCCTTCCCTTTAGTCTTACACTGCTAAATTGGGGATGGCTAGCGCAGATAGCCTTCGTGTAGCTTTGCGCTAAATTCAAAACAAACAAACAAACAAACGTTTTGAGAGTACTTATTGATAATATATATTTTATTACAGTTTACAACTTTTACAGTAAGATTAGTTTTTACAATAGGTTCGACTTTTCGATCACTGGTGAGATCCTTATCACGTACTCGAGGTTCTTAACAATAAACACTTTAGTACTTCAATCAACATTCAAAATCCGACAGTGTGTTTAAATTCTTGAATTGTTTGTAGTTATTCATGTGAATATGAATCCGCGGGGAATTTTACAGATTATTTATGCAATGGCTAAAAGAAAATCAAATATTGATAAATAATTGGGGGGAAAAACTAGTATGTTAAGAAAATTGTATAACAAACCCAACCTCGCCAGGAACTGTTTACAAAATGACTTAACTCGAATATCAAGTCAAAGAAACGCATCAAAAACCCTTTTTTCAAGTCATCGACTATGTAAGTAAACACAAACAGTTTTTTCATAATATAACTTCACATTATTAAAACATGATTCTGACACTAAAAGAAAAAAAATCGGAAAAACTAAATTGGAACAATCCCTCAAATAACAAATACCCACGTACATCTCCATCTTTGATTGTTGTTTATGAGCTTGTGCAGATATTTTCTTTATTAATCTTTGAATTGTAGTTTGTTTAATCATGCATCAAATAATCTGTAAAATTCACGCCGATTGACATTCACATAAATAAGTAACTACAATCAATTTCAGAATTTAAATATTGAAACGTTCTTTGCTATAAAAACTGTGATCGCACCAGTGATTGAAACGTCCGACCTGTTCTAAAAATAACAATCCTAGTTACTGTAACGCCCTCCGCTAGTACAGCGGTATGTCTCCGGATTTACAACGCTAAAATTAGGGTTTCGATTCCCCTCGGTGGGCTCAGCAGATAGCCTGATGTGGCTTTGCTCTAAGAAAACACAAACACAGTTACTGTAAATTGTAACAAGATATTTTTTGTTTAGTGTAAACCGTATAAGTTCTTATAACTATTTAGTATACTCGCTGCTTCAACTGGCTGTCGTTTACACAATCGTTACATTTGCGAACGAAATCACGTATCTCGCATACTTTTAAACTAACCTTATATTACAATGCATTCTGCTATGATAGTACTTTAAAAATTAAGTTGTTTACTTAATCTTAATCAAAGATTCTTTTTATTTATTCACGAGCCTTAAAGAAAGTTGCAGTTAATTACACCAGAAAGTAATAAAACGGCTTATTATATTGCTCGAGTAAGCTGAATAGGTTATAGAATATTTTTTTTATCAAATTATTAATTAATTTGAGCAAACTGTAGTATTATTAAAGCTAGAGATAATCTAACCATGGAAGGATGAATCTGTGAATGTAAACTTTATAGGATGCGTTTATAAACAAAATATAGCTTCACTGTTAACCTGTTTATCTTTCTATGCCTTGTTATCCTCATGACCCAGAATACTGTTAACTTTGGCTCTGTTATATTTAAAATATAGTTGGAAATTCGTTTTGTTTGTGCTGAAACATACAGGTGGAATTTCAAAGGCATTTATCATGATGTGTTTCTAAATTTTTATCCTTTTTTATGTCTGGACATTTAAAATTAAAATGTATTTATTTTGGTAGTATAACATCATATAGTTAAACATTTGAGCAGATTTAACCATATATTTTTGTAGTTCAGTGGTTTTAACTTTTACATTGAATTGCTCATTTTGAATTATTGTGTTTATTGCAAAATCTCGTATATCGATTTTTTTTTTGAATTTTATTTCTTTTGTAGATGGCATTCAAATGTGTGAACATTTGTCAAAATAATCACCATGAAGAAGATAAAGGGTAATTGGATGTTTTTTTTTAGCTTTTATATTGCAGTAGGATTGGACTTTGAAATAAGTGAATGACAAAAGGCTAGTCAGTCCAGTAATTTTATGCATAAATATTCCAAGTAATTTATTTAAGAATATTGCAGTTAATTATGCCTTTTTATTCATAAAAATTATCTGAATTTCAAAAGTTTAAGAATTTTTGGTTAACTCTACACATTATTTCATAAATGTCTGAAATAATCTAACACGTATACATCCATATCTTGTTTCAATAGAATCTAATTTACCATAACCAGTCTTACCATTTTGAAACTAAACTTGCATTCTATAGGCAGTTTATGAACTTTTCATGTCATTTTGAACAGTCATCAGATCTGAATTCATAATTTCCATACATCTTAAAAAAAAAGAGCACCATTATCTTTCCAACAAATCATTGCCCTTTCTGCAGTCAAGAAGACAAAATAAAACAATTTTTTAAAATAAAACTTTACAAGTATTGTACAAAGCAAGAGTGAAATTATCTTTTAAACATTTTTAAAAGAAAACTCATTATTTCATTACTAATCAAAGCTGAAGGTTCAGATTAACACCTTGATCATTCTTCCCTATCTTCTTTTTCTGCAACTATTATGTAAAGTATAAACTCATTGTAAATATTTGTATCTTAATCATATTGCATTTCTTAATTTTCAAAACTTATTTTTCCAATGTTCTACGATTTAATGTTTTTTGTTTTAGAGAACTACTTACAATATTCCCTCAGAGTGTCAGTTCAATTGGCCTGGCATGGCCAGGTGGTTAAGACACTTGACTTGTAATCTGTAGGTCGAGGGTTCGAATCCCCATTGCACCAAACATGCTCGCCTTTTCAGCCCTGGGGGCATTATAATGTGACGGTCAATCCCACTATTCATTGGTAAAAAAGTAGCTCAAGAGTTGGCAGTGGGTGGTGATGACTAGCTGCCTTCTCTCTAGTCTCACACTGCTAAATTAGGGATGGCTAGCACAGATAGCCCTCGAGTAGCTTTGCGTGAAATTAAAAAAACAAACAAACAGTTTGTCAGCATCAGTGGGTTGGCTCATATTGTACAAAATGTTAAGTTTTTTTACACTGCTCTTAATTTCAGTGAATAATAAAAGCTCAAAGAATGATGCCAATTTTAAACTATTGAAAATATGAATTTGAAGCAATTATCGTAATGTATTTAGATTTCTTGATGATAATAAGTTTAATTACAAAGTAAGATGTTAAGTTTTCCATTATATAAAACTTATCACATTACAATTTTAATACCACTATTAGCCATGTTTGCATGATCCTATGAATAATAATAATAATAAAAAAGCTTATATTGAAACTTTACCACTTGTTTGTTGTATTGTTTGTCCAGTTTCATTAAGACTTTTTAATAAATGATTGGACAATTTCAAAATTACTGCAAGTACCCTTTGAGAAGCTATATGTTTCACCCTAAGTTTTTCTAACTGATCAGCCAGAATAAAATAAACCTTCAATGATCCAATACTGATATAATAACCAATGTTTGAAACCTAAAGTATAGTTACTTGCATGAGAAACATTGTCTTTTGTAAAAAAAAAAATGGTGACAAATCTTTTTTGTGTATATGAAATTTAAAAAAATTCATACTTGATGTTACTTTTCTCATGAAAAATTAAAAAAAAATCAAGAGAAGATATAATGCAAAAACTTCTTATTTGTACATTTAATATCATGGACAGTTGTACTATAATGAATTTCCAGGAGTTGTTAGTTACAGTGGTAACTATATTTTAAGTTTAAAACCAAAATCTGAGTACAGGATATATAATACTTCGATTTTTTTTCTAAAATAATAATACAAACTTCATGAAACTGGTTAAAGCTTAAATGTATGAACACGGTAATGGAGTTTGTAGTTTTTAATGAAAATGACTCATTTTCTTTTTATGAATCTGAGTAGTACCACTAAGATTAGGTTGCATTATAAATGAAAATGTACAGTTATTACTTATGTGCTAAGTGTTTACAGTGGAATTGATAAATTTTTACAATTTGTTTACTGTCCCTAATTATGATGTTTTCTTTTTTTCCTATCTTTACAGGTTTAACCCATACCAAATTTTTGCAGTAAGTTTTTTTTTATATTTTGCACGTGTTTATAAATTCATACTTTGGTAGGAAACTTTCAGTATGTGTGAGTGCTTAAGTTATTAACTTAAGCTTTGGAATAACTTGGGTATGGATTTGGGCTTCAAGGATGACCACATATAGCTTGTGCTATATGTTTATCCCCATGTGCATATGCACCATATAAGATGTTTGTTCCACATTTGTTTTTGTGTGTTAATTGCACATATATCCAGAAGGAAAATATTGTAAATAACATAAAGCTGCATGTAAATATGTCAGCATGTGATGGATGTAATGTTATTTATATATTATTTACATACACATATATATTTTAGTGAAATTAAATAATTACATTCAAATGAAGCTAAGTAAGTAAACAAAATAATGAGGAAGAACTGTGTTAGAAACAGCAAATCCCAATCTCAGATTAATTATATTATAACCATAAATTTTTAAGCCATAAGCAAAATGCATCAATTTTATATATATATAAGAATATTGATTAGTATATGTGTGTTTTGACATGTAATCATAGCTCCAAACACTTTCATTGGGTGATGTATTGTATTCGTGACTTTTCAGAGAAACTTTAGCTGTATACCAAATACTGTCATTTGATTGTAGTTCATTCAGCTAATCATTGTGTGATTCTCTGTATTTTGATATACTTACATTTTGATAATACTATAGTTGATCTTACACTAAGACAATTCTTATTTAAACAACTTGTGTCTGAATTGCTACACAGGTGTCACCAACTTTCTGCCACATTCTCTATGTTGAAGTACTTGAAGGTACTGGCATTACTAAAGGAAAATTCTCAGACTTTGGTAAGCAGCTTATTAAAAAAAAATCTTCAATTTATAGATTATACAATTTGTCGAGAGATGTAAAACTTAAATTATTATAACTTCTTGTCATATTAATCAGGGTAAATTCTTGTAGGAACAAAGCTAAAGGAATTTTTTTGCTTTGGTAGTCCATAGTGGCTTTTCTTTAACATATTTCTCATTGTCTGGTTAAATTTACCAATTAGAAAGTAAATACCTTTATTAAATGAAGTTTAATCTTTTTTTCTATTGTTAAAAATAGTGTTCTGTTAAACGTAATTTACAGATATGTTAAGCCACAATTTAACAACAATAAAACTTGTCAATCTAAAAATGTTTTTCTCCCCTAGATAAAAAGAGAAAAAATATATTAGTTTCTTATAGAAGTTTTAGCTTAGTGAAATGTTGCCTAGCACTCTATCACCCAAAGTAAATTGTTTGTACATTCATGATGAGAATCACTGAAGAAAGGTCCCAGGCAAATTTTCTTCATTTCCATGTGCTAGTTGTCATGGTATGTGGTATCATTAATTGTTATGCACATGAAATGTAGTGCAAGATATTCATAAAACGATTAATTTGTACAGAGTTGGCTTGGAGCCAGACTACTTAATCATTAACCATGTAATAAGTTTCCAGTATAAATGTTTAAGGATATGATACCCTCTTAAGTAGAAGGAATCTAAGGAAATGTAACTTGTTTTGAAGAAAAACATTGTCCTTTCTTTTTGATAGTTATGGTGAGCTAATGCTTACTGCATATTTAATATGGCTAAACATTATGTGAGGTCAAGGTTTTCAAACAAGTTTATGTATCGGTTGTTTTGCATAGCTTTTCATATAAAAATGAAATAAAAAAATTTGCACATTAACTATATTGTGTTTATGCCTATCTAAGAAGATATTGATACAGTGTACAATGTTTTAAATTTCCTGTTTATTTTAGGCCTGTAATGGTTTTTATGTTTGTCTTGCTGTAATGAGTTAATACCGTTTCTTCTTTAGTTTACATGCCTTCCACATTTACATGCATATGGTTTTATTACGGAGAAACAAAGATATAATGTTGAATGGATTGAACAAGTGTGATTGTGGTATAACAGAACAAGAAATTAGGTAAAACAAGAATTTTTTTAACCACCAAAATAGGTCCTGAGAACTATTATTTTTTGGTATTCACGTTAATAGCTTGTTGTCATTCTGACAGCCCATTAATTGGGTTCTATTTTTTTTATATCAAATGAATCTCTTGGGTTGCAATCAGGGTGGTAAGTTGCAGACTTGAGAGGTTTGTTGGGTTTGTATTAAATGGATTTGAAGGTATTGGTGCTAATCTTATGATAGTGTAATACCAGAGAGACATCTAAATTAAATGAGGTAGGTTAAACTGTGTACCTTCTTCATTAGATGAATGACATAATTTCTTGTGCATCATTCTTTCCCTGGATTAGCAAGTGTTGTTGAATCACAAAGAAATGTTATCAGTAGATGTTTTCTTGCATTGTTCTTTCCTGGTGTTTACTGGTTTTATATTTGCATCGTAATAAAACTAAGAAATGTTGTTGGCATGTTTCTTTGCATTGTTCTTTCCTTAACTTAGCAGGTTGTGTTTTTGGGTCAAGAGATGGTAAAGAAATTTGTCAGCCTAATGTTTCTTTATGTTGTTACTTGATGTACCTATTTTATTCTGTATGTTCTGGACCCTAAAACAAGCCTTCATCTTATTATGTTGGAAGATATTTTGATTATTTATATGAACAATGGTTTGAGTTGGACTTGTTGGTTTGTAGAGCAGTAGAATACTGTGGAACTTGTACTGAATAAATGCTTTCTTACATGAATGGTTTTCAAGTACTGAAATGTTTATGAACCAAACTATTTATATTAGCTGTTTTCATCAGTTAGCTTCATGTTTGTTGTATTATTCTAACCTATTATGTTGAATAGCCCATTGTTTTATTCTTATCCAGATTAGACCTTTTCTGCACTTTTCCTTCTGTTGTCTTTAGAAGAATATATCAGTTATGTAAGCAGGGGTATTGCAGAAGTTTCTAAGCATTCCTAAATTGTCTTTCTAAAGATCTAGTATGGAGAAATTTATATAATAAATTTATTGTGTTCTAATATTAATTTCTTTGGCATTTATGATTTTTTGAAATTCTACATCTGTGTTTTGTGGTGTGAATTAATCCTCTTTAAGAGGTGTATAATTAAGTGTAAGTTTATTTTTTACAGTTTTCAGGATGGGCAGAAGGAATATCTAGAATATTTTTGTTTCTTGTGTTAACTTCCATTGTTCTATTTCACAACTGAAATAAAAATATTAATTTAGTTTAATCGTTTTTGAAGCCAAGGAGTGCCAAAGATTTCATTTTAGAACAACTTAAAACTCTATGGCTTTCAGGCATCCCTAGGTCCCACTTATTTTTATGGAATCACCTTAAACCCCTGTTGGATTAAATAATAAATTCTGTGTGCTTCTCTTAATTAGCAGCTTAAGTCTCATTTGCATGTATGAACATATGTGTTTCCAATTAACTTGAGTTACTGGCTGAAATTTAATATTCATTAGATGTCTTTAAGTGTTAAGGTCAATAATAAATAATGAGAGGTTTGGTTTTTCTATTCTGTTTATTTTGAAGAGTTGGAAGGCTGCTTGAATTTCTATGTTGGGGAAACGTTGGCATATTCTCAAATGATTGTCTGGTTTTTGCTTGTAAAATATTTACCAGACTTTCTTTTGCTTATTTAATTTTAGAGATACTACAGGGTGGCCCGTAAGTCCCTACCCATCCATATGTTATGATGTTATATCCAATTACGCATGTATTATAAATTTGTTTCGTTTTTTTCAGAGAAATATGGCCGATGTAAGCCCATTTACACTTGAAGAGCGTATATGGCGTCACATAATATTATGCAGCGAGAATGAGGGACAGCACACAGATACATAAGATATATGGATGGGTAGGGACTTACGGGCAACCCTGTATACTCCTCATTGTGTGTGTGTGTGTGCGTGCGCGAGCATTTACACAGCTGCACAATTTCGTGGTACATTTTGTAGACTACTGCAGGTGAAATATCAAATATTATGATAACCCATGGCTGCCGAGTAAACTTGGATCAGCTACGTTTTTGATTCTTGACTGTCCTTAAATATATTTAAATGAGTTTGAATTTAATTGACAACAAAAAAGGTTATTTGGTTGGTTTAAATGTATTCTCACTACTAACCTAAACTAATTTAGATGTTTGGATAACTTGACATATTGTCACAATTAATTATCCATTATTAATTTATCACGTCTCACCATCATACGAGTTATTTTCTTCTCTTCCAAGCAGAACTGATGAGACTGAATTCAGTAAAACTAATTTTTGTTGTTTTTTGCAGTAAGAGTATTGAATTTAAGAATAATTAGGCCTATTTTCTTCAGCAAAATTCACGTTTTTGTAAAGAAACGAAATTGGTAAAGAAAAAATATTTACCTCAAACACATTATCCTGATTTTGACTATTCACGAAAATATAAGAAAGTTGCTTTATAAATTTATTATTATAGCAAATTCATTTTATAATTTGTGCAAAGCTAGAATATTAAATAACTTGTTATTTGATTAAAGTTGTTGGAACAATAGCAGTGCGTAGCTTGACGTAAATAGTTTTTCAACTGTTTAGCTTGGAGCTTGTGAAATATAACAGCCCGTGTGGTGTCTCTATAGAACAAAATTATAAAACTAAACCAGGTACAGTAGACTCTTCATGGGCGAACATTTTCCGTGGGGAACCTCTCCTTCATTGCAGGTAAACTATCAGTCTCTATAATTTGTCTAGCTTTATCACTATAAAATATTTCCTCAGGCCAAACATTCCCCAATTCTATATTACGACCATTTTAAATCGGTCCCAAGGCCATTGTTGGCTTTCCACGTTTCAACTGTCGGTTGCTGTTTGCTTCTTTTACTTTTGAAACGACAAACAGGTCTGGTTGATGTTGATTGCAGTCTCATTCAATATTTACAGTACTTTGCGCGAGTCACTTTTAAATTACTTTGGTGTTTCTAATTTAAATTTTAGTGATTTTTGGATCGTGATTTTTTTTATTCGCGCCATAAAAGTTTCAAAATACGTGGTAACATGAAACAAATGTTACATTAATTAAGTTACATAAACTAATAAAGCTCGACTGCTTGCGGTCTGTTAGTGGTTTATTTTTTAATTTCGCGCAAAGCTACACGAGGGCTGTTTGCATCAGCACTCCCTAATTTAGTAGTGTGAGACAAGAGGGAAGGCAGCTAGTCATCACAACCCACCGCCAACTCTTGGGCTGCTCTTACCAACGAATAGTGGGGTTGACCGTCACATAATAATGCTCCCACGGCTGAGAGGGCGAGCATGTTTGGTGCGACGGGGATTCGAACTCGCGACCCTCGGATTACAAGTCCATCGCCTTAACCCACCTGACCATGCCGGGCCTCAACGTTATTGTGACAGATGCACTTGTGTAAATAAATACCGTTTCAGTCAGTGATTAAAACATTAATTTATTCGATTTGGATTGCACATTTAAATTTATTGTCAAACACTTTTTAATCTTCGTCACACAGAAATTCAGTTCTAAACTGACGCCTAAGGCACAGCTAGGTGGTTAAGGCACCCGACTCGTAATCTGAGAGTCGAGGGCTCGAATCCCTGTCACACCAAATATGCTCGCCCTATCAGCCGTGGGGGCGTTATATGTACGGTCAATCCAACAATTCATTGGTAAAAGAGTAGCCCAAGAGTTGGCAGTGGATGGTGATGACTAGCTGCTTTCCCTCTATTCTTACACTGCTACATTAGTGACGGTTAGTGCAAATAGCCCTCGTGTAGCTTTGCGCGAAATTTAAACCAAAGCCTAAGGCAAAACCATCTGATCGTAGTGATCTATCATTGACATATTGTTTTTCAGGCGCGTAATACCAGCAATGAAAGCCAGCGGAAATTAGCTGAAAAGTTAAGTGTCGGCACGAGAAGACGCAAATCTAGGAAATTTTGGGTCTTCTTTCCTCAGGCATCATCTGGATAGTTTACTAAATTCAAAGCCAGGCATGACATTTCGAAACTTAAAGTCAATGGTAAACGTTTCGATTTCATTGATGTATTAAATGCCAAAATGGCTGCTGTTATGGTTGAGTATGCACCTAGAGATATCTAGTGTGATGAAACTTGTGTCATCTATCATGGTTTAAGTTCGCTTAGGGGGAAGTGATCAAAAGATAGACTAAGCGTTACGTTATGTTGTAATAAATAACGTTGGTAAATTTGAAAGTACTTTTGTAATCGATAAGAGCAAAACAACCACTAGGTGCTACAAAACCTAACACGAGTGACTTTCTTAACATTTTATGTAATTAAGAAATATCTGTAGACTAAAATTTTTAAATACTTTGAATTGTTTGTTTGTTTTGAATTTTGCGCAAAGCAACACGAGTGCGATCTGTGCTAGCTGTCCGTAATTTTACAGTGTAAGACTAAAGGGAAAACAGCTAGTCATCATAACCCACCGCTAACTCTTGGGCTACTCTTTTACCAATAAATAGTGGGATTGACTCTCACTTTATAACACCCCTCTACAGCTGAAAGGGCAAGCGTGTTTGGTGTGACGGGGATTCAAAGCCGCAACCCTCCGATTACGAATCGAGTGCCTTATCCAACAGGCCATGCAGGGCCAGTCTTAATAGGAAGTCTACTGTATATAACTTTTTTTTTTTTTCATTTCTTTAATCTTGAGCCTAAAATTGAGTACCACTGCCTGGGCCAATATACTTTAAAAAATTACCCAACTATTAAAGTTGGATGATGGTACTTAATGATAACTAAATAAGTATGGTTTCCGTGGTGTGTGATTCTTCAAACGAATAAATTTAACATCTGGGAGCGTGTATATGTGTTTATGTCAAATTGGGTTGTTTTACTTTAAGCCATGCATTTGTTTAAGTTGCAAAGGTAAACTTTGAGAATTTTATTCACCGTACAAAAATTAGCATAGATCAGAACATCTGTATAGCATAATATTTTTTCACGTGTTTTAGTATTATTTGCTATAATTTGTATGCTAAATGATGGACTCTTTAAACATTAATAACTGTTGACTGGTTCATAAGGTGTATGAAAAAATAATCTCTTTGGCTAGCAGATATGACAATTGTACTGTTGTGAATATCAGTTTTACATAATTTTAATTAAATCGTTTGACTTTAATACAAGATTCTTATTTATATTATATAGTTGACACACCAGATCCCTATATCGTCCTTCGTGTTCCAGATACTCCAAATGGAAAGAAACGAACCAGATGGAAAAAAAATGTAGTTAACCCTTCTTGGAAAGAAACTTTTACTTTTGTTGTGGATCCAGAGAAAGATAAAATATTAGGTATGAATGAAAAGAATAAATTATGCTTGCGTACGTAACTGAGAATTAAAGAATAAAATTATACTCGCTATCTGTGCGTAATTTAGCAGTGTAAGACTGAGAATAGTAAAGAATCTTGGGCTATTTTACGAATGTGGGATTGACCGTCTTATACACCCCACGGCTGAGAGGGCGAGCATGTTTAGCGCGACGCGGTTACATCGGATTACTCACACGCCTTCAGTGTTGTGTTGCGCCAAAATATTAAATTTTGAAAAACAAAAATACTCGAATGGGTTAAAAGTAATTTTAATTATTTTCAAATGAGATTTTGTGATATGTTTTTTATAAGTCAATTTTTGTTTATTACTTATTGCAGGAAAAATGTTAAGAATTATCTCTAATTAAGAATTCTAGTTTTTGGAATATATATTCAGGACTTCAGCAGATATAATTAAATGTTTTTGGCAGTTGTAGTCCATGGACATATTATTTCAGGTTTCTATGGCAATTACAAAGTTATTGTTATCTCTTTTATTAGACTTAAAACTATGAAAACAATCCTATTGAACTCATCAAATACGGACTTATTCAAGAACATCCTTTCTCTGAACATTTGATGTTTTCCTTTGCAATAGACACTAACCTTTCCACTCACTCTCTCTCTCTCGCACGCACACACACACACACAAAATGGTGAAAACTACAGAGGATTATTTCAAAACATCCCATAATAGCTAACTTGAACAATACCTTTCTCAGCCCTGAGCCTATGGCTTTAATTATGCCTAATGTCTTGAAATAATATTAACCTTTAAAAGCAGTCCCAAGTATCTTCTCGATATAAAAGCATGTTACTGATAACCTAATTTTACTACATCTAATTTGAATTTATCATGGTGAAAATTCACATTCTGATAAATCAAAACTCCTGGAACTTTATTTTGAAGTACAACTGACCCTAAGACTACATGATAGTTTGTATAAACTCTTAAGGAAAGTACCTATTATTAAATGATTTTTCTAAAAGCTAATTTGTATAATTAACCTCTGAATGAATTTACATTTAATAATATATGTGGATTTCCTCCTGATTTATTTAGTAGGTAATAGTGGAGTTAGAATGTGTGGCATTGGAATGATTTGAAGTTAAATTATAAATTTCAAAATATTCTAAAAGTACTTTAAACATAACATTTGTCTTGTAAACATTTCTCACTTCTTATCAACAGAAATTTACTAATACAAAACTCCAAAAGTGGACAAACACTTTGAAAGTTAATGTTTTTGCATGGGCACTTTCTGTTTTAAATACTACAATATGCAATTTCCTTTTCCTTTAGTTATAATTTACAAGTTATACATTTTTTTTACAACTTGAGATATGTCTGTTAAGAATATATTTTATATCTCTAACCTAAGATGTAATTTGTGATTTTTTTTTCATTTGAGTTGTAATTCCTTAAAATAATCCTGTAAGGATAAAATTTTATTCCTTCTGCACTTGTAGTCACCTTTTTAGTTGGATCCTTAATGCTGTTAAAAGTATGTAATTAGAAGCTTCACAGAAAGACCTTGACTAGCTTGTTAAAGAGACCCGAACACATGTTGTTTATCTGTAAATATGCCAAGACTATTTTAATATTGCTTATTTTAGCTCTTCTAATCATCCAGTGTTTTGACAAGAACATGAATAAGAGATTCTTTGTGGATAGATGTATCAGTAGTTTTCCTTAAAATATTTAAGTTTCATATTGTAGACCTTGACATAGTTCTAGTAGAAGATTTACTTATTTTGGAGTGTTTAATGAAATTATTTACTGGACATTAGGAAAGATACCACTGTAACTAAACGCTAGCAAATACTTGATTTTGTGACTTGCATTAAATATGAAAATTTGTAGAAAGGCAATATGTTTATTTAATTTTGCATAAATCATGAAAAGAGAAGGAACACTTTACATGTAACTAAATGAAACTAGTAATTTCTTTTGAAGTTTATTTAGGCACTGTTCAGTCATATTTAAAATAAGTAGTATTTTTTTCAGTTTATTTAAATGTTCTGCACATACCTAAACAGAAATGGCTTTTAAGCATTCAGTATATCTCAGCAGAAGAAATCATTTCAGAACATTTAAGCCTTTTACACACAACCAAACAAGAGTACTAACTGTGCCAGATTCTTTTAGACATTATTTGCTCATCTAAATAGGAGTGATTTTTTCAGATATTTTTGACATCTTAAACGTACTTCAAATGAAGTATTACTTGCTGCATGGTATCATTAAGTATTTTGCATATAACAGAAGTAAGATTTCATCCACATAATCTTTATAGGCATTCTATTCCTACAACAAAAGTAATTTCTCCAAAGTATTGTTTTAATTTGTAAACATTTCTTTGAAATTTGTTATATGGCATTAGTTGAATTATGTGGTGAAAAGAAATGAAGCAATTAAATAATATAATGTTTTGAGACAATGTGGGACCTGTTGGTCCATTTCTGCTGTTACCTACTCTAGACTAAATTAACTTAAAAATCACAACAACAAACACTTAAAGCTAGTCTTAATCATTCCTATACATATCAAGCTTTTTCTTAAAGTGATTTTAATTTAAATTTACTGCTTCTATGACATCTTAAGGCAACTAATTCCAAAGACCAACCACCCTGTTAGAAAAATAAAACTTATCTTTACTGAATGTGACTCTTCCTGTCAAAAATGATATATGATGCATCAGCACTATTAATTTTCTTCACAATTTTAAACACTACAATCAGACTTCCCCCAAACTCTTCTTTTATCAAGAGAAAACATTTTGGGAGATTTCAGTCTTTCTTCATATAACATCCATCCTAGTATCTCTTCTCTGAACCCTTTCCAATTATACAGTAAATTATAACCTCAATATTTCTGTAGGTACAACCTAAAATCCACTTAGCCCTACCACTGGCAACAACTTATTGGATGGCTTAAGAGACTGATCAATTGTTACACCAGTATCCGTTTCTTTCATAATGTTAAGTTTATTCCAACCGTAATTATACTTATTCAAATTATTATAAATCACATGCATTATCTTGGATTTGTTGTAGTTAAATCCCATCTGCCATTTATCCACTCAACTCACTGATATAAATCCTTTTGGTAATTAGCAGTAATCTCTTTACAACTAACAACACCCAAAACCTTAATATCATCTGCAAATTTAAGTAATTTATTGACTATTCCTTCATCTACACCATTGATGTTAAGCAAAAAGAGCAGAGGTTCTAAGACTGAGCCCTGAGGTACCTAACTTGTGACATTAATCCAGTTTGACTGAATTCCATTTGTAACAACCCTCTGCTTTCTTCCATGCAGTTACTCTTCAATACAGTTTGCTAACTTATCCACTCCACATCTGTAGACAAGTTTATTTGTTTTTTATATATTTCTATATATTTCTTTTGTGTGCATCTTGTCAAATGTCTTCCAAAAATCCAGATACACCAAATCTACACCTTTACTTTCATTTAAAAAAGCAGGAACCTTTGTAAATAATGCCAAAAGATTTTTAAGGTAAGGTTTTCCTGTAATGAAACCATGTTGACTATTCAATAAAATTCTAATCTTTTAACAGACTTTCCAAAGTTTTCCAGAACATACATAAGACTGTGTCTGTAATTAGTGGGAAGGTTTAGTATCTCCCTCAAGAAAGGGAGTTACATTAGTGAACTTCTAATCCTCTGGTACTTGCCAACTATTTTAGGGCTGAAAAAAAGAGTGGCTTCATTATCCAATCTTTAACCTCCTTCAAAACCATTTAAAATATCTGGCCCAGGAGTCTTTTTGTTTTTTAAACATCTCAATTTTTTCTTAACCATCTCAGAATTATTGCAATCATCTTGTTTGATTTCATTTCCATCTATCAATACTGGAATGCTGCTTAAATCTTTGTTAGTAAAAACTGAAGAAAATAAGATAATCTAATAACCAAGCCATCTCAAAATCATCAAATACTAGCCTTCTTTTGTCACCTCTCAAGGGTCCTACCTCCTAACATTTTTTTACTCTTAATGTATTTAAAGAATCCTTACTGTTAATTTTTATATTTTCAGTCTACTTTTTCTTGTACATCCTTTTTTATGTCTTAATTTCTTGTTTCACCAATTTTCTTGATTACATAATCTTCTGAATCTCCTGTCATACCAGTAAATTTAAATTTATAATGCTTTTCTATGTAGTTTTATTTCTTAAATTCTTTGTTTGTCAACCTGGTTTTTTACTTGCAGCTACTTTTTTCTTTTTATAAGGAATATGTTTACCTTAAATATTAAAAAACAAAAAACTTTCCACATCTTATCAGTGTCTCTATATAGCTCAGCTGTCAAATTCACAACAGCTATTTCTCGTCACATCCCTTCAAAATTTGAAACCAAATTATCATTCCTTATCTCAATATGCAGCGAAACATTGGACTCAATGGAGCAATGACCACTTGTACTCAGATGTTCCCCAGTTTCTACTCCCTCAATCATTTCAATGTTTGAAGTTAGCAATAAATATAAAATAACATTGTTCCTTGTAGGTTTTTTTGACTGCTTGGTGAAGAAAGCCATACTTAACAGTTTCAAAAAACTTTTCTTCCTTGTGGTTTCACTCTAGCATTTTCCAACCTGTGTGCCTGAAACTTAAATCCTTCATAATTGTGATCTCATTAACATCTGAATTTTTAATCCCACTGTGAATGTTGTTGCTAATCTCATTAATATCATTTGGTGGTCTGTAAAAAATTCACACTAAAAGCCTTTTCCTTTTGCATCCACTAAAAGAAACATAAATGTATTGTATTTTCTTGCTGTTATCTCTAATATCTTCACCTCGAACAAGATGTGACTTACATTTTGCATGTAAAGACACTTCTTACCCCTCTTTAATACTTTGTCACTATTAAATAGCCTATAACTCTGTGTTTCAAAGAAACTTGTGTCACCAGAATCATCTAGTTAACCATGTTTCATGTATTCCCATTATATCAAAATCCTCCATTCTTATTAATTCTCTGAAGCCATCTATTATATTTCTTATACATCTTGCATTACAACAGTAACTATTAAGTCTCCTTATAAGTACTACTATACTAATTTCCTATGCTAAACGTTTCTCTGCTTCTTACTGTTTCTGCATTTAGTTTTTCTGACCCTTACCACTGTCTGATCCTAATTTAAAACTTCTTTTAACAGCTGAGTTAATTGCTTTAGCAAACAAATCATCCTCTATAATATTCAAATATAAGCCATAATACTGTTTGTTAACTTTGTCAATTCTATTTTGTGATGTATATAATTACTTAATTCTATTACAATCATTATTGATTAACTCTTTTCCCCTGAATATTTTCTAGCATTTAATGCTGTTCCATTTTATTTCTTCAATTGTTTTCTTTTATATGTTTGACAGAGGTAACACTCAAGGATTATGATTATGTCTGTCGTGATGATGTAATTGGAACACAGGAAATAAACCTAAGCACTTTGGAGCCAAACAAAGCAGTAAATGTTACTGTCGCTTTCCATGATGTAAGTCTAGTTTTAACTTCTCTAATTTTTCATTGGAAAACTGAGTTTACTTAGTTGTTTATTTTGGTTTTGTTTTTACAAAAACATGTTTAGATCTGGCTTGTCCATCTGGTTTTCCATGAGATAATTCTGAGTGGGTCACCTATCACCAGACAAAAATTAGAAATAAAAAATAAGTAACATATTAAGCTGAAAAATAAAGTTTTGGGTCTTAATTGCTCAGTGTTTGTTGCCCACAAGTGAATTACTTGAATTTAATGTGAATAAACTTCATAGATAGATAATATTTTCTTCATCAGTAACAAGTGTCAAGCTCTTAAGATTGCTCTTGTAATATTATTTGACCCACTACTATTATGAATTGCAACAATCTTATTTTAGCTAGAAAATGTTCCTTTTTGTTCACTGTACTTAATTTAATTGGAGATCATTGTACTTTGATGGGTGAGATGTAGATTACTCTGTCAGGTTTTTCAATGGCACATGTACGTTCAGAATAGTGAGATCACAAATATAAAACCCGTAAAGGCAGTTATTTTAATTTTACTTTTCTTGATTGACTATTGCATAAAAAGGCTTTGGGGTACAAGTGGGAGTAAGACTTGGCCATTGTATGAGTATATACATAAGTAAAAGAAATAAATGTCAGTTAATGTTTTGATTAATCACCTAACAAGAGCTTGTGGATTTATGTTACATGTAAATGCTACAAGGATGTCTCTATATTATTGTAGATAAATTAGGTCTGTTCTTTTTTATTAAGTTTATTTAACTGTTATAAGGAAGAATCTATATTATTGTGGATAAATTAAGTCTTTTCTTATTATTTACACTTATTTAACTGTTACAAGGACATACACTGATGGCCGAAATCTTAAGACCAATGAACATAAAGAAAAAATATGCATTTTGCATTGTTAGACCAACCATTTATTTGAGTAGAGCTTTGAAAGATGAAAATAAGAAAAGGGAAAATAAAAATAAAAAAATTTTTAGCATTTAATATGGAAAATGTAAAGACTATGAAATTAGTCTAAATACTAGCTGGTCAAATGTTTAAGAACATACTGAAATGAAGTGTTAATCAGTAAACATGTAACGAAATTTAGTCATTTATGTTCAAGCATTAGCATTGTCAACATCTCCCACTGACATCTTCTATGTTACATTGGATAAAAACATGGCAAAGGCTAAAAAGTTGACAGAGTTTGAACGCAGCAGAATTGTCGAGCTGCAAAAGCAAGGTCTCTCTCAAAGTGCCATTGCTGGTCGTAGTAAAACTGCTGTTGCAAATTTCATAAAAGACCCTGAGGGATACGGAGCGAGAATTTCAAGTGGTCGGCAAGACACCAACCGATTGTCAAACCAGATTAAGTCCCTTACAGATGCAGAATGCAGCTCAAGAACAATAAGACGGCATCTACAAGAGAAAGGCTTTAAAAACCGTAAATGTCTTCAAAGGCCACACCTTCTTCCACGCCACTAAACAGCTCAGTTAAACTTTGCTGAGAAACACCAAACATGGGATGTAGAAAAATGGAAGAAGGTTTTGTTCTCTGATGAGAAAATATTTAACCTGGATGGTCCAGATGGCTTCCAATGTTACTGGCACGATAAGGATATCCCATCGGAGACATTTTCTACACGACATAGTGGAGGAGGTTCCATCATGATCTGGGGTGCTTTCTCCTTCCATGGAACAATGGAGCTTCAGGTTATACAGGGGTGTCAAACAGCATCTAGCTACATTGGCGTGTTGGAGAAGCATCCTTATTGACTGAAGGCCCTCGCTTTTGTGGAAATGACTGGATCTTTCAGCAGGACAATGCTGCAATCCACAGTGCCTGCAGGACAAAGGACTTTTTCATGGCAAATCACGTGATTCCTTTGGACCATCCAGTGTGTTCGCCTGAACTGAACCCCATTGAAAATATTTGGGGTGGGTGGCAAGGAAAGTCTATAGAAATGGACGTCAATTCCAAACAGTGCATGATATTTGTGAAACCATCTTCACCACTTGGAATAACATTCCAGACAGCCTTCTGCAAATGCTTATATCAACCATGCCAAAGCAAATGTTTGAACTTATTTGCAATGACGGCTGTGCAACTTACTACTGAGACCTCTTGTTTAGAACTTGTTTTTGGTATGATTTTAAACTTTTGACTAGCTGGTATTTAGGCTAATTTCATAGTGTTCACATTTTCCATATTAAATGCTAAAAAAAGGTTTTAATTTTTATTTTCCCTTTTCTTATTTTCATCTTTCGAAGCTCTACTCAAATAAGTGGTTGAGTCTAACAATGCAAAATGCATATTTTTTCTTTATGTTCATTGGCCTTAAGATTTTGGCCAGCAGTGTATCTATATTATTGTGGATAAATTAGGTCTATTATTTTTTTATTTAAGTTTATTTAACTGCTACAAGGACGTATCTGTATTATTGTGGATAAATTATGTCTGTCCTTTTTTATTTACCCTTATTTTCTAGAAAATTTTTTATGTATTAATTATTTAATTTAAAATAAGTTTTCTCAATTTTAAAGAAGCTTTACTTTTATGTACATCTCAGAATTGTTTTTTTAGTGATGTCACAAGAAATCTAACAAAAAACAGGTTCTGACACTTGAAGTGAGCACAGCAGAGATAGCTCATTATATGGCTGTGTGCTAAAATTCCAAACAAACAAATAATAGTAATAAAATTTTGCTGTTTGCTTTTGATAAAAAGTCCACCTTCCGAAACATTCGACCCTGAGGACTTTTATCACAGTAGTATTTATCTTTGAAAGTTATTGCACATGTATGTGTATATATAAATATATACAAAGACATAAGATTTATTACTTAAAAAGAAGGACAGCCTAAAATGTATGTATTAAAAAAAACTTTCTCAGTTTTAAAACTAGAACTTGAAGTTTATTTGATAAACTTTTTCTTACAACATTTGTGTTTTTAACTGTTTGAGAAAGATATATAAGTATTTATAATGTTAAATTCTGCAGTGATGCACTTTTTAATATAGTTTTGTTTTAAAAGTTTATCTAAGATTACCAGTGGGTGTAAAATAGTTTATACAGTTGTTAAATTGCACATCTTTAATTATGTATATATATCTGTATTTTACTACTTGTATTTTACATCATTGTAGGAGGGAATAATTAATTTTATGTAAAATATGTCTTCCTTTTGTTTCTTTAATTTGTGAACAGTTGATTTCTTTCTTTCATATGTACTTAGTGTTTGGTTTTTGTCCTACAGTAACAGATAGATTTAAAATAATTAATCTCTGTAAAATAATAAACCAATGAGAAACAGTTATAGTAAGTAACTTCAGAGGCTAATTGGCTAAAAGTGAGTGCATGTTAAAGTATGCAATTTTAATTTTATAAGTTCAATGCATTTGTTATTGAAACTCAAATTTCAGTTCTGACAGTTGGAAAAGTGCAAATAGTCTATTATTTATTTTTGTGCTTATCAGTAAACAGATAATTCATCTTTTAATCAAATGAGATTGCATTATAATTATTTATACAACAAAGAGCCTAAGATTTTCTACATTATTTATAACTGGATTGATAGAGATACTATTAAGGTTAAAATCTATTTAGCATGTGACTTGATTTTTAAATAAAATTTTTTATTCTTATGACAGGCTGGAGAAATATCATTAAATCTAAAGCTAGACCCAAAGTAAGTTTTTATTTCTACATTTTTACAACTTTAAGAATATACTGACTGATGTATTTCTTTTGAATAAATATTATGTTTATGTCCCAAGAATTTTATTTTCTTAAATTTATTGAGAAGTTTCAATGCTCCTTGTGATATTACATAAAAAAGTGTGTGAAAATAAATAGAATCTATTAAATAAATGATCTGGTAGAGAAATTAATTGGTTCTAAATCTTCTTGTTTGGATCTAGAAATAATTTGATTATAAAATGTCATAATTAGGATTTGTTTTACCTATACATATAATTTAAGGACAACAAGGGATCTTTTGGTTCATCTAAGTCATCCCATCTGGTAAACTAAAATTTAATAATAAAACACTCAAAACCAACCTTTATTGTTCAAATATTTATGGAGCCTTTCATTAAACTTACTTAAGTTAAAATACATCCAATAAATCTGAAGGAACCCATTCCAAAGGAAACTTTTTTCTTAAATAAAATAAAGCCATATTAGCTGAAGATGATTCCAGTTGTGCCAAAAGTTATGTCCCATAGTCTAACCATTCTTACCATTAAATACAGAAAAAAAAGTGCATCAGATCCATTAACAGTTTTAAACATGTCTATCATATCCATTAACAGTTTTAAACACGTCTATCAGATCCATTAACAGTTTTAAACACCCAGATCCTCTCTAACCCTGTTTTTTTTTCAAGAGAAAACATTTGTAAAAATTAAAACCCATCATTGAATGAGAAATTGTTCCTCTCTAGGTGCCATCCTACTATCCCTTTTCTTAAATTTCTTAATCCTTTTTAATATTTCAACATCTTTCTTTATGTAAGGCATCTAAGACTGAACACTCCAAATGTGGTCTAACCAACTGCTTATACAAGGAAATTGTAACCACTTTAGACTTTTAATAAGTAGCATCTCTTAATAGTGACCTAATTTTAAGAGACAGTTGATAGACCATGTTTGGATTCATTTAGTGCTTGTATTAACACCTGCTACAGAATTTCTACAGACATAAGTAAACTTTTTTCATATAAAATTGTTAGTGCTGTAAAACTTGGTTAAATGCTTTAGTGTTTTGTATATGTTACACTAGCTGTTAAGAATCAACAAAAACATGTTTTTTACTGAACAGTTTGTGTTAAACATGGATGTAGATTTATACCTTACTCTTTTTGTAAGGTGGCTCATCTATAAAAAGGTCTTTATTTTCATGAAAACAAATTTACATATTTAAAAAATTGAAATAGATGATTCTAATAAACTTCTGCTGAATCTAATATGTTTTCTGTATTTTATTTCGGTAATACTGTTATTGGATTCTAAATACTTACTACTTGTTTACATATTTTTGTAATGGATGAAAACTGTGCAGTTTAATTAGAGTTCAGATTTATAATTACTATAATATATGATTCCTTTAGTTTTTCTTCTTATATGTAATGAATAAAACTGGCATAATACTTTGTTTTGAAACAAGCACCAAGCCTGATCTCAGATATGAACTTGGCTTGTGTAAAGAGGAGTTGGAATTCTTGGAACATCGAAAGCGCATGGTTCTAAAGGGACTTGAGGCATTTTTGGGAGAAGACAGTATGGAGGATGAAAATGATGTAAATATATTGTCAAAATGTGAATAATTACTGTACTATAAATCTTCAAATAATCCATATAACAAAAATATTTCTGTTTTACAAAGAGACATTTTCTAGATATAATTCGGTGAAAAAAATATCCTGAGTAAAGTTGTTTCTAACAAATTAATTTTTAACTTATCTGATTATAGAAACATATATAGAAGTTTTTGATTATCTGTTATTTAAATTTGCTTAATATTTATTTGATATGTTTTTAACCTCTTACTCTTAACTAATATAGAGTAGCCTGTCAGTGGAAGTCAGTTAATTGTATAATATTTTGCATAAGGTAATAAAAATACAATTTTAGGCATTTAAAAAAGTACATTGATAGTTTCAGTAGTATCATGAATATGTTTTGTTTTATAAAATAGCCATTTAACCTATTGAATCACTAGAAATTCTAAAGTACTTTGTTCACATTGTTGTTGAAAAGCTGTTTTATGTGTTTCTTCCTTATTTTTTTAATGCTAGAAGGGGTGAACATTCACAAATAGCTGTACATCTTTCAGCCATGTATTTATTCTATATTGTGATAAATAGCTGAAGGGGCATGGTAAAAAATATCGTTTCACTAATTATTTCTTTATAAAAAGATTATACAATCTACATATCTCTATAAAAGACAAGGAAGTTTTATGGTTGTAGTTCTGTTGATATGATATCAAACACTAAAGGCTTAGTAGGTATTTTGAAAAAAAAAATGATTATTATGATTAAACTTTATAGAGGTGATTATAACAATTAAAATATGAACCTTTTTAAAACTTGTAGGCTCCAGTAATTGCTGTCGTGGGCTCAGGAGGAGGTTTTCGTGCTCTTACTTGTCTCAGTGGTATCTTCAAGGGCCTTTCAGAAACTGGACTTTTAGATTGTGCAACTTACGTAGCTGGGTTGTCAGGCTCTGCTTGGTAAGACATGCATAATATTGCATTAACTATGGGTCTCGGGTTTTTCCTTGCAAATGAAACCTAATTTTGTTACGTGCTAAAGAATATCTGCTTTCGGGTTGTATTTTTCAGTTTAGTTTTAGTAGTAAATGTTCCTGATTTGTTTATTACAGAACTTGTATAAACAAAGTTGGGAACTTTGATGTAGTTAAAACTCTAATATTCTGAAGGTTAAAGGCATGACTTTCTTATAGATATGTTTTCATCTAAGCTTGTATTAACAAAATTATCTCATCATCTTCAGTAACAAACAGTAAGTGATAACTTGTAGTACAGGATGTTATGATGCAGTTCCTTTTCCCTCACTAATGTGTGAATTTTTTTTTTAATTTCTGTGTTTCTTTCTGTTATGTTTGAACACAAAACCACTTATGTAGCATCTAATTCTTCATAATCCTTCACCTGCTTCGACTTGGTTCCACTAATTGTCAATCATATTTTTATTTGGGAAAGATAACTTGTGAAGTCCCAAACTGGAAGGCTACTTTTTCTGTTTGCAAGTTGGTTGGCTGTGTATGTGCAAAAGGAGTTCACATGTGGGAGAGATTACATATGCTCATACTGATTCAAATGCTACTTTTTTTGTTAGTGTTAAAAACCAGGTTCTCCTTTGTTTAGCACATTAGATTTTTTATTTGGTTTTTCTTTTTAAGATTTAGGTTTTACTAATTTTTTTGGGCTTTTAATAACTTTTTTACCTTTATTTATAATTTATTGTTTGAACTTTGGGTCTATTTTTATTTTTGAATTTTTAAAATTTATCTTGTAGAGGAAGAGAGTACTCATTAACGTTTTATTTGTTTTAACTTTCTATCCAGTTTGATCCAGTCACCACAGATCCACTTGTCTCAATTTTGTTATTGTTTTTTTTTTTTGTGATATAAGCTGCATTTGTGATTTGTATGTAATTAACGATTAGATTGTTGAGAACCATCTATATTTTGACAATGCGACACTTAGGGTAATTAAAAAAAAACTGTTTGATAGTTGCACACTTGATTAAATATTTTGTTAGTCTAGAAAAAAAATGTCATAGCTGTGCCTATAATTTTCATTTCAAAATAACAGTTTGTCTTCTCTTTACAAAAAAATGTCCTTGGAAATACTGTATATAGACTTATAAAAGTAAGAAAAAACATTGTACTCAATATTTTCTTTTGCAGGTATATCTCAACCCTCTACAGTCATCATGAATTTCCTGTTAAGAGTCCTGGTGATATCCAAAAGGATTTAAGAAGTTATATAAGCCAAAGTCCATTCCGACTACTTGGTCCTCATAGATTTTTCCCCTACATCAACAGTATTTTGAGTAAATATAAAAGGGGTCAACCTGTCAGTTTCACAGATTTTTTTGGTCATCTTCTTGGTGATACGCTCTTAAAAGATGTAATTGTTTTTATAAATATTTTCATGGGTGTTAAAAATGTTTGTGTATAAACAGCTGCAGGTTTTGCATCATTGGGTTAGTGTATAATTGTTTTATTTTAATTTTTTATACAGTTTTCATGCTGCCTTCAGTTAAGTGAAAACCTTCAAGTACTTTTATGTAATTAATTTTACAGTGAATCAAGGACAATGTTTTCTTATTTTCAGTGGGATGTCAAATGTAGAATTAGATGATTGGTGTGTGTTGAAATACCCATAAATAACTTCCTTATAATCCTTTAATTAATCCCAGGTTACCATAATTACTTATTCAAGAATGATTGAATTTAACAGAGTGAGTTTTCAAATTACTTATTGATACTTTTGATGCAGGCCACATTTACTGGTTAGCCTAATTTCACAAACAATATTTAAACAGAAATTCTGTAACTAAATGTATGCCTTACTTGTAGATGAAGCTCTAATCAGTTGCAAATTTTCTCTCTGATTTAATAAGAGGTATGGCAACTGACAAGCTAAGTTTTTGACCACTAAATAACTTGATGACCAAATCACGTACGAAAATACTAACTGTTAATGTTTGACTAATATGATTAATTCTCCCTAACTGGTGTGTTTGTGTTATACACTGTTTCACAAGTGTTTGAAATCCCACAGAAGTCTAAAATTTCATGAAAGTTTTAAGATTCACACAGTATAAGCTTTATAATTATGGGAATGATAAGGGCTGGATTTAAGTTGTTGTATTGTTTAATTATTTGAATTTCTTTCAGAGGATGGAAAAGCTGAGGTGAAAACAAAATCTCCTTCTAGTGAATAAATCATTAAAATATTAAAAGTATAACATAAAACAATACCAAATACAAAAAAAAATATTTATAACTTGAAGTTGACCACATCATATAAAGTGAAAGGTTTGGGTAAATTAATTACATACAGTATTTTTTTTCTCCAAGAAATCCTTTCTTCATTTTTATAGAATGCTTTTAAAATTAAAACATTTTATCTGTAACGTTATTGTTGCTATGTAATAAAAATAGTGATATTTTTTTAGCTGTATCTTACTCACAATGAACTTGTGTATAAATAGGACATGAAGAATGTATGGCATTTATGGCAAGTCCTAATCTGCTCTTCTGAATTATTTAGAAAAAATACTGAAAATAAATAGGAATCCTAAGCTATCCTTTAGTTCCCCACTTGTCACACAGTTATGATAGTTTCAGGGAACCATGCTCTTCATCAGCAACTCTGGATGAAAATAACTTGAAAAAAATCACACTAGGCTTCTGGTTGCAGTGACTCATATGTTATATGTGTGGTATTTTTAGTTGCCTTGTACTCATCATATTGAATCTATTTTTATATTAGATGTGAATATCGTATAGTATTTATATTGATGTATTCGGTTTCATGCTTATTTTAAAATATATAAACAGATTATCTGTAAAATAATGCAGGGTTAGTGATGAAAGGTGGAATTCCTTAACTGGTATGTTCAGTGATAAGTGGTGGATGTAAGCAATAGATTGGGTATCATATTTACTTTTAGTATTGTAAACTATTTCATTACATTTGGTTACTGTTTTAGACAATGGAACAATTAGGTATTAAAAGCCTCTCGGCACAGGATTCTTGCATGTTGATAAAGTTAGGATACTCCAGTACTTTTGCTTGTTGCTAAGCCCAAAGCTACACAGTGGGCTATTAGAGTTCTTACTGTGGATATTGCAAACTGATTTTTAACATTATAAGTTATGGCTTACTGCTGAGGCAGCAGAGGCTATTTCCAGTAGCAGTTCTACATACATGTACTTTTTAAAATTGAAATGTTTATTGTAAACATTGATTAAATAAATTATTATAATAAGTTATGAATTTAATATTAACCATTTTTTGTGGGTTTTTTTTTCCCAACAGGATATACAAGGAAAAACTAAAAGGTTGTCAGAGCAACGGTCAAAAATTAATGTTGGACAAAGTCCCTTACCTCTCTATACTTGTCTTCATGTAAAGAAAGACATTGCTGCTCCTGTGTATCATGGTAAAATATGTTTTTCTTTATTTCTGTAAAATTTCAGCCTCTTGCATTCTTTGACATTTACATAATCAGTTAGTTTAGTGTATTCCAATTTTATTCTTCAGAACTATTCTTTCCTTATGCTGTTAAAAAAAATACGCATTCCAAATATCCAACATTTAAATTACTCAAAATTTACTTCTAAATTATGAAATTATAGTTAAAATGTTTTTTTTGCAAGTTTTGTCTTAATATTTTAGTGCCTTTTGAAACCAAAATTAAAATAACAATGAAATGTTAAACTGAAGTTATCCTCCACCCTTACTCAAATAAATTAAGAGAAACTGTAGAAAGGTAAATAATGTTTTAAGTCACAAATGGCTTATGGAAGCTCATCCTTATAGTTGCTTTTTAAGAAAGTTTAAAAACTATTTTTATTTCCTTAACTACTGATATCTTAATACAGTACAATTCACTTTACTGTTTGAAGGCTATTTAAGAAGATAAGTTTTTTTTTTTAACTATCACATTATTTTCCAGAGTGGTTGGAATTTTCTCCTTATGAAGTGGGTATTGCAAAATATGGAACATTTATGAAGACTGAGCATTTTGGTTGCAAATTTTACAAAGGAAAAATCATCAAATATTTTGAGGAGCAACCCCTTCACTATCTTCTGGGTAAATTTTTGTACTTTTCATGTTTTTTTGTTATTCTAGCAGAAAGTGGAAATTTATCAAGTGTATAATGGCGGTGTCTAAACAGATGTTCAATACTGAAAAATTTTTAACCTTCAAAAGTAAAATGTTTTTGATTTTTGCTGCACACATGAAGTGGATGGGAAAAAAGTATTATTTTGTGTTGGAATTATAGTTATTTTTTAATTAAAATTGTTGTTTTCTTGTTACTGATGTATTCCAGAAAGTGAAAGAATCTGACATTATCTTCATGCTGCCAAGAGTAGAGGTATGGTACTGTTTATTACCACTGGTGGAAGTAGAGGCCTGGTACTGTTTATTACCACTGGTGAATGTAAAGGCCTGGTACTGTTTGTCACTGCTGGTGGAAGTAAAGGCCTGGTACTGTTTCTCATTGCTGGTGGGAGTAAAGGTCTGGTACTGTTTCTCACTGCTGGTGGGAGTAAAGGTCTGGTACTGTTTCTCACTGCTGGTGGGAGTAAAGGTCTGGTACTGTTTCTCACTGCTGGTGGGAGTAAAGGTCTGGTACTGTTTCTCACTGCTGGTGGGAGTAAAGGTCTGGTACTGTTTCTCACTGCTGGTGGGAGTAAAGGTCTGGTACTTTTCTCACTGCAGGTGGAAGTAAAGGTCTGGTACTTTTTCTCACTGCAGGTGGAAGTAAAGGCCTGGTACTGTTTCTCACTGCTGGTGGGAGTAAACACCTGGTACTTTTTGCTACTGCTGGTACTGTTCCTGTTTTTGAAATTAAATGATGAAACGTTTTTGAATTGTATTGATATGTGTAAAATATTGATGTTTTTTAGAAAACAAGATTTATAGCATAATGAACACTTCATGGGCCTTTTATCTATAATACAGGCTTATTGAAGAATTATTTTATCTTTAATGTAAAGTTTATAGTAGATGACTTGGAGAAGTGAGTTATATAGTCTTAAAAATTCAAAAACGACTAAAGTGGGATAATTTATAAATAGTGTTTTACCACTGTTCATGTGGTATCAATATCTGTCATATATCAGTGAGTTAAGTGGGTTTATATTTGAAATGTCATTAAAGCAAGCTTGAAGGCATATGGGAATCTTTTGAGGAAATGAGAAAGTTTATTTTATACTAAGTTATATTTTCATGTGTTTTAAGATGCTTAAACAATCTGTTCCTCAAACTATTTATTACAGGAGTGTGGGGCAGTGCTTTTACTATTCTGTTCAAACGGCTCATACAAACCAAGACTAGGATCAGTAATTTGCTATCCTTGGAACAAGAAGTAAAATATGATGAAACTGATTCTCCTGAGTGTGTTGAAAGACAGATCAAAACCATTAATGCTGAAAATGAAGAGGAAGAATTAAAGAGTTATCTTGGTGAGTTTATCTTCATAATCTCCCTGAATTAAAGAGTTATCTTGGTGTGTTTATCTTCATAATCTCCCTGAATTAAAGAGTTATCTTGGTGTGTTTATCTTTATAATCTCCCTGAATTAAAGAGTTATCTTGGTGTGTTTATCTTCATAATCTCCCTGAATTAAAGAGTTATCTTGGTGTGTTTATCTTCATAATCTCCCTGAATTAAAGAGTTATCTTGGTGTGTTTATCTTCATAATCTCCCTGAATTAAAGAGTTATCTTGGTGTGTTTTAACTTCATAATCTCCCTGAATTAAAGAGTTATCTTGGTGTGTTTTAACTTCATAATCTCCCTGAATTAAATAGTTATCTTGGTGTGTTTAACTTTATAATTTCCTTGAACACTTACTGTGCAGTTGAACATTTTTGGTATTAACCATTTGTAGGTATAATACTAATGTTCAAGGTAGTTGTTAACAGATATATTTCAGTCCTTTTCATGGGAAGATTTTGTTTGTTTGATCACACAACTATATGGTATACTGTGTACACTTTTGTTAACTGCAGGAAATCATGTTCCACATTGTTGTGTTTTGAGAAAATAAAGCATTATATTTAGCATTAGAGCTTCACTAAAGGTTAGATTAATATAAAAAAAAATGTTTGGTCATGGATTATTTGTTTTTCTTTGTAATAATTCTCTTTGATCAAGATGCCTTTTCTCAAAATCCAAACCTTGATCAAAAAAGAAATTAATTTTTTTATCTTAATTAATCAAAGTTGAAATAACTGAGAAATTATATTAAGAATGCATAAAATAAGTAAATTTACTACTGTTAATTGTGGAATCACTTTACTATAAATAGAAATATTTGAGTGAGTTTTCTGTGGTTGCTACAAAATATTTTACTCCTTACATGCTGGTTATGTTTAGTCTTGAATTTAATGAAATCTTTCGAAAATGGTTTCTTTTATCTTAATTTATCTGTTTCTTTTACATCCATTTGTTTCACTGAAACTTTGCAAGTGTTATGTTTTTCTCTTGCAACTTGAATAAATTTATGGTAGACATTTCTTACCTAAAAGCTTTAAAACTGTTATTGTTATAAGAACATAAAAAAAGAATAGATATACTGATTTTGATTTTTCTTTAGTTTCATCATAATACAAATTTAGCTTATTAAATTTCATCCTTTGATACGAATTTTGTTTGTGTTGAGTATTTGTGCTATTTGGAATTCTGTTGGCTGTTTTTCAGAACAACTTGCTGTTGTGGAAGATGAGGAATCAGATTCCACGGAATCTTCAGACTCAGATGATGAGACAGATAATTCCGAGTAATACTGGCTTTTTTATTATTGTTGTGCTTGAAGCGTATTATTTAATTTAAAAAAACATGTCCATGGTTTCATAGTCCAAACATATCATTGATGTATCTAAGTAAGAAATCATAGTCAGTATTGGTATCTTAATACATTCTCTTGTTTGAAAAAAATAAGCATAAATACCAGTGACTCGGGTACCCTAAATGCTGCAGTTTCACTTAGTTTATGATATTATATTATTTCATAAATACCAGTGACTCGGGTACCCTAAATGCTGCAGTTTCGCTTACTTTATGATATTATATTATTTCATAAATACCAGTGACTCGGGTACCCTAAATGCTGCAGTTTCGCTTACTTTATGATATTATATTATTTCATAAATACCAGTGACTCGGGTACCCTAAATGCTGCAGTTTCGCTTACTTTATGATATTATATTATTTCACACACTACACTGATGCCCACTTCTGTCCATATAGATGACTAGAAAGCTACAATGTTTAATGGAAAGAGTATTTTTGTTCTCGTCACTATGTGAGGTTTGTTCTTGCTTTGATTTAAAGTAACAAATCTTGTGGATTTTTCAAGTGTGCTAGATCGTAACTGTAATCATTAAATAAAATTGTATGTCTAAGCAGACACACACTTTTAGTGGCACTACTACACGCAGGATATTTTTTTTACAAGTTTTTACAATAGAATATTTCTAAGAGAAATTCATGAAGATGCCAGAAACACATTACTGAGTATTAAAAGAAATATCTGGATACATCTGGTTCATGTGAATATTAACTATAGGAATTTTCCAGTAAGAAGAATATGGTATTCTCATGTGGACGTTTAGTTTAGAATTATTTGACTGGTGAGGTAGGGAGTATTCATTCAGCTAGGTAAGTGATATACATCTGATAGAGAAAATTGTTAAGCTGAGCCATGTTTTTTTCTCTAATTTTGCTCTAAGTGTAAAGAATTTTGACTGTTGAATTATATGTATTTAAAAGAGTATGGTTCCCATGGGACTGACAGCATATATATATATATATAATTTTACCATTATAAAAGTTCTTAATAGTCTCTTGTGTTATCTCGTATAGGTTTTCCAGTGCATGAGACATTTCAGATTTTAGGCCTACATTACCCACTCTCAACTGTAGTTAATTTATTTATCTGAGAGCAATATTTGATAGAAATAACACATTGTGACAGAGGTAGTCTGTAAAACATCACCATTGTATGCTGATCTATGATGTTTAAACTTGTAGACACTTATAAAAATCAATAAAACAGAAAGTTCATTTTTCATAATTATAATCTGAACTATCTGTGTTATTAATTTGTGAAGTGTGCAAATAATTTGACATTGGTTTGGGTAATTGTACACTCAAAAGTTTTGTTTTTATAAACGTATAATTTTGATGTTACTTGAATTGATGTTACATGTATTTAAATTTGTTTTTGCCTTTATATTTGCAGTAAAAATGATATTAAGTCAAAAGAGAAAGATGGGTACATCACCAAGGCTTTTGATCAACTGATAGAGTCAGTTTGTAACAGCTCAGTTTTCAACAACAGACGTGGTCGAGCTGGGATGATTTTAAACCCCCTCCTTGGATTAGCCCTCATTCCACTCAAACAATTCTCTCCATCTTCTCCAATCACTCCCACTGATGGTGAGTTAATACAGCTTGACAATTGTTTCTTACATATAAAGTGTAGTAGTTGAAGCACTGCTCACACTGATGTTAAGTTGACACGGCTGGAACTCTGCTCACACCAACAGAATATACAAAGTATTTTTGTGGTTACAATTATATATTTTTTGAAAACTTGTATTTTTTATATCACAAAAATTAACTGAATACTCAACTAAGTTTTTTACTTTTATTACATTTATTTTCTAAAAATATTTTTGGTTGGATCTGAAATTGAAGACATCTTTTGATAAAGTCTTAACATCTAACAAAAAGTTCTTGAAAAACGACAATTCTTATAAAGAAATATGACCAAGTGCAACCTAAACGTAATGCAGTATTTTGAATTTCATTCTCTATGAAACTTAAATTTTGACTTATCACATGGCTGATTACCTAAAATTTACTTGTAGTTATTTTTATTAAAAAATTTTGAAGTTCGTGACACTTGGCAAAACAATGAAAAATACCTAACACGACATCTTTTTTTTCATTTCAATGCCAACATTAAATCAGTGTTCTTTTCTTACATTTTTAGAGTTACAGCAGGTTGTTTTGCTTTCTTGTAACTAATTAAATAATGTACTTGTATATCAGTTATCAACAGTTAGTGACCTTTGAAGTAAGGCTACAGTTATGTTGGTAACTATAGTTTGAGAAAATCCAAGGGTTTTGTGGAAAACCAGATCAGTTGAGCAACAAGTATAAACTACAGAACTTCAACACAAAACCAGTTTCTGCATTATACAATACATTTGTTGTTTTTTTAATACAAGCATGATTTCTTTTTGAAGGAACATGCTGCTTGAACTTTGAATAAATCCAAGGTCTCATCAGTCAGTGCATGGTTTTAAATGGATACATTACTTTTTTGACATATATTTTTAACATGCAGTTTTACACTCCTTTTCTTGCAAAAACAAAGTAAATGAGCTATCACAAAAATGTAACAAAAGAACAAATATCTATCCTTGGATATAATGCAGTGAAAAATTAGAATTGACTTCAACAATTTATTTTTGAACCAGTACTCATTCAAAAATTAATTTTTATTTCTCTAACCATCAACATCCATAAAGCTATGAATACATAGATATCACTACCAGTTATGTCATTCCAACATTGGAAGAGTGAGTGTTCACTCATTCTGACAGCTTTGATTAATGTATTTGTAATATGTCTTCTCTGCAATTTGTTGATTCAAGGGCAAGAGAGAGAAAATTTTGATGTTTTATGTGTTTTTCTCAAACTTTTTAAATTTGTGGTCCATAATGTATGGTGTCAAAAGTTGCACTTTTGATATAAAATGAAAACATGATATGAAAACATCTTTTATCTGCATCCTTGCACCAAATCGTTGTTTCTTAGGTTAATACAACAGATGTATGAGCTTTATCATTCACTTTCACTCCTATTTTCATATTCCTAATCCATTTATAATTTTCGTTTTCCATGAGAGTATAATGTTTTCTTTTCCATTGTGAGATGCACTGATTGGGTACATTCTACTGTGCACTGAAATAGTGCAGACATAAGATAATGCATGTACTTTAAATAAAGGAAAAGAAAAAAAAACATTTATTTGGCCAAAGGGATGATAGATGTCAGCACTGAAGATCTGCTATTTATCTTGAACAAGTTGACTTGGTAGGAGTAGTGATTGACATAAAACCCAAATCAAGTATATTCAATTGGAGCATCAGGATAATTTATACAAGAATCGAGTATACTCATTAGGAGCAGTTAAAGACTGGAGTATTACCTGTGCCAGTTGTGTCTAGTTTTGAACTTATTATATAGCTAGAAGGCATCTAGCTATATATATTAATACTCCAGTTAAAGACTGGAGTATTACCTGTGCCAGTTGTGTCTAGTTTTGAACTTAATATATAGCTAGAAGGCATCTAGCTATATATATTAATACTCCAGTTAAAGACTGGAGTATTACCTGTGCCAGTTTTGTCTAGTTTTGAACTTAATATATAGCTAGAAGGCACCTAGCTATATATATTAATACTCCAGTTAAAGACTGGAGTATTACCTGTGCCAGTTTTGTCTAGTTTTGAACTTAATATATAGCTAGAAGGCATCTAGCTATATATATTAATACTCAGTTAAAGACTGGGTATTACCTGTGCCAGTTGTGTCTAGTTTTGAACTTAATATATAGCTAGAAGGCATCTAGCTATATATATTAATACTCCAGTTAAAGACTGGAGTATTACCTGTGCCAGTTTTGTCTAGTTTTGAACTTAATATATAGCTAGAAGGCATCTAGCTATATATATTAATACTCCAGTTAAAGACTGGAGTATTACCTGTGCCAGTTTTGTCTAGTTTTGAACTTAATATATAGCTAGAAGGCATCTAGCTATATATATAATACTCAGTTAAAGACTGGAGTATTACCTGTGCCAGTTTTGTCTAGTTTTGAACTTATTATATAGCTAGAAGGCATCTAGCTATATATATTAATACTCCAGTTAAAGACTGGAGTATTACCTGTGCCAGTTGTGTCTAGTTTTGAACTTAATATATAGCTAGAAGGCATCTAGCTATATATATTAATACTCCAGTTAAAGACTGGAGTATTACCTGTGCCAGTTTTGTCTAGTTTTGAACTTAATATATAGCTAGAAGGCATCTAGCTATATATATTAATACTCCAGTTAAAGACTGTAGTATTACCTGTGCCAGTTGTGTCTAGTTTTGAACTTATTATATAGCTAGAAGGCATCTAGTCAAAACCACTCAGTGCCAATTAATAATAAATAATGAGATTGATTGTTATGTTCAAATGCCTGCATGGCTGAAAGAGTAAGCATATTAGATAATAGTTAAATCTGTAAATTATGAGATCGAATCCTAAGTGCCACATCAAGTCGTACCAAACTTGGAAGAAATAACAGCAAGTCCTTGTAAACTTTTATGTGAAACACCACTTTTTGTAAACGTTTTTCACCTGAACTCCAGTATTATGAAACGTAGAATTAAAGAATCCTCTTAACTGTATAGCATTGACAACTTGGCATATAATAGTTTTTTTAATATAGATTTAAAATTCTAGTGGTTTTAAGATATGGAATTTAACAAGCAAAATTATACGTAGCATTATATATACTTTTAACAGGAATGGTCTTTAATAGCAGAAGTGAAGTGTTCATGGATTATCCTTAATGTATTTGGTAGTAGTGTTATATGATCATTCCTTGTTATAAAGTTTTTTGTATGGGTTTTATATAAAGTTTGTAGCCTAGCTTTAACTTTGTTTTCTACCTTCAAAGGTATAACTACTCCTTTTTAATACGTGTGTGACATTACATCAGTATAACACTTGTAGTAACTTAAGTACCATCATTCTTTACTACTGTAATACAGTTTTTAGTGATAAGAAAATGTTGTGGTGCTGTATAGCTCAGCTGGAATAAATACTCTGGTACTGAGCATGTAGTGCTGTAACACATGTAACCCAGCTAGTCATACAAGTTTTTCTAAAAGCATTTGTAATTGAACTTTATGATCTTTGGTACTGTAAAACAGCCAACTTTGTGAGAAATTGTATTCTGTATGTGATGCTGTTACAAAGTGACTCTTATGATCTCTGGTATTCAGCACATAGTAATGTAATCCAGCCAATACTTACAAGTCCTATTATCAAACATGTACTGCTATAACATGGCTGACCTTACAGGCTTTAGTTTTGGGTAAAAACTTAAATTTGTGTCCCTACTACACTTGCTTAATGTAATAAATCTTTTTACACACACTTATGTAAGACTGTAATCCCTAATTGATATGATTATTTTATTAGACAAGTGGTACAAAGGGATTCATCATCCTGCTAACACACAAACTAAGTCACTGTACTTGGTTGATGGAGGTCTGACCTTTAACCTTCCTTTCCCCTTGTTGTTAAGACCTTCCAGAAAAGTGAAAATTTATCTGACTTTTGACTTCAGTGGACGACCTTCTGACGACACGTATCCATTTAAGGTAAGAAATAAACTTGTTAACTTCAGAAACGCCTTGTTATGTTGAATCTGAATTGTATGTCTTTCTTGAGAAATCATGGAAAACCTAACATCATACAATAAGACACAAATACAGTTTCTACAGTTTTTTTGTTAAAAGTCTGCTTCAATTAATATTTATTGAAATAACTGTGTTAAAGAAAACTGATATGTAAGAGAGAATTCACAATTGATTACACTAGCAAAAGAAAATTTTTCTTTAATTATTACTTCTGAAAAATGTTTGCTCACTATTTTAATAACTCTCAAATTGTATTAAAGTGACAAATTCAAAAATTAATTATAGTACTTTATAATGTATTAGAGGAAAATAAAATGAGATCCATTTTCCAAAATGTACACAAGACATTATATAACATAGAATCAAAATACTTCACATTAACATATTGTGACACTAATTTAGGCATTCAACTTTCTTTCTACATCTGTAATGCAATGGGTTAAGTAAAATATAGCTAAACTATTTTGAAAATGTAATGTAAGTAATGTGAATGCATTGTTTCCACTACATATTTGTCAACAGTTTACATACCTCATGCAGGTAGAGATTAAAATGGGTATTTATACTAAACCAATTTAAAACATACGGGTTGAGTTGCTAGTTTCAGCACCTAAGACTTCTGTGTGATCAGACTCTTTAAACAGATGCTTGGAAACCATCATTCTGATACAATAGTTGGATTATGAAAGGCAAGCAGGAAGTAGTAGTGTGCTTCATCCAGGAAAGTTTCACAAGTCTTTTGCAATAGAAGCTATATTGTAGGGATACTGTTAAGATCCAAGGTCATCATATGGAGCATTATCACCTGGGGCTATTATCCTAATCATTTAAATGATAAACAAAAGTACTCATCTCCAGTGATGCTAAAAGTTCAAGTTAATCTATCAGTTTAAATCATTTCATAGACTTTAAATGAAGGTTAATCATGGTTCATTCCTGGTTTCTCTGAAAGCCAAATCAATAATTACTCTCTGCTCACTGCAAAGAGTAAGTATTGAGCACTTCAGCCATGCTGAAAGCTGCCCAGTAATAATGTATGGTAAACCCACATTTTTATTCTTTAAGTTGCACCTCATTTTGAAATGTGAATCATATTGTGACTAATTCCTAACAGTTTAATGTAGAATATTTTACTTATAGAATAAAATTTGGCATCAACATTATTCATGGTTGTTCCTGTATCATTTCTAAAGCGAATGTTGAGCTTACCTGCATGTGCAACTTTTCATCAAATATTGTAGTTTTATCAACACTAAAAAAGAAATGTTTAACACATCATGACATTGCGTAATATTGTACAATGGACAAAAATACTTCTGAGAGAGCAAATTATTAGTGTAATTAACCTGTGGATGATAAACTGTTTAGTAACTGGTACTCCTATAATACACAAAAGCTACTTAATTTAGCATAGCTAGGTTCATATCTTACAAGTAACCTTTTGTAAACAAACTTATTTATACTTTGACTATTTCTCTAGGACTAATCAAGTCAAAATTAGCAGTCAGAGAATGATGTCTTGTGGCTTAATGCTTAATTTCCAATTCATATTCCCTTTTAAATTAACAGAATAAAATTGGTGCAGGATACGTGTCAAGTGTTATATATTTTAATAAAGAAAATGTAAGCTAATAACACAAATTAGCATGTTAATATTAATACTGCCACTTCTAAATTAATAACAGACTACTGTATGTCAGTCCAAGTAAAATGATGCTCTGTGGTATAATTTTTAGACAAACGCAAACTAACGTGGCAGGGGTTTAGTTTAGAGAGAGAGAAATCGTAAGAATTCTCTCTCCAACTGGGGTGTTCAGGAACGTTGTGGTTCCTCTTCGTCCCCTTTCGTGAAAGGTTATTAGGTTTAGTTTTATTTATTTATTTATTAAATAATTTTTGACTCTTTTTTTCGGGTGAAGGAGGTCATAAAATTCTTAGACATTTACTTTTTCTAAACCTTAAATAAGGACCTTACTAGAATGTCAGTGGTTCTAGAATTATTACCTATTGAAATTTTGTAGGTATAACAAATAAGACTTTAAGTAGGCCTTGTTAGGAAAGTTTTAAAAGAATCTGTAATATATAATACAGGGCTTGCTACTCACAATATAATATAATTAGTTAATATTAGCTAGGCACTGTTTTTTAAGCTGTGGGGTAGATTTAATGTTATGGTGAGTAGTGATAACTAGCTGCCTTCCCTCTAGTCTTACACTTCTAAATTATGAACAGCTAATGCAGATAGCCCTCGTGTAGCTTTGCACAAAATTAAAAAAAAATCATTGTAAGTAAATATGTGTAGAACTATACCAGGCTTCTCATGGTTTCTAGCAAATAGTGTAAGTGTAATAAACAATACATTGGGGAAACTTAGTGCCATGTAGAGTAGGTTCAAAGAACATCAAAAAGATATTAAAAAGTATACTATAAATGTATCAGCTATAGATTTTTCATGTTCTGTTCAGGAAAATAAATATATAATACAGTCATGTACTGAATTGTGATTTGTTTAATGACAAAAACAGAACTTCTACTTTCTATTCATTTTTCATGAAAATATGCCTTAGGTTTCAAAGTAGCATATTTGAAAATGTTTTATAATCTTAAATAAATCCAGGTATAAAGGAGCCTATTTTAAGGTGAATTGAATAATTATATATTTCTTGGATGTATAATTAAACTATTTTATGTTCATTTGTTTTATGTTTATCACATAACGTATATTTACAAAACTAGGAACTGTTACAATCTGAACAATGGGCTCAAAGAAATGACTTTCTGTTCCCACCTATTAAAGATCGTGTTAAGCAGTTGATTAAAGAACCAATGAGAGAATGCTATGTCTTTGATGATCCAGATAACACTTCTTGTCCCATTATCATTCATTTTCCTCTAGTAAACATAAATTTTCGGAAATTCAAGCAACCAGGTAAGTTAGCAAGCTTGATAAAAAGTTAGAAAATATTGTGTAATATTTTACTTCATAATCTGAAATACAGAAATAAAACAAAAGTATTCATAATGATTCATCTTCTTCACTGTGTATATAGAAAAAATGTTGCTGAGAAATGTTTTGATTATCTTACCTAAACTTGTCCACTAGGTCATGCTGTAAGTTCGAAAATGTTGGTCACAAACTATAACTTGACAACCCACAAGGAGCTTTATTTCACATATGTGAAGTAATTTGTCTTAGAATGTTGGCACAACAAACATGTCTGTATTAAAAGTTTAATGTGGGTTTACCTTGAATTTCAAAAGCTCTATCACTCAAGGATGGCAACATATAAGAGCATTTACAAAAGATTTTAGTTTGTGTAATTTGCTTAAACCAAATTAACTTGTTTCTGTATTTTGGTTATCTGTGCATCACCAATTATTGTCATCTAATTGTATATTAGTGCAGTTGTTGTCCATCTTACCTGTGTGTCATTCTGTCTGAATCTAGACGTATATTCTTGTGTGTGCTTAGTCTTTGGGTAAAGTAAGATTATATTTGCAGGTAGAATCTTCCACAATTAGGATTTGTTTATTCCAGTTGTTGTTTCTTTAAAGTTTCTTAATTTTTAAAATCTTTGGATATAGAGTGGTAAAATTCGTTTATTAAAGATGGTATTTTTAATAAGAAATTTCTTTACTGTTTCAATGATTACAGGTATATTTGTAACTCTTGTTTTTCAAACATGAATTTTGGGGGAAATAACATTACAATATTTTAAGAAATAATTTTACTATTTTGTATTATTACAGGACTTGTGCGAGAGACAGATGAAGAAATACAGTTTGCAGATTTTGATGTTTTCAGTAATCCAGATACTCCATATAGCATCTACAATTTTTGTTATACACACTACAATTTTGACAGGCTTTCCAAGCTGATGGAATTCAACCTTTTAAACAATCTCCAGACCATCAAAGATGTTGTAAAAAAGGTAATGACAAGAAGACAGCAGAATTCAAACCTCATCTTATCTGAAGCAAAAATGGTGAAATAATTAAAAAGTACAAGGAATGATTTTGAATTAACCAATCCAGTCTTTCATTAGTCTTCTTAAAATTGTTTAATTGCACTGTTTTTATTCCAATATCATTTTAATTGTCACAAATTTAATTTTAAAAAATGGTGATTTCTTTTTTCTTTTCTTTTTACATCATGCTAAACATTTTAGAAAATAAACCAAAATTGTAAATTTACTGCTTGCTTTATTTTTGCACCAGATTGATGGTGTTCTCATAATTTTTTTATGAGACAAAAGCCTGTCTGTTTGTTGTGACTGCTACACACTGGTTGGTAACATGTTTCAAAGGATGTAAATCATATTCAGTTCTCACTATGCCTATTTGTTGAAGTAGCATATTTGGTGATTTCATTTAATAGTTTTTCGTCCACACAAATCAAGCAGATAAATTGTTTTAATGTTTCATCCTTAGGAGAAGAATATTACTTTATCTAGATAAGTTTATTTATTGATGAGGATAATAAACATCAGTTTCAATAAAAATAACTGCTAGCATAGGGAAGATGTTACTTCATATAAATATTTTTTTTATCCTCAATTCAAAATAGCACAGCAATTATTACAGTTCCTTTTAACTTTTTACAATGTCTGAACATTGTTATTGTGTCTTTGAATGATATTAAGATGAAATTACACACAATATATCCTGTGTAATTTTTTCAGTAGCTTCCTGTTCTGCACTTATTGTGGTGAATTAGCCAAACTGTAAGTAGTAACTAAAACTACCATTCCACAATAACTTAAAATGATGTAAGACAGTAGCATCTGAGTTTAAAGCTTGTCTGAAGTCATTAAGATAATTATTTTCTAGAACTAAACACTTAGACATTTCAGTGACACCTAATTATATTCTGCACAATTGTTGCTCAGATGGTTAATAGGTGGTCTTAATGCTTAAATGCATTTCCCTACCTTTATTTTTTGTGTAGGAGATGAACTTTCCAAGAAAATTTTTTCCCATAAATTATATAAACAAAATTATGATTTTCATTGTGTTTTAAAATTATTAGTCTTAAGTGATTTAAAGTGCAAATGTATATTAGTATTGTTAGACATTTTGACAGTAGTGCCCTCTAAGCTTTTAAGACTTAAATTTGATTGTGAATTGAGATTGAGGATTCAATTCGTTAGCTAGGGCTCCAATCTGAGATTTTTTTAAATCTACAACACTTCCAGTAAACTATATACTGGAACCTACACATATTTAAGTACATTATATCTTGTTTCTAGAAATATTTACTTGTATATTCATTACTGATTGTGTTTAGAAGAACTCTACATAAATAAACCACTTTTTATTTGGTATAAAATTTAATTATAGTGTGATTTATTGATTACTACAATGCTATTTTTGTTCATCTAATGTTTACTACGTGGTTCATGATTACTATTTTACTTGGAGCTGCTTTACTATCCCACCGATGAATGTTACAGAAGAGCAGCAATTAAATATATCAGTGTTATATTTTTACTACTGTTATAAGAATTATGTACAAAGTATTTTTCTCCTTTAAATATTGAGTTGCTTTTTAATACATATTTTCTAAAAGTTTTTATAATGAACATTGAGAGAATTTTTTTTACATTTATTTGTTCTATTCAAGAAATTGTGTTGCCTATCAGCAGTTCTTTTGTGTAAGGATAGATAAGCTACTTTTAATTTCCGTAATATATAAAATATTGTGAGAATGATGAACATGGTATATTCTGACAGTTGCAATGACTTGTAAGATGACTAACAAGACTACATTTCACTTATGGAATTTCTCCACTGAACATGTTGCGATGCAGTGAAGAAGTGTACACATATTGTCAGTTAAGGTGCATTTCCATTTAACTAAATTAGTTAAATGACTATTTTTAATAATGTTTGAAGTTTTGTTGTAAAAATTAGCAGTTGAGTGAAATTATTTAATTATTATAAAAGAATTTCTTTCATTTGATAAACATAAATGAATATTATATTTACTACTTCTTCAGATATAAACTTTGTTTTGTGAACCTATTTGTGGGTGATGTTTGCATATTTAAAAAGTTTTGTACAGTGTTTTGGTACACAATCTGTTAAACAACCATGATTTTATTGCAACTTGACCTTTCACATATACGTTAACTTTCAAATATTTGATACTTCATTCTCTGACTGGAGACTTTAGTGATATGTTTTCAAACTTAGATGATTTTTTTTTTACAATATTTAGCTTTAGTTTTTTTTTCTTAGTTATATACAATGTTCCTTTCATGAATGTCACTTTAATGTTCCACAAATGTATGTGAGACTCAAGCTATTCTCGACTTTACATTTTGAAATCAGTTTTTGTTTTGAATGAAAGGAGAAAAGATTATAAACTATTTAGACAAATAGCTGTAGTGTAAATACAATTTTCCTTTGATTAATGTCACTTTAATGTTTCACAAATGTATGTGAGACTCAAGCTATTCTCGACTTTACATTTTGAAATCAGTTTTTGTTTTGAATGAAAGGAGAAAAGATTATAAACTATTTAGACAAATAGCTGTAGTGTAAGTTCTTTAAGACATGTACAGCAATTACAGGAAATGGGATGAAATGTTCCATAGGCTTAGTTTTAATTTGTGAAGAGATGTGTTGCTTGAACTGTAGCAATACATAACACGCAAGCTTCAAATATATAACTTAATACTTATCACAAGTTTTTCTCCTAAACAAGAATTGATATGCAAGTGTTGTGAAACTACGTATTTCAATACTCATAGTTTTAATGCATGACTATTGATCCAAGAATTGCTTTTTTCCTTGTGTAATAACATCTTTAAACAATAGAATAATAAAATGACCTGAATATGTTGAATGTTTGCCTTGAATAAAGTTTAGAAGTTTTTAACTGACACATTCAGAGAGAATATATACAAATTTCTTTGAAAGTAAAAATTAGATTTAGATTTTTCATATACGATCATTAATTAAATATGCATCAATAATATTAGTTGTGATAAGTACTTTGTTTAATATAATTTAAATTTTACCAATTACTTTCCTACGCTTTAGTTTTTCAGATACTCTAACATATTAGAGATACAAATTTTATTTACTTACACTAAAGAATTTATATTAATGTGTGGCTGTAGAAAATAAAAACAATTGGTGGTATTATGGGATAGAATATGTTACTTGCATATAGAAATAAAGTTAATTCTGAATAAATCTCTTTAAAACTAATGATGAAACTTTACTAGATTTTTATTATACAATTGACACTAATACAAAGATGTTTAAATTCATATGGTAAAATGCTTAGTTAATAAGAAAGCAGCATATGATAACTGTTGTCATATATGTTTGAAATGAAAGGGGCCCAGCATGGCCATGTGGGTTAAGGCATTCAACTCCTAATCTGAGAGTCGCAGGTTTGAATGTAGGTGTGGTCGTTGGCAAGCACAATAATGTGCAGTCATTGGTTAGTAATGATACAACACTGTTCTTTAGGTTATGCAATACCTCTAATAGAAGAATAAACAAAATTAGAAGTTCACCTTACCATCTTCAACAAGGATAATTCTTCATCCACAGTGTTGTACTCTGAATCTGATTGTACATTAAAAAAGAAAAACGACACAAACATCCTTGGAAGTCTAACACAAATAGTTAAGTGTTACTTTGAAGATGTTATGTTAGGATACGTCAAACATTTGAGTTTGTGAAGTACAAAGTGAGAAAAGCACCTGTAGGAAAGCTAATTTATTATTGTATTTAAATGTCAATGTTAAACTGTTTAATAACTCCCATAATAATACTTAATTTTGGGTAAATTAGCCCTTATGCTTTAGGAAATAGTGCCACTTATATGTAATTCAAATGTATTCTAGAAGAGAAATGAATTTACATAACTTTGAGTACTGGTTGTAAAATTCTCTAAACTGTATCTACCAAATAACTGAGTTGTGAAGAATTATATAAGAGTTTAAGTTCATATGAAAGTAATGAATGGTAAAAAGGCTCAGAAAACAATTCATTTTATGTTGTGTAAATAATTTAGATGTTGTCACGATAATTGCATGTACATAGTTTTCAATTTTTATTTCTGTTAAGAGATCAGTAATCAAAACAGTTAAGTTTTGAGTATGTTATAACAATCTAATTGTTTGTTAGTTGCAAAATGCATGAAATCACAATTAAATGATCAGGTGCTGAAAGCTTTTAACTGATGGACTAAATACAAGAAAACACTCGTGTTTTAGTTTTGAAAATAAATGTAATTTAAACAAGACTGACAGGTGCCTGTAATTATATAGAATCTTCACCAAATGTTATTGTGTATGATGTTTTTGTCTTTGACTTAGGCAAAGGTTTCTACACAAAACACTGCCTACTTTAAAACTTTAGATGGATGTTTCAATAGTAGAAAGTTTGTTTCATATCTTCAATTAAAATGTAGGTATATATGTTTGTGCACAGTATTAAACTGAACAACCAACTAAAAACAGGTGACACACTCCAAAAATGTATTTTCTAGAATTTATTACATTCCATATATTTTTATAAATTGTCCATCAACATCATTTCATACTATCACATTCAACTAGTTACACAATGTTTATGGCACCGTGGAGGCGGAAAATTGAAACTATATCATCTCAATGATGCAAAAAAACTAAACATAATAAACTAAAGATTTAAGAATAAGATACAAGACCACATGATTGGCTTTATCACTGATCTATAATATTATGCTAAGTAACATGATTGGTCATCTTATGACAGAGAACATGTGTTTAGCCAATAGAATTTCATAATAATGAATTTAATTTATGGTAGCTTTAATTTTAAAATATAGTTACATGCATAAGCTATCTCACTTCAGTAAAGAAGTTTTGAATATAAGATAACAAGGTATTAGATAGTTGCTTAAACAAGTGCATGTGTTTTATGTACACAAAGATAGTGCTAGTTCTGAAGCATCAATTTATAGAAATTATGAAAAGATAATATACCTTCAGCTGTTTGAAAGTTCAAAAGGTTCCAGGTTTTATTTAATAGTTGTAAACTATTTATTAACAATGAGAGCAAATCAATTTTCGTACATAAGAGATATAGTACAAAGAAACAAGAACACAAAAAGACAATTTGTAAACTGGCATTTAAAATCATTACCTAAATTTCATTAGTAAATGCAACAGTTTCACTTCAGTTTCTGTGTAAGAAACTTGTTATATGAATTTTGTCACAATTAAAGTTTTAAACACAGGTAAAAACAAACTTATAATAACTAATTCTACATTATTTATTCTTTTAAACAACTACAAAATAATGGCATAATAAACCTTGCTGAATAAAGACTTCCAGTAATAACTATTACTAGAGTTAAACATTTGTTTTTCATATTACAGACACTCATAGAGGAGGTGGGAATAAACTTATTATACGGTTAGTACTAAAGAATGCATTATGAAAACAACTTAATTACTGTTTATTTCAGAGTAACTGTCAAAAATTATGTTATAAATGAAAAAAAACTGTAAAGACCTAGCACACCTTGTCCTTGTAAGATCTTCTAGAGTTCATCATTTTTAGATATTGTAATTTGGAATGAAAGAAAATAAATCCATAAGATTTTATTTCAACGTTTATAATAAAAGCTTCTTTCTGTAAGGTGTGAAAAGCCCAAGTATATTATACTTATTTAAAATAATTAATATCTCTAAAAGGGTTGTCTTTCTTTGGTACGATGACAGGTCAGCCTTGTATGCAAGTAATATTTTATGATATCATCGTACGCTACAAATTTAGCAAAACATTATTTTCAGTAATATCTTGAAACTAATTAAATTGCAAGTAGCAATGGCAATAATTATATGAAGGAAAATAAGTTGTACAAAAGGGACATCTAGTGATAACAAATATAAACTAGACTTAAAAAATAAATATTCTTTTCACTGGTTGATATTAATATGATTAAACATATAACAACTCATAACAGTATAAAACAAATGCACTTTTCTTCTAAATGTAGTATAATAAAATTCATGGTTCAAATGTACATTAAAAATATTTTTTTAATTTCTAGTGACTAATAAGGAATACATGAGGAACTCTCATCAATTTAAAACTAACAGTAATAATTACAAAAACCAAAAAGTCTGTTTTTAGAAGCAAGAAAAACCTAGTTTCTCTGCCCTACATAATTTTTTAGTAATTTTGAATAAATAACATGAAATAAAAACTTAACTTCCACTAAGTGGTACTACACAAAGTAAAGTGTAAACTCTGGTGGCTGGAATGACTATTTTTATCTTATAAATCTAAAGAACATTATGATTTTGTGTGATATAACAAAGTGATAAATGACTCAAAAGTTTCAACAGATCTTAGAAGTGTATGTTTATCATAACTATGGAGGTTTTCAATAATTAATAATTAAGCCATAACTCATTGCAACCTATCATATTATAGTTTACTTACATTTGGTGCAAAAAACATGACAAAATGAAAATAAAGGTATTCTAATGAAAGGATAGATCTATATAAAGACTTGAAACTAAACCTCGCTGAAGAGCCCTGTGATTTATCAGGTGTTACATCTGAGTGACTGCTGCTAAAACTATGACACCTCAATTCCAAACTGACACAATTGTCACTAGTTCCAGTAAACTTCTTATTGTTTTCAATACAAACACAACCCACTCTTTTCATCAAAATATCCTGACTGTTAAACTAAAGGTTTCACACAAAAACCACAGTGTTTGGATTAAATAATGACAAATGAAGAAGCATCAAACTTGAGCAATCATAAAAATAAAGTGCCATAGTATCTGTGCACATTTTGTTAACACTTATTATCTAAGTTGATATTAAACAGTTGTTGAACTGGCTAGATAATCACGTGTACTGAAAGCTATGCCAAACCACACTCATTGTGAGACTGAAGGAGATATATCTGTTCTGAAAAAGATCTTCAGTTCAACAGTATCATCGATTTACATCAGATGGTGAGTCTATGGTTACAGAGCATGCCATAATACATTATTTTGTTCAGAGCCAATGTATATGCTCACATATGATTTTGAAATGCATCTTCAAATGCCATAATAAAATTTGTTTTAGTCTGAAACACTGAAACTAATATATCTGAATAATTATATAAATAAATTTGGAATAGCTATATTAAAGACACTTATTTTTGCAGCATCTTTTAGTGTATTTCAAAATTCCTAATTTTACATAAATCAAATGTATATTAACTGAATACTTGGATCCCAGGATGTTTGGTCTGATAGTGTACCTTCAAGCATGTTAATGGTATTGTATGCCACACTGGTAAAGTTTCTTTAACACTGGAAGCCAAATATGTCATTCAAGTTTAATAACTTGGACTAAATTTCAGGATCATCGGTGTCATTTCCTTCTAAGAGTAACCTACTCTCAGTTTTGTTTCTATGCCTTAAAGAGAGAAAACTAAAGTAAAAAATAATAATAAAGAAACAACAGAAAAATAAATAATTAGGTGTTACAGAAAGAAATAAAAGATCTATTACAAAACCAAACTTCAAACAATGCTTTACACCTTGTAAAACAAGTTTCACACAATACCTTACCTTTTAAAATAAGCCACATCATTCTTTGTTTAACAAAACAAGTTTCACACAATGTATTTCCACACTGTTCAAATTATAAAAGTTCCAGATAAACAACCTTAAATGAAGTTAGGACGTTACTGCAGTAATTAACGTTTTAATGTCTATACACACATGCAGGAAAATAATCCTGAAACTTTTTTATTACAAAATTATTTCAGACAAATAAAGCATAATATAAATCATAGAAAAACAGAAAAGAAAACCTAAAAATGTTTATGGTTTTGACTTAGATTTACTAATTTGGATAAAATTTGAATAAAAAACAAGCCACCTTTGAGAAAATATAGGTTTTACCATCAAATCAAAATTAGTATTTAATTTGTTTTTAAGTTATTTTCAATGTAAGTTACACAAGTAAAAAGAAAAGAAATAACTTCAACTGTGTTTACTGGTGAACAAAATAATTTTAATAAACTATTTCAGCATAGTTTATAGAAGATTATACATGTTTATTATTAATCGTACAGCTGAAATACTTAAATAATGCAAACCATACATTAACTTAAGTCAAAATTACCAATGTAATTTCTTTTCAAATTAAAAATATCTAATAGTTTAAAATTACTTCAACTCACAAAGGAAAAAAAACACAACAAACCAATCACCAGTTAATCAAGTAAAACATAGTTACTTACTTGTGGCCTTTCTTTTTATCTCTTCTCTTCCTGTTAATGACACCATTTGGTTCATCCATCATTTTCAAAATTAATACCTGATCACTAGAGTCTATCGGGGCCACTGATATATCTCTCACTGCTCTAAATTTACCACAGTTGTTCAGGTGTTCATTTTCCAAACGAAAGAAGTTCCAGACAAAACGCCTTTTCCAAAGAAATAAAGGGTGTTATTTGTCATTTAAAACATAGAAAAACAAACTGAAAAAAGAAATGTATATCCATAACAAAACTAGATGTATTTATCAATTGTTATATTGATAAAATATGTTTTTGGTATTCATAAAAAATAGAAATAAATAAAAACAACAACCTGAAGATGATTTGTTGAAGCATTGAATCTTATATAATGTATTTGAGCTTGTACTTAGATCCAAATAAAATTTAATTTTATTGTGTAAATGAAAAAAATGTTTGTTGTTTTTAATTGTATTCACTTATCTGTTCACTTAATAGTATCAAACACAAGTCTACAGTTTTCTTACTTTTACGTATCAGACAAAAACCAAAGAAATAAAGGTGTTTGTTGCAATGATTCTCCAGTACTTTTATTTTTCTGAAATAGAAACAACTTGAACTTTATTTTAAGCCAATATGTATCTCTTCAGTAGTTGTTAAAATATAAATATTCAGTTGATGGGGAATACACAAGTCTTTGTGTCTTAAATTTACCAACACTTTTATGTATTCCCTATGTAATAGAAAAACGTATAACTAAACTCGAGGAGTTTGACAATCGGTAAGAGTTACACACACAATATTTACCTCATGACCTCTAAGGGGGCCAAAATGGAGACAACTAAATCACTGTGAATCAAGTCAAGATCAGCCATTGATACTGAGACTGTCCATCCAAATCGCAAAAGAAAGTCTTCAGTAATAGCAAAATAATAGTAACCCTAAAAAATACAGAAAACACTATCAACAAATATCATTCTTCCAGTTTCTCGTCTCTTAGAGCTTAAGTCAATGAAAAAAAACAACACTAAAAGATAACAGATATCATTTCATTAATAAACAAACTACAACTTGATTTAAAATATTATAAATAGATATATGATGATAATCTTCTCATGAAGATGTATCTAAGAGTTTAATAGCTTCCAATGATATTTAGGATTTTATAAACAAGTGCAGGTTAAACATTTTCTGTCATTATTTTTCTTCATTTCTGCTCTGTAGTTTAACACGAGAAGCAACTGTATGGTGACGATATACAGAAACTTAATGAAACTTGGACAATAGCTTCATTTGGAATTAGTTTGTGTGTCATAACTCTTAACATCACAATATTATTACTTGTTTTTATGCACAAAACTAAACAAAGGGCAATCTGTGCTCTACCAACCATAGGTATCAAAACCTGGTTTGCAGTGGTACAAGTTTGCAGATATAATGCTGTGCCACTAGGAGGCAACATCACAATCAAACTTTTATAACAACAGAATAAAATTCTGTGTCACAGTTTAGTAGAAATTTGCTACAACAATCCTGACTTTTAGGTTTAAAGCTTGCAAAAGTATGTTTTATCATTTTGTACTGCATTTGAATTATGATAGAAAGATAAATGTTTTTTTGTGTAGAAAATGAGATAGGCTTAATTAAATCTATACCACATTTCATCTTGTCAACAAGGCCACTGTGTTAGGGTTAAGTAACTGCTTCAAAGGGCCAAGAAATTTGCCAAAGACAAGTGTAAAAAATATAAAAAACTGTGCATACATATATATATATATATATATATTTATAGAAATAAATATAAAACATATATTAAATAAAACTTGCAAGCTCTCTAGCTTACCATTGAACCACTAGAGGATCATTTTACAGAAGAAATGCAAATACTGAAACTGTAACAAAATTCAATGGTTTACTTAGATTTCCTAAATTCAACAGAATAACTTGCTTAAGTTAAACCTATTATCAAGTGATGTTTTACCACAATATAATTACTTTCAACTAACTTTGTTTTTGAAAATATATATACTTCCAAAATTTCATATTTTCTATTCACTAACATAATACTGACAGTGTCTTTTATTTAATTCATTTTCTCTGTACGGTCACACTAAATAGAGTTAAATGAGTCATATAAATGTTAGAAATAATATCAAAGTACAAAAATACTGAAATTACACATAGAACCTTCATGCTAGAAAATTATAATGACTTACAACTTTGTTTATTTTTGATATATGTACATGTGTGTGTTTATATGTCCCTGTTAAATTGTTGTAACTCTTGTTTAACTTTTTATCTAATGTGTAGCAAATAACTATATAAACCTAAACATTTGTTGAGCTCATTAAGGCTATTCACTTCTAGTTTAAGCATTATTTTTCTCTTGAAGATACTTTCATTTTTATTTTATTGGTGGGGTTCTGACTGATATTAAGGTTTTGAAGCATTTTAAGTTCGGTAATGAGAATTGAAATAACGTTGAGTTACGGGCATGTCTTGGTTACTATTAATTGTTTATGGAACTTCAAATAGGTGGTATGTCTTGGTTACTGTTAATTAACTGTTTATGAAGCTTCAAATTGGTGGCTTGAAATTACTCTTATGCATTTTCAACAGTGGTTAAATATTCAGAATTCTCTGTATCTCAAAAATATGTGTCTTGGATGTTATTAATAGTTTTGTTTGTTTCTTATATATCATAATATTTACTAAGTATGTGATTTGCCTGGTTAAACGTATCTGATACTAAAACCTAATCGCTTCCTTCCAGTGTTTCTTATCTTACCGGTGAAGAATAAACAATTTCTTCCCTAAGAAATTTGTTCTCTCCAGCATTTGAATCAAAGAGCCCCCAGTCCATTTTAATATCCCAGATGTAAGTGTAACAAGAACTAAACACTGCAGATACAATCCAGAGGAAGAAAAAAGGGTTGTATTCAGATTCTTCATATCTATCTGCAAATAGAATTAATCCTTCATTATAAACTCTGTCTGTGAAGATGGAAAACTCTATCATCGCAATTGACGACTTCTCCTCCCATTTAAAATCTCTGACTACAACAATTCTTTAACAATATATATCTCAATTACTGGTAACTCTGTGATACAAATCACAGTACATGTTAAGCAAATGTACAAAGCAACTCCACACACAATATGTGATGGTTTTTGGTATTTTCAACTTATGGCATCATGTGTATCATAAGGGCCAAATAGCCAGGTCAGAGAACCTGAGATTCAGAGGGGAGCAGGTGTAAAACTTCAGCCTTTCAGTATACAGCCCAACAGCAAGCCACATTTGGCCCAATAAGTAAAATCATCCAACAGCAGTTGACCTACAGGTTTGAAGAAATAATCTTAAGTTAAACCACTACAGAAGTCTAAAATGTGACCATTTACAAGGCAACTTAATTTAAAATAAAAAATCATTTAGGTAATCTGGATAACAAAGTTATGGGTTTAATATTAATAAATAAAGTTGATATACTTGTAGTTTTTACAGTACTCAGACTAAACCTAAAAATATGTAGAAAAAAGCATATAATTAATGTACATTGTATGCTGAAGAGATACGATTTACAAAAGTTAAAACACACTACTGATATACAAACTCTCGCTAAAAAGAAATCTATGTATGTAATAAGAATGATGTATCGATAATTGAGTAATTACAAACAAATAACAAACATTTGACTAAGGAATGTTAGAAAATGATAAAATCAGATGAAACTGATTGCTTGTCTGAAAATGTATAAGGTATACATTGCTAAAACTTTCAAAGATTCACCTTCATTGAATTAGTGTACAGATGAAAGACAAACCACAGGATATGAAATCAAAGGAGCTTCGTTACTTTTATTAACATATACAAGACTATCAGGAAAAAGTTTTTTATACTGAAATAAACGTAATTAGAATAAATAAACGTAAATAAAAAAGGTTTATTATATTTTACCAACCAACTTTTCATTTAAATAAACGATGTTTATTTTAAAATATCACAAGAAAAACATTTACTTAATTTTTCTTATTTTAGTAATCAAAGAATCAAAACATCTAGAATTTGTTTTCAATGACTACTGTCATTAAAACACAAACCATTTTTATTTTACAGGAATTCAAGCTTTGCAGTCCCTTAATAATAACAGATTGGTCAAAACTGTTAAAATTATAATAACAAAAAATTCTTTGCAAAATACACAGTTAGTTCAGTTTTGAAGATATCATTTATATGAAAGCAGATTACACATTTTCTATGTTCCATTTATCCTTTTATTTTTTAAATAAAAAGTACAATGAAAAAAAGTTTAGAAAACAGTTCCACGTTTGGTAATAGTTCCAAATTTAGATTGTTCTCAAAGGTCAAAAAGTTTTAAAGGCTAGCAAAAAAACTGATTTCTGCAACTTACAATACCATTAGACAAAATAAAAAAGAGAAATTACTTTCCTAAATGTAAATACATTAGAGCCATTCTCATACTGTAATTCTGTAACTACAAAAATAGTAAATTCTGATCACGTTAACCTGGGATTTTCATTTCTTACCTTTAAATACATTGAAGAGAGTTGAAAAAGTTACTACAAAAAATGTAGTAGAGTATTTTCCTGCATTTACCAAGTGAGGAAAAGCTTCGTTAGTGTCCCGATAACGACGAAGACATTGAGCAAATCGAAACCATGCAGGTAGGCAGGCTACAATGGGTCTAAGTATTATACCCACTTGTTTGTCCATACAACGAACAACATCTGAAATGTTCACCAAAATTTAGTCTTGGTTATAAGAAATGCCCAACTCTTTTTTTCTTTTTTACTATTAAGCATATTAAAAGCTTACAAATATTTTTTTAGATCTTCAAAGTGAATAATGTATCATTAAATTAATTTTATTATTTCTACTTGTGCAAGATCCCAGTTTACCATTTTATGTTCTTCAAACACCAAAGCCCTTTCAGCCATGGAGGCATTATAATGTTACAATCAATCCCACTATTCATTGGTAAAAGAGCAACCCAAGAGATTTTGGTGGGTGGTAATGGCCAGCTGCCTTCCCCTCTAGTCTTATACTGCAAAATTAGGGATGGTAAAATAAATTGAATAAGCTACTTTATTTTTCATCATTATAGCATAATCCTTGTTTTAAATGTGATGTATGATGAAACCATCGGCTAAATCAATTAAAATTCAAACAACAAACTGTAATTATAAATATGATTATGAAAGACATCTCCAATTTTTAGTTTCAACCTATGTTCAGCTTTTAATGTTTAGTACTTATGAAATAACTAACACTAGTAATGGTTTCTTTGTCTATTTGCTCAGCATAAAGATACAAAGAGGGCTATCAAAATCCATATTTAAATATCATAAGCCCACAAATTTACTGCTGAGCCACTAGGGAGCAACATCAGTAATGGACATAAAAGCATGTACACAGATAGGAAGTGTAAGCAGTGTGTTTGAACAAAGCATGAAAATACACCAACACTAATAGAGGTCTATTTCTTATCAGTTACCTTCTTCCTTCCAAGAAACTGTTTTATACACTAGTCAAAACATCTAAAAAAAATAATTACAGGTTGTCTCAAGTGTGGCAAAAGTTTTAGTAACCAAAGATTTCAAATACAAAAAAGTATATTTTCCTTATTTTAAAGCTGTAGTGGATTATATATGAAACTAAGAACTTATCAACTTTTGTCTATTGTCTGTAGTGACAAAGACATTTTAAGTTTACTTTCTGAGATTAGATGTATCTAACTCTTTTAGAAATGTAAAAATGTACATCAAAATGTTTCAATGTTTTTTTAATTTCAAAAACAACTTATGCGTAAAAAGTTGTTTTTCCCATTTTAAGTACATTATCATGCATCACTCATTGTGAACGATGCTAGATCAGAAAATTTTGTATTAAGGTTACTGTAGTCCAATAGTTTTACCTCAGATACTTGTACAAAAGGTGATTAGGAACTACAAACCTTCATAAAAAAATAAAAATTTAATGATTTAAAAAACTTTTATGCTGGACTTTATTTGTTCCTCCTCTTCACAGTGTACATTAGTTAACCTTTTGTTGAACCATCCATAAACTAGGATGACATTTCAAGCTAGTGCTTTTCATCAAATTGTGAATCTCATGAAGAATGCCAGCTCAAAACATCGTCCTTTTTTTAATAAAAATTTGATGATTGCTCAACCTGTTAATTAATTTTAATATTTTCATTATCTATGCAGTTTTGATTATATTAATCCACAAACTAAATCATCATTGGAATATTATGATAAGTTGGTTTAATTATATTAATCCACAAACTAAGTTATCATTAGAATATTATGATAAATTGGTTTAACCTGAGTAGGTTAGGGAAAAAGTTAGTGAATAAATAAACACACACACATACACATGTATGCACTTAAAATCAAACAAGATTGTAGCAGTAAAAAACACACAGCTTCAGAGGTGAAAGAACTTTATCAAGATACAAACCACTATTCTCTGTCCAATCTAGTGTGCTGACGTAGAAACACACAAAATATTCAAAGTCCACCAGAACTGGTACTAAACTGTTCAGCTGATCTGCAAGCCAGAAGTCAGCAAATCCCACGTGAAAGAATGGAGAAGCTATTACTCGACCCTGGAGAAAAATCCACATTCACTAAATACAACTATTTACCCATCCAGTACCAAACAACTAAAGTGAGTGTAATGTTTTTGTTAACATTTTTATTTTCAACACTCTGTGAGGCAAAAGTACCCATTACCTATAGTTTGGATTTATAAAAAATTAGAAAAAGATATCAACTGAATATACCAAACAAACTACCCACTTGACAAAATAAAATAACAAAATATCTAATTTTTCTTCCTGTGTATTTTACTAAGTACAACATTCCAAGATTCCCCAAAAGTTTTTATCTCCACAATTACACAAGCCCCAGATTAACTAAGACATAACCTTCTGTTTATTGTTTACCTGGAATCTAACATAGAAGGACAGAAACACATAATAAACACAAAACAATACCTAAGGGTAAAGATTTGGAGAAATTAACAGGAAAAAAAAAACAAAACTTGAAGTATTTAGAAACTTTGCACAGTGGCAAGTTGCCAACATGTACAAATACTGAGAAAAAAAAACTTTCAATGTTACTATTAAGTCATTATATTTTGGTTCTAATTCCATTCAACAAAACTAAAGGACAAAAATATATTAACCAATGGAATGCTCTATATTTCATTTTTATTAAACAAAAACATATGAGGTGCAAGTAACAAAATAAAACTTCAAATATTAATCTCTATAAACCTACATTGAAAAGCATCAAAATCTGAAAAGAGTTTGGGATAAACTTGTATACTACAAGAAATGAGATTCAGATTTACTGCTTAGAATTTAAGATATCCGTAAAACCACTGCCCAAGTTTGGACATCAATCTGGAGAGATGTAATGGTTTCTTATTTAAATAAAACCAACAGAGCAGAGCCATTTTCTTGATTTCAGTTATTCTTGGCTTTTGCTGGGGATCAGATAGAACTATATAAACCAACATTCCCAATGTATTGTCTTGATAGATGATCTTTACTTTAGAACCTAGATGGTGAGATTTAACTGACACTTTTTAGTCTTGCTCAACCACTTAAAATTAATGAGAACAATTTCTTAGTTCACTTTATATAAGACAAATAGTAGTAAACAGTAAAAGTATATTGATTTATGAGGTTGTTATTAATGCTAACCTTAACTTATCTGTGGCTCCTGTTCTATTCTATGAATTATACACAATTTCTAGATTATTCCATGGATTAATTTCAGTTACCTTATAATAACATTGTAATAACACTTTAACAATTATTATGGGTTTGTTTTCAACACTATTCTGGTTTTTCTTGTAAAACCTTATTTAACTCTATGTCTTATTCTATTGTATACATGCATGTGTTTATGTATTCATTTATTGTTTACCAATAATTTATTTATTACACATATACAGATGGATCAACTGATTTGAAAGCACATCTGACTTTATGTACGTTTAAATGAGAGAGATTTAATATCATACAGAAATCAAAGTAGAATGTCTACTTACGAGGACTCGAAGGAGCCAGAATCGAGCATGATGTTTCATAGTTTTTACTGGATTGACTAGAAACAAAAGCATTATAATCACCAGAGCCAGTGGATTTGCATAAGCAGGGATTGCTAAGGTGTTACTGTAGAGGAAACCTAGAACACTGATCGTCCACAATACCCCAAAAATTGCTGCCATCTGAAAAAAGTTAGTGCACTTACTATCAGAATAATAATCTATTATTACTTTTCTTCAAGTAGCATCAAAACTAAATATGAGGATACTTCACTACAAAGATATGTTATAATGAAAATAATTTTAGATTTTGCCAAAGAAAAACTTTACTCGTCACATTACAGACAAAAAAATGTTTAACAGTCTCTAGACCAATATTATATCAAGTTGATTCAAAAGATAAAAATGCCAACATGGTAGTCAACAAAACTTAATTAAGTACCATTTCACACACACACACAAAATCTTTAAATAAAGAAAAAATATGAATAATTTTAACCATATCAAAGTTGTTTTTGAGGTCTTGTTGCTGGCTGTTACTGACTTATAAAAGATTTAGATTATTTGGCAAGATAGGCAAAGAACTGGCAGATGGATTTTAATTATAATAAATTCAAAGTAGTGCATTCAAGATATCACAATTTGTATTATGATTGAAATTCTGAAGTAATAAATTTAACAGCATGATTGAAGAACAAAAATCTGGGGTTCTAACTGATCAGTCTCTTAAGCCATCCAAGCAATGCATTGTTGCTATTGATATGGAAAATACAATTTTAGGTTGTATCTACAGAAATACAGAACACACATTTAAAGAGCTTACAAAGGACAATGAATTGTTATAAATGGTTCAGAGGACAGTTACTGGAATGTTATTGTAGGAGTTCTATTGTAGATTATTTTAAAGTTTTTGTCACAGTTTTAGGTGAATTAAATTTGCAGCTATTTGAGAATCTTACTTCCATCAAGTGTTGCTCTGATAAATGATTTCTTGGATCCAGCTCAAATATCAGTACGTGGTTCACTCCTGATGTTCTCCATCCATACACATTAATACCAATCAAAAACATAAACAGAATAATTAGTAGCGTTCCCCTGTACAGTCGAAAAACAATACGCCAGTCATCCCTGGTTTTACTGAATACACCTAAAGAAAAAAAAGGTGCTGTTCCAACTTTCTTTCTAATACATCTACTATCGCAAATAAAAAAGCAAAAACTTAAACAGATTTTGCTGAAAATACCTAAACAACATATAAAAGAAGCAAGCAACATTACTGGTTTCACTAAAAATGCTTAAACAAAGTGAAAGTAAAGGAAGTGAAAAAAATCTATCTTGATTTTAATTTATTAATTCTTATTAAAGTAAAATACAGAAGGGTACAATACCATCTCCATTTAAGTAAAAATATATAAATAATTATCAAAATTGTCAACAAGACAGTGACCAAGTACCAGATCAATGAGCATCAAGTTCTCTCCAGCAATTAATGAAATGAAAATCCTGTTTAATTATATAAAAAAGCAATACATTCAGAAGGAGAGCTTAAGATATAGAATATTCACAACTTTATAAACATACCTTAAAAGCTAGGTTAAATTCTTTTGAAAACTGTCAAATTTTTCTACAAGATGGTTCTAAATAATTTTTAGGATAAATCTTTGAGCACAGACAGGATAATTGAACAGATGAAAATACTATTTTGGATATTTCATTAAAGTGCTTGATCTAACGGGACCAGATTCTGATGATTTATATTCATTTCCACTCACTTTCAACAAAACCATGTTGTTGTCACACTAGTGGTTTTAATGGCACTCACCTGACAAAATTACGGTTGCTATAAGCACTAGAAAGGCACCTGAAAATAAGCCCACTTTAAACGTTGTCCATGGTGATTGCTACATAAAACAAAGATAATGGACTGTTAATCAACCAAAAGCTTGTACCTCCTGAAGTCACATTTATTTTTCTATTCAATTAGATGTCACACAAATCTATATAGATATATTATCAAAGTCATATAAATCTCATCTTAATGGAAACTGCAACAGTATTTGTATATTCTAACCAATTTACCTCATTATTTTTATTAGTTACCAAATTTTGAACTCAAAATTTAGAGTTTGGTATTCATTTAAACCTAGATTTTTGGATTAATTATTAAAACAAATAATAATAGTTGGAAAAAAAGCAGCCTTTTATACAATTCCTGCAGTTTAGAACCTTATTTATGTACTGGTTACGTTTCAATAAACACAAATTAAAATATCTTTAACACTTCACTGTTTATTGAAATTTCTTATAAAGTTATAACATTGTGATAAACATTAAATGTTGATTTACTGTTAAATGATTCAGCAATTCAATATTATTATCTTAACTCTCAAATGAAGGGTAAAATATTCATGTCATATATGGTAGTGTGGATCAAAATGAAGGGTAAAACCTTCGAGAAATATTATCTTTATAATACTGTGGAATTAGAATGAATAGCAAATGGTTACAACAGCAAATAAGATAAATGCAACAACACATCCATTTTGCTCAACTCCCAAGAACTGATTGTGGAAAAAATACAGAAAATATCGGGTATAGAGCAGCACTACCTAAACTGAAAAAAAAAACTACAAAAATCAAAATGAGTTATTATGACCCCACCCCTATGAATTGAGGGTTAAAGTTGGTTTTTCAAGCACTTATTTTTTTAGGGCTATCTTGCTTTTTTTGTTACTTTCAGACTATATTAACCACGACATCATCACTGCTTTAAAGACTTTATGTTTTGCTATTTCAATAACATACACTTGGTTCTTCTCACCAACAAAGTGATGTACCTTTAAAACACTTGTTTCTTGTGATCTCAATGAATCTATTAACATAAGCAGATGGCATTCATATGGATAATTATACTAAAATAACAAAATATGAACTTCTTCAATGTACTTAATTTAACAGTAAAGTACCATTACGTGGAGACCACTTGAATCTTTTAAACAAAATACAACCTCTTAATTTGTTAATATTCTACAAACCTTTGTTAAAATAAAGTTAATATATTTTGTTGTTATTGTTGCATTTTCCATAGTAGTTATTTATTTATGTTTTTGAGGATTAGATTCTTTTATGGACTCACAAAAGCATCAATTGGCCTTTGTTAGTATTCCATATCTGAGAATCAAATTTAATCATAAGTGTCTTATTTGAGATGTTTTCAAACTCTGATCTGATTGCAATTCTCACAGGAACTCCAACAAAATAGAATTTCAACTGAAGAACTGTTCACACTTTCTACATGATACTTAAAGAAGTCTGTGGTAAATATAGATTACCTTATCATTCAGTGGAGGAACCCTTAATCTTTTCATTGCTTTTTGTCTGTCTCCTCCTTCCAGTTCTGATGTGAAAAGTGTCTATTCAGAACACAAGACAATTTTGAGAAACGGGGTTGAAAAATTCCCCTAATAGAAAATAAAATAGTAGAAAAACTTTTGGATCCAAACATTTTTAAATTAAAAAACACCAAAAAAAAAAAAAAAAAAGAATTACCTTTAATGGTGACATAGTTTTTAAGAGATACAAGTATAATAAAATCTGTCATGATCCACTGAATTAGTACAAGATTATATAAAAACTTATAAAAGGGAAAGGGGAAATGAGTCTTGTGTTTCTTTTTGCATTCACTGAAATCCAATGTGTTACCCTTAGGGATACAGATGCAATGATTACAGAAAGATGTCGTAATTTTACTTCCGAAATAAGTACAAAGCTGTAATAATTTTTACATCAAATAAACTCGAAGTTCAGATATTTTAATATTAATATCAAACTGATGTAAACCTGAATTATGAATTTACTAACTATATTAGAACTGGGCAGTTTAATCAACATAACTGGATTACTACAAGCAGCATCAGTGTCAGTTAGTGAAGATACGGTATTCAGTTAGTGAAGGTACGGTATTCAGTTAGTGAAGGTACGGTACTCAGTTATTTAAAACTGCAATTAAATTGAATAATCAAAATTTTTTATTTCTAGTTATTCCAACCAGCAACTGATGAAATTTCCAATTATATCAACTGTCATGAAAAAAACAAAACTGAAATCAGGGTTTGTAAATAGTGCTATTTCTGACTATTACATCGATACAAGTAATCAAAATATTGTCATTCAACTTATATGTCCCAACTTCATTATGACAAAGTTCCTAACGCTATTTACCAGTGATGATTAAAGGGAAACTAAGTGGTTAGCAACATCCAATGCCAATCTTTTTTTCTGATTTTGTTGCTTGTATGTACCATGGTTTGGAGGAATGCTGTACTAATCAAATATTCAAAAGTAATTGATTAACAGGATAACTGATTATCAAAAACTTCTAATCATCCATCTCTAACATACAATAATTTAAACTACAATTTTTTTTTACACATAATTCATCACACATTAACATGTTGGCATTTTCCAATTAAGCTACACCTAAGTTCATCGAAACCACTGTCATTTCTTTCCTTCTTAAACAAGGTATAAACTGGCAATATTTTCTCTCTTAACCCTTTGTACACTGGCTCAGTCATTTTAACAATCTTGTAACCACCACGTAATCATGAAGGTATACAGAATATAACTATATATTTTCTAAGCGTATCTTCAAGAAAATTGGTAAGCTTTTAACAGACGTTATAAATGTGTTTTACACAAAAAAAATCATACTTTTATTAATTAAGTATGTTTACTAATGATTTGTCTGTGAAATTTCAAAGCCTTTACTGAGTGCAAGGTGATTTTCAAATTAAGAATAAAAACACTTTTTCTTTTTATTTGCATGCCCTCTAGAAACTCCTAAGTTAACATCAATTTGTTTTTAGTACAACTTTATATTTTATCTGTTATTTTGTCTACCCTAATGCTTTAAATGGGATCAGTCCATTTAACTGATCTTGTATAAGCAACATAAAGCTTTAAAATAAATGTGAATTACCTCCTTTTCTCTTTCTAGAAAGACTGAACATTGTAATAGATAATAGCAGATATTTATCCAGAAAAAACTTCCACCCTCTAACTTGTTCACAAATGTTTTTTATTTTATTTTATTGTTTTATCACATTTTAAAACAAAGCTAACTACTAAATGAGTGAAAGAAATGAATACATTACCCAGCAGAATTATACTGCAAGTTATGGTAAACAAAGAATTAAATTACATCATGCATAAGCAGCTCACACGTATTTTGCAGACATTTTTTGTTTTTCATTTATGTTTTTTAATCTTACATAAAAATTTATATTTATTGTACTTGAAGTACTTTTATAATAATAAATAAATAATATACATACAAAACAAGAATTTAGTATGTGTGGATCTTTTTTTTTATCAGTCAAAGTATTGAAGTATCTATAAATGTTAACCCTAAACTTTATTTACTTCAAATATTCAATTCAAACACCAAATAAAACCACATGCACAGAGAGAATATAATGATCTTTAACTATTATAATTTAACTGCCTTTTTAATTAAGCTATAAGCAATTTTGAAATAACTCTTGTAGTCGATCAAAATGACCTAGTAATTGAGAAGAATCAAATCACAATCAGAATAAATAAAATCTGTCATCAGAATGAGCTAACCTTTTAAGGAAGTTATTAATAATTCTCTTTCTATTGGTTACAAACAATCTAACAGTAACTATTGGAAAAAATTATTCATAATTCTCTTTCTATTGGTTACAAACAATCTAACAGTAACTACTGGAGAGAATTATTAACATTATGAAAGTGAAGCATTGTGACATTTTGTACTATTTTCAAATGTTTCAAAGAGTGAGAAATACAATTTTATAAAGATCCTATGTACATGCAATATGAAAAAAACTGTGCACATTTAATGAGCACATACGAAAAGTCACACAATGATGCTTGATTAGGAAAGGAGATGTGCATATTAAGCATAAACTAAGATTTTCCAGATGGTATTGGAGACCAACTGTTTATATTATTGAGATAAAACAAATGCAAGCACAGCAGAGAGAAAACTATGAGAAAGAGTATATTAAATCTATTAGAGTCAGAAAACAAATTCTACAGAAGGATTTAGAGAAGAAATCAGAGGCTCTTAATAGAATTTTGATGTGAAGAACACGACGAGAAATACATACAAAAGGACTGCTAATTTACCCTCTCTGATCATAACTGATTTAGTTTTGGTATTTGTTCTGAGAAACTTTATCCAATTAAATAATATATCTACTTGCGAGTTGGATGCGTACACTACATGGAGAATTGTAAAAATACCAAAGAAATTTGTATAAAAAACAAAAACATTTTGGAGCTAAAAGCGAGTTCTTTAGCAAAACCTAAAATGTCCTGCTGACAGTCCATCCTGAACCAAAACCACCAATAAAGATGTTGATTTTAACAAATACTGAAATCTATCCCACATAAGCTCAATGCAAGTAATGATAAGTAACCACTGTTAATCTAGTTTTAACAACACAATTCACTTGCAAAAGAGAACTGGACTCACCTCTGTTTCTTGAATGAGCTTATCAATATCTTTGTTAGAGTAAAATGGTGCCACATCTACATGAACTTGTCTCCATTTAGCTCCAGCATCAGTACCTAATAACTGTAACAACAATTATGTTTATTTGCTAAACAAAAGCAAATAAACTTTGTTTTCAACAACTCTGTATCACAAAAGTTAATGTTATCCTAAACTGAAAATGTATTTTCAATAATACTTACCTCAGCTGACCGTATAATTATTTCTTCAGGGTTTCCACCCTTTGCCCACCTTAGTATTGAAAACACTTGCTCCAATCTTTTATATCCCACTCGAATGCTCTAGGCAAATTCTCCATCAACTTCAAATTTTCCTCTATCTTGCTAATGTATATAAGAACCTCATTCGGACAATTTAATCACTTTTTCAATACATAAACTGATTTTTAGTTGGAAGGTAGAGCAGAAGAGTGTCAGCAAAGGTAAATATTAATGGAGATACATTTTTAGTTCAGGAAAAATGTTAACTTTCAAAACATACTCATCTACACTGGCAATATACCTAGAATCCTATATTGAGAAGGTGGATGGAGCCAGTACAGGCATGATCCATACAGAAAGCATCTGTATAGAGCAGAAGTGTACCAAAACAAAAATAGTACAAGAGTGGGGGAACTACATTACATCCAGAACAGGTATACTCTTCACCTAGATCTTAGTTCCAATATCAAGAGTGGAATATAATATCAGTAAACATCAGTATAAGCCAGACCAAACCAGACAGCCAAGGTTCCATAACTTGAGGTTGGAATTAAGAGGTCATGGTACTTGTGTTAAATGTTGGTGTCGAATGTTACACAACAAGAAAGTAAGCAACACCTAAATGGACAAACTTTTTCCTCCACTTCAAGAAGTCCCAAAGGCAATGCCTCAGGCTTGGAATGATGGAACTGTGTATTTCATACTCAACCAAAGGAACAGAATTCCTCCAGTCTGGAATTATGAACATTCATCCTCACTCACAAACAAAGTGAACAAGGAGTATTTTGCTTGCCCCTGAAATGATGGAGAGGACATGGAACTTGTGTCCATACAAGGCCTTACTAGCATGGCACCACTTCTCATTTGGAATTATGAAGAAGACAGTGGACATTCTTCTATCAACAATTTACAAAACCAACACTGATCAAAGAGAAGAACCACACACACTCTCCACAACTAGATAGATTCATGTCAAATCTGTATCAGATTTATGAGTAAGCTTCCACATAGACTGGTGCCACTTCTATTGACATTTGGGAAAAACAGCCAGGAACCTGTACAAGAGACCCCATGACTTTACCCTTTTCTCCAAGAGTGGAGAAATGCTTGAACACTCTGGAGGAAAACCTTCTGTCCACCACCCCAGTGAATGGAACTTGGGGGGTGGTAAGGACTCCTGAGATCCACTAGTAGAGTGTGGAGGGTAATATGCATCATGGAGCCCTGAGGAAGAGTATTCTGGAATACGTGAAATAGGTCAACCAAGTTTCCTACATTTTAAAAAGCGCACCAATCACAATTTATTCAACCTGAAGATTGATAGGGATGGGCAGGATCCCCTTTAGCTTCATTCATGACAGTCCACAAGTGGTAGTCAATAATAAAAAGGTAATACCCTCCAATAGATGCCTAGAACATCCTATTTTGACACAGACTGTTGCAACTTGTAGTAATTACAGTAAAAGTGGTTGCTAATGCAGAATTGAAGAAAGCATACCTGCCTGGGCAACACTCACCACAGAGAAGAATCCAGTGAAAAATAAAGGGATCCTGGAAATAAAAGAGTATATGAATGAGGAAAATACTCATCTGTGGTTAAAGTCTAACAGTTGTGGTCAAAATAGCTACAGGGGTAGTCAGAAACACTCAGAAGAGGAAACTGCCAGTTCATGTAAGTAATGAGATAGGCAAGTATTAGTAGTATTCCACATAATAGCTTACACAATGTCTTCCAGAGGTGAGATGTGGCAGGTAAAAATATTCCTCTTCTGTAACAATAATTATTGGCCATGTGAATCAATTTGCAAATTCACCTTGTTAGGATAAGGAGATAAGTCACAAGAAATAAGAGGATCCAAATGAACGAACAGTTGGTTCCTATTACCTTGAAATAAGTTAGTATTAGCCACATGACACTTGAGGACCTTGACAGAACATAACAAATGATTAGGATTGGAGCAATCATAAAGGTGAGAAATTGCTGGCAAATGGATTGGTGAGAAGGATCTTTCCTCTTTCCTGGCTGCCAGATTCTTGGGAAGAAAAAACCTCTCAGTGTAAAGCAGGACAAATGTGGAATGATAAAGAATCCTATGCATATGGATTGAAAACAACTCTGAATGACAAAAGTCAAGAACAACAAAAAACACAATTTAAGAGAAAGTTGAAACAACATGAAGATAAAGGCTCAAAAGAAGGATGAATCAACACATGAAAAGCAACTGTAGAAATCCAATTCAGTAACTGAAAAGGTTATTTGGGCTGAAGAATATGAAAGGATTTTAATAGACCTGATAGAACTGGGGATTCACAAACCTTCTGCTATTCTGAAACCTTGAAAATAGTATAAAAGGATGCCTTATATAAAGCCACTGTAGATAGAGCAAAGCCCTTCTCAAATACCCAAGTCACTAAATGGGTTATGGTACATACTTTTGGATGAAAAGGGTATAATACACCAGTGATGATAAATATTTAATATCTGTTGACAAATTGTTTTGTTGGTTATAGAGAGGTTTAGTTAATTACAGAGAAAGCTTTGAAGTTAAACCCTTAGTATAGCAAAGGATTGCATAACTTCCAAGCATGAAGATTGAGTTTCCAAACATCTGGGTGGAGAATGTCTGATTACGGTTGTCTCACCAGACTGCTAATGAGGATGGTGTAGGGGTGGACATTCCTGAAGATACTAAAGAAACAAAAACCATGCTTGAGCTGATCAATGCAATGTAACCAAGAGAACTTGAAAGGGAATAGGAATGAACCTTAGTCATAACCTGAGGCAACAGCTGAAATGGGGGAAAGGCATACAAAGTTAAACCTGTCCTTGTCCTTACTGAATGCATATACTGCCAAAGCTTGAGGATGAGGTATTGGAGACCAAAATAACTGCAATTTAGGATTTTAATGAGTCACAAAACAACTAACTGTTGGAAACCAAACTTGAGACTAAAATCCACTGTAACACCTTGTGATGTAGCATTTATCCTGTTGGAAGAATTCGGTTGACTTGAGACAAGTCATCTGCAATTAAATTTATCACTCCTGGAATGTGACATACTAAAAGACTGATATGACAGTATCAGCAGAAAAGATCTCAGGTATGAAAACAAAGGTCTCTAAAATGTATGCCTCCTTGACGATAAATCTAAGATACAACAGTAGATTTGTTAGAAAGCTTCATGACAATTTTTCCTTTCAAGAAAGACAGATCTTGAACTATTGCTCAGTGTACTGCAAGAGTTCAAAAACTTCATAGGATTCTCGACCTCAAAGATAAGCTTCCGATGCCTAAAGAAATGCATCTGTGAACAGATGAATCTCAGAACAAAGTGGTGGAAGGGGTACCCCAACAAAAACATTGTTCTGACCCAACATCCATTTCCAATTAATAACGTTGCTCCTAAGTAATAAGACAGGATGGGTGCCAACTTCCTCAAAAGAGAAAGAATCATCTATGCAGTAGGAGAAAGTTGGTTGATTGGTTGATTTAGTGTTTATGGCACAAAGCAGCTAGGTTATCTGTGCCAAACGTCTGGTAAAAAGGTAAAAATGAAGTAAATGTAGTAAAATTCATAAAAGGAAATGAAACTAAAACAAAACAGCATTGAAAAACATAAATAGTATAAACCAATGTTCACATCTAGTCTACAATGTTAAGAGAGAAACCACAGTAAGAGAAGTTGTAAAAGACTTTCTGTAGCATAATGGTAATTATCATAACCCCCCAGGAAGGCTAACAAGTAAGTACAAGAACCACCGTCAGTCACGTGAAGTTGGCCTTTCCAGTCCTGGTTCCGGGTTATGTGACATTATGGCCATTTTCAAAAAGTAATAAAAGTTTTAAAAAACATGTAACAAAATTGTAATAAGAACTTGCCAAAAGTCTGGTAAAAGTAAAGTAAAGTAAATGTAGTAAAATTCATAAAAGGAAATGAAGGTAAAACAAAACAGCATTTAAACACATAATTAGCATAAAACTAATGTTGACATCCAGTCTACAATATTAAGAGAGAAACTACAGTAAGAGAAGTTGTAAAGGGCTCTCTGTAGGATAATGGTAATTATCACAACCTGCCAGGAAGACTAACAGGTAAGTACAAGAACCACTGTCAGTTACCTGAAGTTGACCTTTCCAGTCCTGGTTCCAGGTTACATGTCATTATGGCCATTTTCAAAAAGTAAAGTAATAAAAGTTTTAAAAGTCCTGGTGTTGAGTTATTTAATGTTACAGCCAATTTCTGCTTTTCAAATCGAACTAGGGAGACTGTGATTCTTAAAAGGGAACCACATTAAAAAAGGTTTAATGTATAAATTTAAAACACTTAAATTACATTAAAAAGATTAATGGCCTTTAAAAAACTAAAAACTTTATCAAGGTGGACAGTGTCACCATCACCAATGACACTGTCTAATGTTACGGACAAACCTTGAAACTGAACAGTGTTAAAATGGTGCGGTTGTTGAGAGTCGTAATGACAGCAAGAAAGTAAAATGTGGCTTATAGTGATCTGAGTATCACACAAACTACACACTGATGCATCAGTTCCAGATAAAAGAAAACGATGAGTTAAAAACTGTGACCAATGCGTAGTCTAGTTAGAACAACTTCCTCCTTCCGATCGTTATGAAAGCAAGACGGTCAAAGTCCAATATAGGGTTTTATTTGGAAAAGCTTGTTTTCACATTGCTCATTCCAAGTCAACTGCCAGCTGGCACGGAGCTGAGCCTTGAATAGAGGACCATAATCCATGTATGGAAGAGGCACAATGGTGATAGTGCCAGAGCAGATAGATTTAGCTGCCATGTCTGCAAGCTAGTTCCCATGAATACCAACATGACATGGTATCTAGAAAAACTGTTAATGAGAAATGGGCCAGTCAGTTTTGAATATCAGTGAGAACAGGGTGTGAACCAACGTGAAGCGATTCCAGAGCAAGTAGAGAACTAAGCAAGTCAGTATAAATAGTGCAGTTGGAGTACTGCTTAGCTTTAATATGATCCAGGGCAAGAACAATGGTATACAGTTCAGCAGCGAACACAGAAGCTGTAGAGAGGATTCTGCGAGCAACCACCAAACCGCAACAAACCATGGCAGAGCCCACAGAGTCACCTGATTTGGAACCATCTGTATAAATTGAAATGGACTGTTCGAAAAATGTTCAGTAAATAAAAGATGGTACTTCCAATTGGGAGTATCTGTTTTTCTCAGATAACTTAGAGAAAGGTCACATTTGGGGACTGTAATAAGCCATGGTGGGATGGGCTGACCAGTGGATACTGTAATACTATCCAAGGACAGACCCAATTCATCCAACTGCACCTGGATACAAAGACCAAAAGGAGGAATGGCAGATCATCTGTTCTCAAAACGTATGGCCAACCAAGGAAAAAAACACAACCCCAGGTGAAATGCTTTGGCAAGGAATGAAGTTTTGAAGAATATAGTAAAGACAGTTGCAAACGGCAAAGGAGCAAAGAAGGTTCACAAGATTCTACGCATAAGCTCTGAACTGTGGAGGTACAAAAGGCCCCAGTGCAGAGTCGACGTCCTTGATGATGAATGGGGTCCAGCATCTTTAAGGCCGGGTTCTGGCAGAGACATAGACCAGTGATCCATAGTCAAGTTTCGATCGAATAAGAGTACGATATATCTTTAACATAGAACATAAATCTGCTCCCCAGCAGGTGGTAGAGAGGAAAAGGATGATGTTCAGTGCTCTTGTGCAATTGACCTGTAGGTGCTTAATGTGTGGTATAAAGGTCAGCTTACGGTCAAAGATAAGCCCCAAAATCTTGGTCTCAGGGACCACAGGTAGCAAAACTTCACCAATATGGAGTTCAGGATCAGAGTGAATACCCTGTTGGTGTCAAAAGTGCATGCAAACGGTTTTGGAGAGAGAGAAATTAAAGCCGTTTGCCATGGTCCACTTCAGTATACAACTAAGGGCAGTTTGTAGTTGCCGCTCAATATATCTCATGTTCGACGACTGACATGAGATGTGAAAGTCGTCAACATAGAGCCTGTTTGCAACAGTGAGAGGGAGTTGTTCAGTGATGGCATTAATCTTTATACTGAACAGTGTGACACTCAAAACAAAGCCCTCAGGGACTTCAAGTTCCTGTAGAAAAGTACGGGACAGTGTCGAACCGACACGAACTTGGAATTTCCTGTCCATTAAAAATTTTTTAATAAAAATGGGTAAACATAACCAATATATATGGAGGTCTCACAAAATGCCATACATCCATGTTGTGTCATAAGCCTTCTCAATGTCAAAGAATATTGATACAAGATGTTGTCGTTTGAGAAAGGCTTCTCTGAGTGATGTTTCAAATCGAATTAGGTGGTCCATGGTGGAGTGTTGTCGTCAGAACCCACACTGGGTGGGCAAGAGGAGGTTGTTTGATTCAAGGAACCAAACAGGACAAGCATTAACCATCCTCTCTAAGGTCTTACACAGACAGCTCGTCAAAGCAATTGGACGGTAGTTTGAAGGAATCTTGGGATCTTTCTCAGGCTTAGAGATAGGTAGATAACAGCCTGGTGCCAGGCATTAGGAGAAACATTCTCCTGCCAGATCTGGTCAAAAACAATTAGAACAATATCAAGAGAAGCAGGAGAAAGATGGCGCAGCATGTCATAGTGTACACCATCTCGTCCAACAGATGTACTGCCAGACTGATGCAGGGCCAGTTTCAGTTCCACCAGTGTAAAGGAACAATTATAGTCCTAGAGACAGTCAGTTTGAAAGGAAAGAGGTGAACGCTCTGCCTGAGTCTTGATGGCCAAGAAGATGGAGAAATAAGCAGAAGTGATTGATACCTGGCAAAATCTTTCACCTAGAGTATCGGTAATGGTCTGGACATCAGCTATTTCTTGGCCATCAGAGAGTAAGATCAAGAGGGGACAGAATTGTATGTCCAGTGACCTTTCGAAACCTGTCCCATATGACCTTGGAATTGGTGGTGGAAGATATGCCAGTTGTGAAATTAATCCAAAATTCCTTTTGGCTTTGACGTCTTACCCATCTAGTATGTGCACAGACCTGCTGGAAAGCGATGCGGTTTGAAAGTGTGGGATATCTACGGAAAGTATCCAAGGCCCGTTTTTGAGCCTTCCATACCATGTGGCAGGCAGGATTCCACCACTGATGAGGATATAGTGGAAAACATGTCGAGGTTTTAGGAATACATTGAGCAGCTGCTTGTATAATACAGTCAGTTACTGCTGCCACACAGTCGTCTATTGATGGCTGACAGGCGATGGCAGGATCAAGTTCTATGAGAGCAGTGAAAGTGGACCAGTCTGCCTGATCCAGCTTCCATTGGGGCATGCAGGTTGGGTGGCATCGACCATGGCCAGTCTCTCTCAAAAGTATAAGAAAATTATCACTGCCTCATGGATCATTGTCATCAACCATCCATGAAAAATGGGAGAATACTGAAGGAGAGCAAATCGAGAGATCAATAGCAGTAAAGGACTGACTAGGTGTGGGAAAATAAGTGGAAGAACCAGTATTGAAAAGAGAAAGGTTGTGATCAGAAAGCATACGCTCTACAGAGCAACCCCTTCTATCAATAACAGCACTTCCCCAGAAGACTGGGTCGATTGGGCAGGTCTTTGTTGTTGAAAGGGGATTCCAGTGACTGAGGACATGAACGAATGATTGTTTTGCATCTTGGGGTGGGAGAAAAAGATGTATCTGAAGAAATGCCTGTACCTGGAACAAAAGGATGTGGATCTTGGGGTTTGTTGGAATGTATGGGAGGAACAGAGATGGGTGTAGAAGTTGATTCATCAACTTTAACCATGGAGGTCAAGAGGCTTTTCATTTGTTTTGATTCTCTTGGAGGCACAGAGAAATCTGTCTGCACTCCCACTGTAGTTGTGGAACTAAGTGCAGCAGCATATGTCCAAAATGAAGTGGTGGACAGCAATTTCCAAGTCTCAGGATAAGTAATGTTATGAGTCATTTTCAAACGCTGCATCTTTTTTCCCTCCAGCCATTTAGGGCAAGAACCATTGCAGTTGACACAATGTAGGTCCATTTCACACTCATAGGCATCATGGTCCTTGCCACCACAATGAGCACACGTCAGGGAACCACGACATGACATCTTTGAGCGACCAAACCTCTGACACTGGAAACATTGGAGAGGGTTTGGAATGTATAGCCGTACATTGCAATTTAGATAACCTGCCTTGATGGTGGCAAGTGCACGTGGTGATGTAAATGTCAAAACAAGGGTATCTGTTGGCAGTGTAACTCCATCTTTGCGAGTGGAGATGCATCTCATTGCAGAAACTCCTTGAGTGGAGAAACCAGCGAGAATCTCCGACTCGGGGACATTCTTAAAATCCCTCTCAACAATAACTCCTCGTGACGAATTCAAAGTAGCATGAGGTGTAACCTCAATAGGTATATCCCCAATTGTCTTTGAATTCAAGAGGAGTTCACTGTGTTGGGATGTGGATATTTCAACCAATATGTCTCCAGATCGAAGCTTCTTTACTGACTTTGGAAAGCCAGCAAGCCCCTCCAGTCCCTTCTAACAAAAAAGGGGGACATCTGCCCTAAAGGTTTCTCTGAAAGAGAATGTAGGATGAGAAAATGAGGTACAACTGGTGATACAGATGTTGAAGATTGCTGATCAGAGTCTTCAAGACGTGGTCGTTTACCTATTGACTGTTATTCACTATTTTATTTAAGGTTTTATTTGGAAGATCCATTGGAAAAAAGAAAATTTTGGTGCCCACTGACCCCATCCACCATAGAGACCTACGAGGTAATGCACTACAATTTTAAGCAAGGACACTGCAGCAATGCCAAGGTTTCGTGAGCACTATACCCAAACACCAGGATCAGACACAATGTCCACAACACCCGTTGAGAACTACCAACACTGGTGCTTGGTTAACCCTAGCTCAAGTGTCTACAGGAATTCAAGGCCAAAGTGGTGTGTTTGGTAAGACCCCCAAACACACCAAGATCCTCTCCTCCCCTTCACGGATCGCCATGCACGGCAAACACGTGGGTGGATGTTTAAATCCCAGAGGAGGTAACCTGAAAGAACAGAACCTTTCCTGGGAGGTCCCCTCACCACGTACAGGAATCCACATCGAGGGGATAGGAGAAGGAGTTATAAGCAAAAGCTTATAATGTCTTGAAACCTGATAAGGGTTGGTTGAGCACAAATTAAGGGAATATTGAAAAATACACTCAGGTGGATGAGATATTGAGTCTAGAACCAAATATATTTCACCAATATGATACAGAAGTCTGCTTTTGTGGCTTCTGAAAGGAGAATCTGAGTGTGTTGTTTTGGTAATTGGTGAGATGGAACCAGAAGGAGCCAGCCATCCACATAATGACATGTGCACAGACACAAAGAATGTAGGTCAAGAGAAAAGGCTTGAACATCTTTGGAGAAGACAATGTACTGATGCGAGACCAAAAGATAGAGCCCTGAACTGTAGCACCTGACTCTTATGCACAAACCGGAAAAACCTATGGGGAGACTTTGCTATGGGAATAGGGAGAGAAGTGTCAGTAACATCAAACTTGGTCATCCAGAGTAGTTGCACAAAGTGCCATCACAGGTTAAGAAATGATTTCATTGTAAAGCAAGGAGGATATAAAAATTGGATGTGTCAAAATAGATCAATGATTGGACACCAATCTCATGTCTTCTTGGACACAATGAATAAAGGAGAATAAAATCCAGGAAGAACAAATTTAACCCTCTCTACTGCCCTTTTGATGAAGAAGTCTCTTATAGCCTGGGAATAAAGTTCCACTTACCATGGATATTTTGGAAGTGAAAAGACAACTCGATGAGCAGAAAATGGTGGAAGTGACCAACCCTGAAGCCAGAACATAGAGTGCCCATGAATCCATAGTGAAATAACTACAGAGTTCCCAGAAGTGATGTAATTCCACTCCCACCACACCCCCACTCATGGAATAGTCACTGATGCCTTAGTTATCTGTCCACCTAAGCCAAAGATCCTTGAAAATATAGACAAACCCTACTATGTAAACCACTAACCTAGGAACCAAAGTAGGGGGTTGGGAAACACTACATGCCAATACTTTCCAATTAGTGCCAAAAAGACAAGAAGACAATGACAATAAAGAAGACTGTAAATGAGCTGTATTTGGGATTTTGGGATTCTAACATCCCTGAAATTTCAGCAAATAACATGGGACAGAGAAAAGGAGCTTCCCATAACTCCCTCAGGGCAGATGGTAAATGAACACTTTCTAACAAAGTGTCTCTACCCAACTAATTCCAACAACAAACCAACCAGGAAATCAAAGAAAGAACTGAAGAAGACTGCAGTAACATCCCCACTCATCCTCAGGTTTCTGAGGGGAGCGACAATAGGCTCCAGACAAAAGCAAGGTTCAAAATAAATACCTCAGGACAGCCATAAGAGTAAGACAAAGACAAATCCAAAAGAACTGTAATCTATTTAAAGGGATCACAGAATCCCACATGTCCAAAAGGGGTTCTTATTCACTGAGAATCTAAATAAACCTCCTCCAGACAATAATAAGTCAAAATATGCTATTCCAGTAAATTTGGCAGACAACTCATAGCTATCCCATTATGCAAATGAGTGGCAAACCTACAAGCCCAAACAGTAATATCAGGAGAACAAGGAAAAACCAAGTAGTCACTTGCTGTTCTTTCTGCTAATAAGGAAGGGGTAGAGCTGAATGCAATAAGAGAGACTCTCAAAACCTCACAAACCTCAGTAACCAATAGAAAAAAGGGGCTTGAGGTGGCTGATAAAAATGATCCTCTGTTAAGGCCAACCTAGTAAAACAAATAACCAGAAAAAGTAAATCTAAGTTCTTGCCAGTCATTTCCAGGTCATTTGCAAAAGTTACCTTGGAACCCTCCAGAGAGACACCCTTGATCCACATATATATTTACATCTCGCAACAGATCATATCATAAGTGGCTCTGACTGAGATTATCTCCTCTCGCTGTTGACATACACCAGATAGCAGAGGTGGAACAAAAGAGGTCTGGTTGACTTTTGTAGCAGAAACATTAATTCGGAAATTCATACCCATTGGTACTATTTTTTGTTAAAGGGTTTATAAACATGAACAAAAGGATAACTGTAGAAATGACAACAACATTCAAAGTCACAATGTAAGTAAGGAATAATCATAACACTCCTATTGATAGAAACCTGTCAAAGATACTTTGATGAGAAAAGGCAATTATATTACCTGAATTAGGTGCTTATATATAGTACTTAGAAAGAAGACACGCTGAAATCGGTGGATAATTTTGCAAATTAGAAATTGCCCAGAGTATTCAAGTGGGGTATAAAAGACTGGAGCACATGTTTTCAATATTCAATTATGCAAAGAGTGGAAACCCTTGAGATTGAAAAATAGTCGTATTGTCAACGGATGCAAGTTTCATTGGAAAAACATTGTTTTGATCTGAAAGTCCAGATAAGCAGAATACAAAGTTACACAAGTGCTTTATATGCTAATTGCAACCTGAAATTTAATGTTCCTATTTTTCATGCTATTACCCATAATAATGCACTTCCAATAAGATCACAAATTCCATGTACCTAAAATAATGCACATGTAAATTCACTGTTATAAGAAATTAGTATTTTAATTGATCAGACCATTATATAGTTTTACCATACACTGAAAAATAATTTGCTTCTTAAATATGCTTTTTTTGTACATCATTATTTCTTATGAAGATTTTATTTAAGTCACACCACAAGACATAAAGTTACTTATAATAAATAAAATAATAAATAATGCAATCAAAGCAGTCTTTTACTGAACTTTATTCAAGTAATTAGATGTTTTCAGTGATTACAGACATAAGAATTATTCAGAAATTATAAATTTTTGAAAAAATATAATAAACTTTATATCAGGTCATCCCATAAGTAATGTCTGAAAATTTAAAACATAGTGCATCATCATTTCTGTCTTTGTATAAGGCTTTAATGACTAAAATATGTTGTAGAACGTGTATAAAAATGTTCAGACAAATAAAAGAAACTAACCTAACTCCACTTTTTCAAATCATTAATGAAATAAACCCATACAAAGATGGATTTGTCTGAAAAACACATTAGGCATATAATGCTTTACGAGTTTAAAAAAGGCAACAGTGCAGCAGAAACTACACAAAACATTCAATGTGCTTATGGTGTGGAGTCTCTCAATGAAAGAAAACACTGAAGGTGGTATCAGAAGTTCAGATTAGGTGAGTACAGCTAAGGCGATGTGGCACGTTGAGGTCATCCTGTTGAGTTTAATGATGACTTGCTGGTGGCTGCACTTGATGAAGATTGTGCTGCAACAGTTGAAGAACTAGCACAGAAGTTTAATTCAACACTTCACCATCATCTGTAACAGCTTGGAAAGGTATCAAAACTTGGAAAATGGGTCCCCCATGATTTGACAGAAGCCAACCTTAGAGCAAGAGTGCATTTCTCTACACTCTCATGAATGTAACTCACCTTTTTTGGACAGGTGAGTGACTGGAGATGATAAAATGATATATTATAAAAACGTTAAGTGCTGCAGACAATGGCTCAGTGCAGGTACACTGGCTAAAGCACAGTCCAAAATGGACCTCCACCCTAGGAAAGTCTTTGAGCATTTGGTGAGATATTGTTGGTGTGATCCACTTTGAGTTGGTGCCACTCAATGTAATGATTACATCAGACTTCTATTGCTAACAATTAGAGTGTTTGATTGTTGCACTGAAAGAAAAGAGGCTTGCTTTGATCAGTCATAAAGGTGTTGTGTTACACCAGGAAAATGCACAGCCCAATACAGCTAGAATCACATCTGCAAAGATTGAAGAGCTAGACTAGGAAAACTTCCATATCCTCCTTATTTCCAAACCTTACTCCATCTGATGATTATATATTTTAAAGTCTGCAGAACTATCTTCACGAAAAAGAGCTTGGAACACATGAAGATATCAAAACTACCCTCTCTACATTCTTTTCCAAACCCCAAGAATTTTATAGAAATGGCATTCAGAAGCTTGTGAATCGTTAGCAGAAAGTAATGAATAATAATGGAACATATATTATTGATTGAATAACATTAAAAGCTTCTAAAATTCTTTCTCTTTTCCTGAACCTAAAATTGGACATTACTTAAGGGATTACCTGATATATTACTCTAAACAACACAAAACAAAACACACTTTACACATGGTAGAAATAATACCATTTTAACACAAAAAAGGACAGTTTGCAGAAACATTTAAATATTTATTACATTGTTCTACAGTAGGCGTTTAGTTACAATATTAGCTTTTCTTTATGACAAAAATTCAATTTGTGACAATAAAGCCTGACAACTTCCAGATGTTTATAAAGATTTAATGCTCTAGTTATCATAGTTTCTGTGTTACATTGGGCAATTTTACAATGTGTTTCTGTAAATGTGTCCATCTCTTTGAAAGTATTTTCTTTTACCATAATTAAATCAATTTTGCATAATTTCTAAATGTAAAGCTCTTAAAATTTGAAACATAATAAAACTGATTCTGATACAAGCAACATAATATTAAATTCTCAATCAATATAGTTTCAATGATATCAAACAACAACTTTAAACATTACAATTCAGAGAATTTATAATCTCTTACATTAGAATCATCAAACCATATACAATTTTGTAACAAAAGCATTATTTAAGGACATACTTTTATTTCTTTTCAACATCATTTTATATTTTTAGCTTTATGGGGAAGTAAAAGGCTTAATGATTTGTTTTTCAAGCAAACCACCACTCATACTCGATTCATAGGACCTACCTTGTCATGTTTCTTCAGAATCTTTCGAAAACCAGTGAAGTTTAGATTCTGGTAATTCTGCAGAAGAATCAAACTTAGATAGAACTCACTAAATGCAAGCTTTAGGTCATGCATCTTTCGTGTTTGGGTTCGAACTTGCTTCTGAGTTTCTCTGTTCAGAGCTTTCAGCCTGAATGTTAACCTAGAATTTGAGAATAAAAATTGAGAATGTGTGACATCAGCACTGATATTCTTAACAGCAAATTTTAATCTCTTCTTTTAAATTATGAAATTGAAAATTAGCTTTCTTTACCTTTTTGTTAGAATTGTTATTTTCTCTACATGTAAACATTATTAATAAACATTTTGAAGGCATTTCAAGTATACCAGTTGAAACTGAAATATAATAATATATACCACCCAGGAAAAATTTAACATTCTTCCCAAAAACATCCATCTAAAGACAGCCTATGATCACTATAAACACTATAAAAAAGAGCATTTCAAAGTTTATCTTTACATTAAGCTGAAAGTGTTAAATATGTGAACAACTATATTTCCTTTATAACACAATGCATGTATTGTTTACTTTTAACTATATAATAAAGTGACTTTACCTTTTTCCTTCAGATTCACTTTTGACACCAGAAACCCTAAGAGAATTGTTTAACTCTGTCTTTAAGTTACCAAACTTGCGGGTAGCTTCTGCTAGTTTTTCTGTAAAGTAAGAGAAGAGCAATAAAGTATAATTTTTCATAGCCTAAATTTACTTACTTACATCTTACAGCTTTCTTAGTCCTTTTCTCATAATTGATTTCTTTTAGATAAAATAGCTTTTCAAATGTTACTGATTTGCTACTTACCTGAGAAAAATGTATTTATCTTTGCCAATTCCTTGTCACAATAGTGAAAAAATTCTTCATCAAACTTTGCAATGTATTGAGTAATTTCTCTTCGTTCTACAACTAAAAGAAATACAAATATATTTGCAACATAATCTGATTTTAAATACTATGAAAAATGTGACTAGATAAATATAATTTAGAGAAAAGAGCTCATCAAAAACCACAGTTCTGGTGTAGTAACTGTAAAACTCATGCAACAGGCACTATTTAAATTAATTACTATACAAAGAATATTTAAAAGAATTTAAGCTACTTGCACAAACGGCTAGACATAATACTTCACAAGTTTATGTGGTTAAATTTTTTTTTGACAAATATCAAATATTCACTAATTCTTCTAAATCCTACACGTGGTACTCCAAATACTCAAGACAGGAATTCTAATATTCTCCTGCATAAACAGCTCATCCAATTTCTCTAAAAATTTTAAATCAAATTTGAGCAGGTTTCCTGTAGAGACACCAACTAATCCAGACTGTGTCTCAAAGTATTAACCTTCTTAACACTAAATTCCATTTTTCATAAATAAAAAAAATTTCTGTTTCAAGTCAACACTAAAAACTCAAAAGGTGAATTTATATTGTTTCAGCAATCAGAATAATGAGATTCTTGTCAAATTCCTGTATCACAAGTCAATTTCTTTAAAATGCTCAACAAATTCATTTTTATGCTCTGGCTCTCTCCCAGTAAATCTGTACAGGTCCTTTTGATCCAGAGAAACACTGTTAAGAGTACCAACCCTTACCAGGTTTTCAGTATCATTAACAAAATAGGAAAATATTTTACCATTTAAACAATCTGCTCTTCTCTCATTGATTATGGTTTCCATGTGTTTAATTGATTACTTATTCTGCTTAAATTGATTTCAAAAAGTTAACATAAATTCACATTTCTTTGATATATTAATGACAGAAATTTGAAATCACCATTATCAGTGCACACGTACATTTCTCAAGCACTTTACATTGTTATATAATGTACGTTAAATAAAATGGCCAGTATTCCTACTTTATCCTTCACTGAATCAAAATTTAGCTCTTAGATAGTTGGTAAGTAGTTGATTTATCTCATTTTGAAAGAATTATAGAACTTCAAGCAAGGAAAAAAATTAGTTTCTATAACTAGAGCTGAAAACAGGTTCCAGAATTAAAGCACAATTTTTAATAAAATAAAATAAATTATATTTAACAGTTTTAATATACTTACTCATAAATATTCTCTAATAACAAATCTATTTTATTTTTAAAGTAAGAATAGTAATCATACACCAAATCTCAAATTTTTATTTATATATCCGCACATTGATTTACAGAAATAATTAAAGACAAAAATATGTCTCTCCCACCTTCCTCCGACGGTGCTCTTTCCATTGAAGCATACAACATGACTTTCATTTCCTGTAAAGTTTAAAAAATTAATATAATAATTTACAAGAATAGTAATTGCCTTTTTACAATAAAGTTAAAACTACTCGTATTAAAGGTTTGCAGTAAAGCACAAAAATTTTTATATAGTTTCTTATGGTATACAATATTACACATTATCTTAAATAAAATCAGATTTCATATAATAAATGTGATGAATATTAATTATTAAGAGTTACAAAAAAACAGCAACAACCAAACAAACCAAAACCGAAATATGAAAAAGTTACAAGTTCAATGGTTTAGCTGCTCACAATATTAAATTCTGGGTGAATACAAACCTGTATTGCAAAATTATGGTTAGTAATAAAATTAAATATAGGTGCAGATTTGGTTTTAGGCAGAAACAGATATGTTTCAAATATCTGTCACTTCTGAAATGATCTTAAACAATAAGCATGAGTAATTTTGCTGATAACTTAAGCTCTGTAGGGTCAGTTATGCAAAACTTTATGTAAATACATGTTAGAAAACTGTGTATATAAACTTCTATCACAAACTGTAATTGTGAGAGATGAACCACTTCTAGATTTAAATTTTAACACTAAGTTAACAAAATTTTAATGTAACACTATCATTAATAAGAAAGACAAAACTGACAATTAAGAATAGATTATTTAATCTGTTAGAATTATCTTAATCAAGGGTCAACCACCAACACAACTACCCCAATTAAAACCCGTCATATTACTATTTCACCAAATTAATTCACAACCAACACAACTACCCCAATTAAAACACATCATATTACTATTTCACCAAATTAATTCACAATTTGAAAAACCTAGAAGAGAAGTAATAATGGAAGTTAACAAGCAAGTTCAAACTTAAGTTTCAAAGTAATATTACTTCTTATATTTGAGTCACAGTAAAAGCTTTCAAAATATAATTGTTTTATCAGTGAAGGCATGTTTTATTGAATTATTAAAACTTATTACTCATAATTTTACTGTTTCAAAACTCAATAATTCATCTCTTATGACTGCTTTTTGAAGGTAAAATGAATAGTGTTGACAATGAAGCCTTGGTCCAGAACAATGTAAGCTCTTTCAAAACATTCCAGCTAATAAGACAAAAAATCCTTTTATTATAAAAAAAACACAGTGAAAAATGGTCATTAGCAATGCCAACTTTCCAAAATTTTTTCTAAATGACTGCTTGCTAAATTATTCAGGCTTTTAGATAACAAAAGAAATCAAACTAATAGATTTATAATTTCCCAACTCCTTCAATGAACTTTTTTATTTTATGTCCAACTTTCTAATCACGAGAAATTTCTCAAAGGAAAATATTTTAGAAAATAACAGCTAATGCCCACAGCACATGTAGTTATTTGCTAAGCTTGTTTGAGGCCTTAAGATAAATTCTTGTAAGATGATTAAAACCTTTACTTCCTAGAATTTTCTGAAATATTTCTAAAGCCTTTTCTATATAGATTTTAATGGAAAAAACTTTATTTCTTTCAAGCAGTAACTTAAATGTTTCAGTCATGTTTTCCTCTATAATAAAGTTCCCTTTATAATCTCTTAATGAAGCACTGAGTTGTTTTTTTCAATTAATACAAGAATAAAACTGTTCATTTCAGGTTTAATATTCTCAGTTAAAAGGTATTTACAATTCCTCTTTACCTAATAACTAGACAGCAAAGTTTTTATTTTTAACATATGATCATATGACCTCTCCTCATTAAAATAAATAGACAAATTTAATGTTGTGCAGCTTTGCTATCTCCTTGTGAAGATCTATAACATATGCTTTATTACAATATTGGCAAAGTTCTTGTATAATAATGACATCAAATTTGTTACATGTGATGTCTAAATGAAATACAGTGTAAAATTTGGGATAACTATACCACAAAAAAATATTTTAAATTAGTATAATACCTCAGTAAGTGTGAAAAGGAATGCTGAAACAATTCTCTAAACATGCAAAGCTAAGCAATTTAACTGATTAATCAAGTATCAATGAGCAATGGCTACATATATTACTGTCATTTAACTAACCCATTAACCCATCAAAATTAAGATTTCCAATTATTTCAATAATTTATTAATCAAAATTAAGTTTCCTAATTAATGTTTTTATTATTCCAATTTTAAAAGTAATAGAAATATTGCTATTATATTTTCTTGTTAAACACAGCTAGATGAGTGGCCATCTGTCACTTGCTTTTTCTTTGTTATGGCAAGTTCCCAGCTGGTACAGCAGTAAGTCTACGGATTTACATTGCTAATATCAGGGGTTTGATTCCCCTCTGTGGACTCAGCAGATAGCCCGATGTGGCTTTGCTATAAGAAAATACTCACACACTTGTTATGGCAAAACTACTAAAGCCAATTGCCACTGTGTAGGTTTTGAACTGCTCACTAGAGGGAAGGAAACTGCCAAGAAGCATTCAATGATAACTCCCCCCCTTCTTATTTTGCTTGTAGATCTAATGGTTTGTGAAGCACTGTACTAAACAAATATTTAAATGTAATCAATTAATGAGCCTACCAATCAACTGATTAGCAATTACCAATAATTGTCCAGCTTTGTCAGTGTGTAATATAAAATCCTGTTTCAAATCTTGCAACTTTTGGAATAAATATTTTTCCTTAAACATGTATCACCTTTAACCACTGAGATTGATCCTGGAAAAGTAGTTAGCACAAATGCTACAGATGTTGAAATACACAAATATGTTGAACACATATTACATTAACATTTTATTACTTATGTTAGGCCATCCCAGCAAATGTTTCACCAATTACTTTTCTCTGTTCTCCTTCTATGTTCTTATAAGGTGTCAGCCTTCACTATAGCTGATGATAACCCCTTCTAATGAATTAACTCAATTATGAAAAATTATCTTAAATGAAACCTGGAGCATTTTTTCCTTAGTCTTGTGTTCTCTTGTCCCATTGTTTTCAGCATATAGAACAAAGAAATCAGGGCCATTAATTTATAACTTTCAACAAGATCACCTCTCACTTTTCTTTTCTGACTAGTGTGTGTGCATGCATGAGATTGGTCATAGAGAAATATTTATTTCCAAAGTTACGCTCTTTGAGATACCACATAGCATTGTACCTACAATCATGTTAAATAATTTATTAGTGAGATTCTGAAGATGTTATCTTTAAATCACATGGAGTATAGATTTTACTGTATATATAAAATTATGGGGAACAGTAGGAACTTGAACAGCAAAGTAAGAATGCACTTCCATTCCCTTGTCTGGTAACATTGGGAATGTATCGTCTAGTGACTCTAGTCTGTGATTACAGAAGGGCACACAGCCACATATGTAAGGTAGAACTTGTGTGGCTGATCCAGCTCCAATCATCACTATATCTGCTGGAAATCAACATGTAGAAGATGGTAAGAAGGTGAATGCCTCACCCCAAGGGGCAAACTGCATGTTTGCACTGTCCAAGACAACCTGATGGCATCTGGAATTGTATATTAAGTCCACAGTAGGATGTACACCAATGCTATGTACATTGGGAGAAAACTACCATCCTTGTTTTACTGAGTAGGATTGAGCACACTAAGAGGAAGTCTCTATGGTCCATCATCCCAGCAGCTAGGAACTAGTAAATGGCAAGGACTATCATCCTTCACTAGAAAAAGGAGAAAAAAACACATTGAAGAGTCTGAAAGAATGCTGTACCAGAGACAGTGCAATCAGTGATTATGGCACCTTATCTTGAAACGCACACTGATCCAGTGACCTACGTGACATGCATCACCAGGGATAGGCAGCAATCCTCATCAGGTTTATTCATGTTAGTGCATTTGTGTATTATCCAGAGCAAACATCTTTATGAAGGAAAATATACAAGGAATATGTACAAACAGTTTTGCAAAACACCTCATCTCAGTGGTGGGCACATTCGACACATAGGTCTTACAGTGCAGATTTAAGAATGTGTACACATGGTCTGGCAACACTTGACAAATATGCAACAAAAGCCCAAACAATCTTTTTCTGTTTTCACATGGTATGTGAAGAAAATCATCAGGTGACCCAGAAGACCACATAAAATTATCCAGCACCCTAAGAAACATAGCTATTACTTCCTGTATGATAAATCCTGCTCAGACGCCAGCTGTAGTAGTTCCACAAGCTGTAGTAAATGCCATGTGGAATTGCAAGTGAAGAAACAGTGGATTTAATAGAAGAAAAATGTTTTTTCTAAAGACATAATTTGCAAAAATGTAAAATTTTGAAGAATTAGAGTTGGAAAAAATATATACAGTGAAATAATAAACAATAAACTTGTTGAATTAAATAAAAATTCAGTCTTAAAATATGTCCTGACAGTTACACTGCCAACTGAGAAATAATTATGAACTACACACAAGAGAGGGTGCAAATAGGAGTTTTGTTTCATTCCTATTGGTGGAAAGTTGCTGCAGGATTACTTGGATAATAACATTCACATACCTCATGTAAGGGTGGATAGGAATATCAAGGCTAGTGACAAGTGAAAATCTGTGCATATAGAGGGCAGAATAAGTCAAGAAAAGCTATTTGTGAGAAAGGTATGACATTGCATTAAAAAATACTAATACCCTGATCTCTCTAACATTGGTAACAAACTTTATTGTATGGGTAAAGGCCAATAACTGAAAAGAAATTCTGGGACTAGGAATTAAACCCAAGACCCTTGGTTAACAAGGCTTATGTGATTTGGTTCAGTGTTGGTAAACCAACTCACTAATTGCCTGACCACACCAAAACACAGTATGAAGTTTATATGTTTACTAAAAAACTTTATGAGTGAAAAAGAGGTGGACAAGGACAGCTTAACTGACAGAATAATGACCTTTTTAATCAATGGTCCTGGATTCAAGCTCTTGCCCTGGAAATTCTTTTAATTTATTTTGACTTTTTTACTTACCACAATATAATTTTTTATTTGAAAGTTTATTGTCATTAATTCATAATATAAATTGAAAGGTTACTTTATTTTCTAAGATAAATGTACTAATTTACAATGAAATTTAATTTCAAATAAAGCCATGCAAGTTCATAGTCCTCTATACTAATACAGTAATAGTAATAACATAATATTTAGAGGCACAAATGAAAAACAACAAAAAAACCTCAAAACCAGCCCTTTTCATCTATGTAATTATCCAGTTTCTCTTAAACTTACTGCCTCCACAACATCTAAGGCAACTCCTACCAAAAACTAACCAAAAAAAATGAAACTTTTTTTAGCTATAGATGACTCCTATCCTTCTAAAATTTATATTTCTGTCTTCTAGTCCTACTATTCTGAATGTTAAATATGAAAAAAATGATGCATCATCAATACAAATTCCCTTAAAAGTTTTACACACCTCAATTTGATCCCCTCTAGCTCTTTTTCTTTTTTTCAAGAGAAAACACTTTCTGAGATGTTAACCTCTTGTAAAACAACCACCTTCATCCCAGACACCATTCTAGTAACCCTCATCCAAACCTTTTCCAACTACTCAATGCCCTACCCAAGCTACGAAACACAAGACAAAACACACTACTCTAAATGTGACCTATAGCCTCTTTACACCTATATTCACTATTTCTCTTGATGCAAACTCAAATCTTATTTGTTCTACCAGTACCACTAGCACACTACTTGGATAGCTTATGAAAATTATTAATCACTATGCCAAGTTTTCCTTTCTTTCATAACACTATTAAGTTTATTCTCATCTAAACTATATTTATAATTTAAATTATGATAATCCACTTGTATTATCTTACATTTATTATGATTAAAACCCATCTGTCATTTATTTGCCTAAATCACTAAATCCTGTTGGAAAACAATGGCATCCTCACAACACCCAAGACTTTAAGTACTACCATAAGATAATTTAAGTAATTTATGGACATTTCCTTCACCTACATCATTGATTTAAATCAGATAGAGCAGGAGTTATAACACTGAGCCCTGTGGTATTCCACTTTTGACATTAATCCAGTTTCACTGAACCTCAACTGTAACAACCCTCTATTTTTACTTTCCGTCCAGCCACTCTTCTATCAAATTAACCAACTTCTCACACACTTATAGAGACAGTTTTCACACGCATTTTAATTGTTTATGTAACACCTTGTCAAATGCTTTCTAAAAATCCAGATACAACAAATCTACACCTTATACATTAACTTACACACATAAAATAAGTATCGCTGTTAAGTGGTTTCTGTCGTCATTAGTGGCTTAATCATAACCGACGACTTACATGAATAATATTACTAATATCATACAAAGCTTATTTAAATTAAATTTTCCTTTTAGCTTTTTTATCACTTACCTCGTATGTAATATACTGTTTGCGCCATTCTGGTGTAATATGTGCTGATAAATGTTCAGCGAATTTCATAACAAAAATATTCCGTTAATTTTAAACTAGCACAGATATTCTTCTGCTTCTAAGTGATTAAATGGTGATGATTATTAAATCAAAATAGTGACAAAGTAAATATCACAAACAGAATCTAGTCTTCTAATCTAAACTTTCCTCCATCGAATCAATCCAACTATCACCATCTGCTCCGTATTTCGAAAAGCAACGACACTGATTGGACAATAATATATAAAATGTACAAAGACCCCGTCTGATTTTTCCCTGCGAAATTCCATTAACCCTATTGGCTTATTCGTGAAATTCGCAACACTGTAGGAGGTTTGTTGTTTCTCAAAGCTAGTACACGTGCTTTTCGTACTCAGGTAGTTAGTTAGTAGGTTGGAAACTGAATGGGACGTGTGTTTACACTAGCATCGGTAGTATAAGAAAATTTGAAGCAAGAAATATAAGCCTTGGTAAATTGTCTTTTCATACAAGGTTTATTTCTTTCTTTTTTTTGTCCTGAATCGATAATTTGTCTATTTTTCGATTTCAAACAAGTGTTACCGGCAGCAGAAAACAATTATTTATAATTAGGCGGTCTGATAAGAATTCAAAGGTAAGTATGTTTTAATGACGAACGTTTAATAGGCTTTACATATTGCTAGTACATTAGCACACCAGTTTATATCACAACTTTGTAATAATAATGCTTTGTGAATATTTTGTAATTAAGTTTCAATATTTTACACTTTCCAGTTATGATGTTAGAAAGTTTGTGTTGTTCTTGTGTTTCATATTTTTCGTGCGAGTTTTCTGCTCTTTACATTTGACTAATATTAATGAAAAGACGTTTTTGAAAATAGAGTATTTTTTCTCGCACACAAAAATCGTAATTCTTAAAACATTCATCAGTGAAAGAGAAACTTCTACTAGTGTTACTTTACGGTGCCCTCTAGTGGCACAGCGGTATGTCTGTGGACTTGCACCGCTAGAAACCGGGTTTTGATACCTGTAGTAAGCAGAACACAGATAGCCCATAGTTTTGTGCTTATTTCTAAACGAAAATCTTAAGAGATGTAATATACTTATAACAATTATATTTGTTATTGGTCGATATTATGTGGGCCAGTTTCATCTACGAAGTGTGAAACTCTCACAAATTATGTTTTGGAATTCAGCAATAGATTTTAAAAATAGCTATATCATTACTTTTTAACAACCTCTGAATGAAAGCAAAACATGGGCTTCCTATCAGGTCGAGTTAGGTACTTAGAGCGAGGCCCAAAATCAAGCTGATTAAATATACTCTTTTCATGTTTGTAAATTATAGAGTGGAATGTATTGTTTCATTGTATTGCTGTTAACAATATTATACGAACTACATAACTAACACCGTTTAAGTAAGTGACGTAGAATTGTACTGTACTACTAGAGTCCAGCTTACCCGCTTAATGCAGAATTTTGTTTGTTGTTAACCGCAAAATTACATAATAAGTTACATGTGCTATACTCACTACCGGTATCGAAACTCGGTTTTTAGCGTTATAAGTATTCAGATTAACACCAGGAGCGTATTTTCGTAAGAATATTTACATTTCTTAAGAGCGTACAATGTAAATAATCCATGTTTATCATTCCGTCTAGTGGTATGACGTTTCGCTCGTAGCCTGGCATGACCTGGTACTTAAGGCAATAGACTCACAGTTTGTGGGTCGCGAGTTCGATTTGATTGTTTGGAACTAAGCACAAAGCTACACAATGGGCTATCTGTGCTCTGCCCACAACGGTTATCGAAACCTCGTTTCTAGCAGTGTGAGTCCGCAGACATGCCGTTGTGCCACTGGGGTGGGGGCGCTAGTACGAATCATACCGCTGAACACGCTCTCTTTTTCAGCCGTGGGGCCGTTATAATGAATCGTTTAAACTCACTAACCGATTAGAGTAGTCCAAGAGTTGGCGATGAATGGAACTGACTAGCAAGCTACTTTCTCTCTAGTTTATTGCTTCAAACATATGAATGGCTAGGAGAGTTAACACTTGAGCAGTTTTGCGCGAAATGCAGCGAACAAACAAACGTTTTGACGAGTAATAAGTCACAATAAACTTAAAGTTTTGAGAATAAAATTTTCTTAATTAAACACTAAAATACATTTGTTAAATAACGGATGTTTGCATGATTTTATCTGTTCTTGTGTAAACGTTAATAGTTATGCACATGCTACAAAAATAAATATTATATGTACACATTTTGTTATAAATGTAAAATGTGTAAAACTGTGAAAGTGTTAATGCTTTAAAGATCTAGTGTAATAATTACACTTATCTCTGCTATTCTACACCTATTTCTGAGGATTTTAAAATTTGTGTGGTTGTTGAAATGTATTTCTCTGCGAAGACTGCCCTTGATCCCAGTGGCACAACGGTAAGGCAGTGGACTTATATTGCTACAAGTCGAGTTGCCTCCCAGTGGCTCAGCGGTATGTCTGCGGACTTACATTGCTAAAAACCGGGTTTCGATACCCGTGGTGGGCAGAGCACAGATAGGCCATTGAGTTGCTTTGTGCTTAATTCAAAATAACAAATAACAAAGGGGTTTCAATACCCCTTGTGTAGCTTGTGCTTCAAGTGACTATAGAGAAACTGAACTTTTGTCTATCAGTTTAAAACTTTTTAAATTTATTTTTGGAACAACTGAAGAACGAGATATAAAAAGAACTAACTATCATAATTTTCGAATGATTGATGTTTCACGCTCTAGAGAAGTGATTTCCGGTTTGGGTAAACTTTGATTTAAGCCGTTAAATGTACTGTATTATCTGATACAAAAATCATAAAGATATAATCCACAGCTGTCAGGTTTTAACTGGGAAGTGTCATAGAAACATATTCATATTCAAGGCAAAATATAAGCTGTTTTTTAAACCTGTAACGACGTGTTCAAAGGCACATCACACCTGAAACCAATAACCTATGTCTAGCTCAATGGAGTTTTGTTTCATTTTAAGCTGTACCCATGTCAGGGATCGAATCTCAAGCATTAGCGTAATAAACCCATAAACTTACCACTGAGTCCACTGCTTGGTGTCCTGTAAGGAAGGAACTAAGACTGTCATTTTAGTTCGTAATGAGACACTTTCAAAATAGTTGTTACTTATTAAGTTTATAATAATTGACTGTCTCGTCGGAATGCTGTCTCGTTGTTATCTCAGTTCAAAGTTCACGTTAAATATTTTTGTTTCTCATTTGTTGGTTTTTGATTGAGAATTTCGCTCAAAGCTAGCCGTCCCTAATTTAGCAGTGTAACACTAGAAGGAAGGCAATTAGTCATCACCCATCCACCGCCAACTCTTGGGCTACTCTTTTACCAACGAATAGTGGGATTGAATGGCACATTACAACGCCCCCACGGCTGAAAGGGCAAGCACGTTTGGTGTGGCGGGGATTCAAACCCGCGACCCTCAGATTATGAGCCGAGTACTTTAAGGAACTACCTGGCCATGCCGGGCCTCGTGCATAAGTATTACGACACGTGAAAAAGTTACGTATTTATTATTTCAGAATATTTTAATTTCATTTACCCTCACACTCACACAAAATACGTTTTTGTTTTTTACATTTATTTAGTTTGTATTGTAAAACTGATACAAACAGAATTAATGATTAAAAAATTTAGCGCTGCTTCAACCTTTTTCATTTAACATTTCAACGTAGAAAAATGGAAACAATATACATTCATGTATAATTTTCTAACTTAAAATACGAATAACCTAGCACAGTATAACAAGTGGGCAATGGGTTTTGTATACGTTTATAAAATTAACTATTCTTCATTAGTTATACAGAGATTGTGAATCACTGAAGCATGTTATGGAGTTATTGTTAGGGAAGAGACAATGTTTCAAGGCACAATGACGAAACACCTGAGTCTGTGGTGTTGAAACGAGACCTTGATCTAGCAAGTGCAAAGCACATGTTCAAATGCATTACAAATTTAGACGGAAACTTTGTTTACAGGCCCGGCGGTTAAGGCGCTCGACTCGTAATCTGAGGGTCACGGGTTCGAATCCCCGTCCCACCAAACATACTAGCCTTTTTAGCCGTGGGAACGTTATAATGTGACAGTTACTCCCATTATTAGTTGGTAAGAGATTACGCCCAAGAGTTGGCGGTGGGTGGTAATGACTAGCTGCTTTCTGTCTAGTCTTACACTCCTAAATTAGGAATGGCTAGTGCAGATAGCTCTCGTGTAGCCTTGCGCGAAATTCAAAAAACGAACAAACAAACAACTTTGTTCACTTGAAAGTGAAACGGAATTCATCATACTGCAAATGGATCGGATTATATGTGTGTGTAAGAGAGATAGACAGAGGGTGAAATTTTACAAAATACTCACTAATCGAAGCGTAAAAAAGAAAATATTACAGCGTTAGCGGACAGGAACTCCGAGAAAAATGTCACTCATGAAAAGGGCACTAGAAAGTGTAGAAAAATGGAGTTGCCCCACCTCAAAGAAAAAAGCAAATTAAGTAATAATAACTGTTTGCAATTTTTGTGTAGGCCTAATATTCTCACTTTGCGTGATAGCTTCTGTAAATAATGTATTAACAGTTATTTTCCCCGCTTTTGCTTAATCATTTGTGTTCATATCACCGGATACAGGCGAAAATAGATCTACAGAAGAAATCGTAATATAACTGTAGTTATAACTTGCTTACAAAATTTCTTCTTCAATCTTTAACTACCTGTCGTCTAAGAGGTTGAGGTCGACTTGCACCGTGCTTCTAACCGTAAGGAAACTAATTTCACACATCCGGTGTGCTCTCTACCACAAAACACCTGCAAAATTAGTGGGCTTATATCTTTCTTGTCAAAAATACGATCGATTCGATTTCTTGGGTTTTCTGCAGAACAAACAAAGCCAGTCTGGGTTCAGTATAAAACACGTGAACTTTAATCGTTCGAAATCAATCTCAACATACCTTTGATATTATGTTGATGAAACAAAATTAGTTGCAGTGGAACGTGACAGCTGGGAAATACGATTGAAAGAGACATCTGGTGAAGGTTTTTTAAATTGTTTTTGTCACGTGTATTATTAAAATTAATTGGCGTGAAGATATGAAAGTAAATGGTTTTTACATTATCATGGTTTATTCTGTCTTCCGTGCTAATATTCGTAGAGGGCCCGACATGGCCAGGTGGTTGGGTTAGGGCGCTCGACTCGCAATCTGAGGGACGTAGGTTCGAAACCCCGCCTCACCAAACATGCTCGCCCTTTCAGCCTTGGGAGTGTTATAACGTTTTGGTCAATGCCGCTATTCGTTGGTAAAAGAGTAGCCCAAGTGTTGGCGGTGGGTGGTGATGATTAGCTGCCTTCCCTTTAGTCTTACACTGCTAAATTAGGAACGGCTAGCGCAGATAGCCATCGTGCAGCTTTGCATGAAGTCCCCCACTGGTACAGCACTAAATCTTCAGATTTACAACGCTAAAATAAGGGGTTCGATTCCCCTCGGTGGGCATATAGGTTTTCCTCTAAGAAAAACATATATACACTTTACATGAAATTTCTAAACCAATCAAACACACAAGTATCTTTATTTCCTCAATTTTTCGCTATTACAGCTTCGTAAGGAGCGATCGACAACCAAGAAGTTCGCTAATATAGTTGAAACTGAATGATGACGGTGTTCAAATTTAGTTACTACCAGATTAGCGGATTTTTAGGCTTTAGTATCGAAATATGGAACTGATATATAAAGCGTTATCTTATTTACATTAATAGACTCTAACTAAGTTATTAGTGTTAAAATAGTACTTGAGTTACGACGTGCAAGCATATGCATCACGACATATTTACACATTTCACACATTTTTATTAATTAAGCTTGCATGCTGCATGAAGATGTATAGGTCCTCATAAATCAGAATAGTAAACAGATGTGTTTTATGAAACACAATCACTGTTAGATACATCTGAACTTTTTTCCTTCTTAAACGCACGTGGAGAAACAAAATAATATAACAAAGTAGTTTAGTAATCACGGTATCGGCGTAGGAAGAAGTCTGTGATTAGAGGTGCAAAAATGAAGTTGTCAGAAGGAGTTTAGTAGCTCTTTTACAGTGCTATAATTAGGGGTTCGATTCCCCTCGGTGAACACAGAAGGTGATCCAATTTGGCTTTGCTATAAAAACACACATACATATACCATTAAGGCTCCAAGGAAGAATGGCCGAGGTGGAGATCCAAAATGGACAAGTTTTCCTTGAGTTAATGTTTTAACATTTCACACGAGCGAATGTTGCCCAAAAATCTCTTTGGTTCATACATTCTTACAGTCTTTCTATATGAGAATACATTGTAAGTTTAAAAAATAAATTGTGATGAAAGAAAATAATTATGCTATTTTTTTGCTGAATCACGAACAGTTCAAAGTTGTTGTTGTTTTTCGGGGGGGGGGGGAGGAAGAGAAGCAGCTAATGTTGCCCATCTTCACTTTTGTCATTTAGAATAACGACCTGTATTATATACCACCTGTCTTTCTACGCGTATGTAAACTCCTTAGGTTTGAGCATCACGTTCAACACATATTCGTGAAGTACTTGAAAACTGGATTAGTTATTATTATCAAAAAGATACCTTAAGAGATTCAACTATCTCTGTAAAATTAAATAGGGCCCAAATGTTTCTTTGGTTGTTTGTTTTTGGATTTCGCGCAAATCTGCACGAGGGCTATCTGCGCTAGCCGTCCCTAATTCAGCAGTATAAGACTAGAGGGAAGGCAGCTAGTCATCAACACCCACCGCCAACTCAAGGGCTACTCTTTTACCAACGAATAGTGGGATTGACCTTAACATTATAACGCCCCCACGTCTGAAATGGCGAGGATGTTTGGTGTGACGGAGATTCGAACCTGTGACCCTTGGATTGACCATTTGGCTATGCCGGGCTGGACCCAAAAGTCTAGTAATCTTACCAAATAAAACTGGGAATTAAAGAAGTTCAGAATGAAATTTGAAAAAAGTGCAGTGTTGCGTCACGAAAGGTCTCCAACAGCTCGTGACGCACAATTTGACGGTCGATACCTGCCGTGGGTACAACGCAGACAGCATATTGTGCAGATTTACTCTTAAAAACACAAACAAACTTTGTGATGATAAGTTTGAAAAATGATTTTTTGATATATTTCCATTTTAAAACAAGTGAAACAATTTATCATGGAAAATCTGGCAATGAAACACGATATCTGGTAGGTGTGAAGAAACGAAGTCTAAGCACCTGACACAACTGATATCTTTTCTCTAGGTCACTGAGAAAAATTTGAACATGGTAGAAAAAATAAGGAAGTTATGGCCTTTTCTTTAATAAATGATTTTAGGTTTTCAATGGGAAAATTTCCAAATATTAAACACAGTAAAAGTTGTGTCAGCTTCATGTTAACTTAAGTGAAAACATATTGAATGCTTTGTAGAAAGTTAGCATGGCTATTAATAGAAGTTAGAACAGACATATATATATTATTATTAAAATATATGCCTCGCATTTCTCTGTTTGTTTTAAAATTGACACCCATCGGAATGACTATTCATTTCTACATAGGTACGGCATGGCCAAGTGGTTAGGGTGCTCGACTCGTAATCTAAGGATCGCGGGTTCCAATTTCAGTCACACCAAAGTACGCGACCTTTCAGCCGTGGGGGTGTTATTATGTTACTGTCAGTCCCACTATTCGTTGATAAAAGAGTAGCCCAAGAGTTGGCGGTGGGTGGTGATGACCAGCTCCCTTCCCTCTAGTCTTACACTGCTAAATTAGGGACGGCTAGCGCAGATAGCCCTCGTGTAACTTTGCGCAAAATTCAAAAACAAGGAAATAAACATGTCTACGTACATCCTGAAACATCATTGGTATTCATAGTGTATATTTTGAGTAGATTTAAATTATTCTTCCTTTTGTTAGTGAAAAGTTTTTGCTTTGGAGCTTCATTAAAGTTGTTTCTTATAAATAATTAGTTTAAGCTTCAATTTATTTTCTGTTTTCTTTTGACTTCTAAAGAACTGTAGTACACGTTTTGAATGTACTTTACCTGTACTTAAATTGCATGGGATACGAATATACGAACATATTTTCTTTTTTGTGGGGAGTAACTTTTTTATCCTCACGCCCACCAGCTGAGGCTTACCGCATCTTTAATTGGCCTTTTTATTTACTGGTGTACTATATACGTCTAGCTTTTACTTGCCCACCGCTAGTACAGCGGTAAGTCTACGGATTTACAACGCTAAAATCAGCGGTTCGATTCTCCTCGGTGGGCTCAGCAAATAGTTCGATGTGGCTTAGCTATAAGAAATGCACAAACACACTTTTACTTGCTATATATGTATAGACACTGAGAAATTATAAGATAATACAACACGGAGGTCTATTTTCTTTTTAAGTCGACAACATGTTTGTAATTTTGGAAGAAAATCTTAATCGAGCTTGTAATATAAATTTATTTGTATTTTTTTACATGAGACTAAGATTTCGTCGGAATTTCAACTCTGGGTCGTCGTGATCAAATAACACAAATACTTCAGCATCTGAAGAGTGGATTCATTTCATTCATTCATTCACCATTAGATTCCATCAAGGAACATAGGGCCGCAATCGCTTGCGCATTCTTCAACAGGTATTTAAGTGAGTAGGTTGTTAGCCCACTGCACCGAGCCGTCCCTAATTTAGTAGTGTAAGACTGGAGGGAAGGCAGCTAGTCATCACCACCCACCGACAACTGTTGGGCTACTCTTTTACCAACGAATAGTGCGATTGACTGTAACATTATAACACCCCCACAGCTGGGAGGGCAAGCATGTTTGACGCGACGCGGGTGCGAACTCGCGACCCTCGGATTACGAGTCGCACGCCTTACGCGCTTGGCCATGCCGGGCCGAACAGTGGATTAGAAGCTAACAATTATTGGCCTGATCTGTGATCAATGAAGTGGGGTGTTTTGCCCTTCACCATCCAATCCGATCAAATAACACAAGTACTTGAGCATGTGAACAGTGGATTAGAAGCTAACAAGTATTTGACTGATCCCTGATAGATGAAATGCGGGGTTTTACAAATCAAAATTATGGTAGGGATTAACAACACAGTGTTCATGTTTTTGTATAACATCAAGTGTTATTCGTACCCTTGTATAGAACTGTTAACCAGTAAAGTTTTGCATAAACGAAAAGTTCAATTTGAATCACAACCTCTAGATCGTCTCCGATATAGTGAATCAAACTAATCTAATGAAATTCTACGTCGTTTTGTATATGTATAATCTATATATTTAAGTGTTAAATCTCGATTCCCGTTAAACAAAAATAAACGAACAAAACAAGCACGATAAAAGATACCAATATGGATATACACATAAGAATACAAAATATTATTTAACATGGATGCGTAAGGACAGCAACAAATACCATGAGCATCGCTACAGTCATGTTTCTTACCCGACATCTTAACTGTTAATAAAATTAGGTTGTCTAGATACACACGCTTCATGAGAGGTAAAACCAAAAAAGTAGATCTAGATAGTAGAAGACACATACGAAATTTGTAGAGTTTATAATAAGATTTTTTAACTTCATTATTTCTACGTTCTAGAATAATATTGTTTTTATTTTATATGAATATGCTTAACAATACAATTCAATAAACGCCAATCATTGGATGTGTCTGTGTTTTCTCTTATAACAAAGTCACATCGGGCTATTTGCTAAGTTCACCGAGGGGAAGCGAACCCCTGACTTTAGCGTTGTAAATTCGTATACTAACCGCTGTACCAGCGGGGGACGATTGGATGGTGAAGGTCAAAGCGCCCAACTTCATCTATCAGAGATCAGGCCAATAATTGTTAGCTTCTAATCCACTGTTCAGATGCTCAAGTACTTGTGTTATTTGATCGCGACGACCCAGAGTTTGAATTCCGACGAAATCTTTGTCTCATGTGAATTCACACCAGTGGTAACGTTGGAATTAGTTTCGTGTACTTGTACATACCCAAACTTTTCTCAAGTTCAGTTTTTCTAAACATAAATTGAAAAATACAAATAATTTTATATTACAAGCTCGATTAAGATTTTCTTCTAAAATTACAAACATGTTGTTGACTTAAAAAATGAATAGACCTGCGTGTTGTACTGTCTTATAATTTTTCAGTGTCTGTGTATGTGTGTGTGTATATATATATATATATACAGCAAGTAAAAGCGAGACGTATATAGTACACCAGTAAATAAAAAGGCCAATTAAAGAGGCGGTAAGCCTCAGCTGGTGGGCGTGAGGATAAAAAAAGTTACTCCCCATAAAAAATAAAATATGTTCATATATTTCGTATCCCACGCAATTTAAGTACAGGTAAAGTACATTTAAAACATGTACTACAGTTCTTTAGAACTCAAAAGAAAACAGAAAATAAATTGAGGCTTAAACTAATTCTTTATAAGAAACAACTTTAATGAAGCTCCAAAGCAAAAACTTTTCACTAACAAAAGGAAGAATAATTTAAATCTACTCAAAATATACACTATGAATACCAATGATGTTTCAGGATGTACGTAGACATGTTGTTTGTTTTTGAATTTCGCGCAAAGCTGCACGAGGGTTATCTGCGCTAGCCGTCCTTAATTTAGCAGTGTAAGACTAGAGGGAAGGGAGCTGGTCATCACCACCCACCGCCAGCTCTTGGGCTACTCTTTTACCAACTAATAGTGCGATTGACCATTACGCTGTAACGTCTCTAAAACTAAAAGGAATGTGTATGTTTGGTGTGACGGGATTCGAACCCATAACCCTCAGATTAGGAGTCGCGTGCTCTTACCACTTGGCTATGCCGGGTCTGCGAAGAGTTCATGAAAATATTGATCTCCACAATCTTTATCATTGTTTCGGAATTTTATAGATTAGTAATGCGGCACGTCCCGGCATGGCCAGGTGGTTAAGGCACTCGACTCGTAATCCGAGGGTCGCAGGTTCGAATACCTGTCACACCAAACATGCTCGTCCTTTCAGCAGTGGGGTCATTATATATTAAGGTCAATCCCACTATTCATTGATAAAAGAGTAGTCCAAGAGTTAGCGGTGGGTGGTGATGAGTGGCTGCTTTTCCCTCTAATCTTACACTGCTAAATCAGGGACGGCTAGCGCAGACAGCCTTCGTGTAGATTTGCGCGAAATTTAAAAAACAAGCAAAAACAGTAATGCGGCTTTTCTGCTTGGAATAGCTAAAGTGCAGGAAGTGTCAAGGATTTATCTCTCATTTGGGTTTGAACAAAGAATAAACCTCAAACTTGTTTATTAAATAATTCCTTTCATCGTTTTCGTGTTATCGATCTATAAATATCAATAAGAAAGCAACAATATCGAAGCTTTTCTGAACGCTGTTGATAAACACGAGGCAATATCTGTGCTCTGCTGGTATCGAAAGTCGGTTTTTAGTGTTGTAAGTTTTCAGTCTAACCACTGAACTATTGCTGTAGTGAGGTTGAGTACCGAATGGATGAAAAGTTTCAATTTTGATAATAAATACGTGAAAAGATTTTATTACCTGGTATTTCTGTACCACAACGATTTTAGGATTTAACATTCCAAAAGGGTGGACTTCCAAACAATACAAGAACTAAAAGAGATAAGAACTTTATATATAGCGGCTGAGAAACAAGTTCGTTCGTATGTATACGCTTGGGTTTACGTTATAATAATGTATCTGTTTATATAATAAATGTATACATACATGCTTATCTTGACAAGTTGAAACGGGAAAACGTCTATTGGATATTCATATATCCATGCTTACAGTAATTGCATAGTTGAAAGTTCCAAGGGCGACTGTCTTGTTTGATATATAACTGAGTATGCATGTATAACTTTCCAATGTTGTATTCATTTACATTGTAAAATATGCAAATGACCAGACCTCGTAAACAACCTGGTATTTCTAGACGACTGACTTGAGACAGGCCATACTCAGTGAAGCGTGGTAGTGTGTGTGTGTGTGTGGACTGTGTGTGTGCAGTAAACTGTATTCGTATTAGTTTAAATTCAGAGAGTTGTCAGTTATATGGAGAGTGGGCGTGTCCAAAGTGGGGTGATGCGTGAGTAGATTTATCTGACCTTTCACGTCTGAATACGTGCAGTCATTGACCGGCCCTGACCTTTTGCTTTACCCTTACAACACCTTTAACATTTCTAATGCCTATACACACCCACTTGAACGAGATAGTTTGGTGTGAAAAAAAATGACACATAAATTTATAACTATTCACTATATAATTTGAAGTATAATATAAAAATATTTTTCTGTATCTTGGTTGGCGCTTCGTGTACGTTTTTTATTATTATCATTTTTTATTCTACGTTTTTATGTCTGTGGGTATGCGTGCGCAAACATCTGGACAAAAAGTATCGAGCTAAGAACCAGTTGTTCAAATGATTGATTTATTCCCGTGTTATAAACATAAACATTGGACACGAGTAACTATTATATAATGAAGGTTTAAACGCTTGAAACAAAAATTTATTCGAGTATTATCGTAAATCTTTGCCATTCCTGAATTTATTTTAACCATAACGACCAAACCTTCAATATAAATATTTTTTCACATGACTTTGCTCGAGGATATATAAAGCTGTAATCAAGTGATCAACAACACAGAATTATTTTCATATATGGAATCGTAAATCGTAAATCCTCTACTCGCCAAACTTTGTTATGACATAGTGAATTCAAGAGTATACGATCTTTCTTTGCTGAAAAAGATTTTAGAATTATGCAGATCGCGACACATTCCCACTTTAGTTATAGCTTATATATCAAATGTGGTTAATGCTCAGGATTTGGAGTTTGTTTGTTTGTTTGTTTTTGAATTTCGCACAAAGCTACTCGAGGGCTATCTATGCTAGCCGTCCCTAATTTAGCAGTGTAAGACTAGAGCTAGTCATCACCACCCACCGCCGACTCTTGGGCTACTCTTTTACCAACGAATAGTGAGATTGACCGTCACATTATAATGCCCCCACGGCTGAAAGGGCGAGCATGTTTGGCGCGACGGGGATGCGAACCCGCGATCCTCAGATTACGAGTCTCACGCCTTAACACGCTTGGCCATGTCGGGCCAGGATTTGGAGTTAAGCACAAAGCTGCACAATGGGCTATCTGTGCTCTATCCATCAGGGCTATCGAAACCAGGTTTTTAGCGTTGTGTGTCCGCAGACATACTGCTGTGACTCTTAGGAGCAGTTAGTACAATTTAATCTTTAAAACGCAAACTGAACAAATCATTAAATAGTACTGTGCAAGTGGTTGTTTTTAGTGGAAAGTTATACAAAGTTGTTTCTGTGCTTTGCCGACCACACTCGAAACCCGGATTTTAGCGTGTAAGTCCGTAAATTTCCCGCTGACTCGCTGGGAAATGTGTACTGTTAAAAATTAACTACAAAAGCTAATCGTTCTTTTTCTTCATTACAATACCTGCTTAACTGTCATTGATGCTTTATATTTCATTTCAAACTTAGCTACTGCCACAGAGAAACAACGCAGAAGCTATGATTTTGACTGAAGACTGTAGTCACTTACTGTATGACAATCTTAAAGCGATAATTTTGGGTAGATTCTTAAACAGCTGAACACTGTGGCTACCTACTACATGACAACCTTAAAACAAGTTTGATAGATTTTTAAAGAATTGAAAACTGATCACCTACTGCATGACAACTTTAAAACAAGTTTGGTAGGTTCTTAAACAACTGAAGACTGTGGTCATCTGCTGCGTGACAACCTTAAAACAAGTTTGGTAGGTTCTTAAACAACTGAAGACTGTAGTCATCTGCTGCGTGACAACCTTAAAACAAGTTTGGCAAGTTCTTAAACAACTGAAGACTGTAGCCATCTGCTGCATGACAACCTTAAAACAAGTTTGGTAGGTTCTTAAACAACTGAAGACTGTGGTCATCTGTTGCATGGCAACCTTAAAGCGATAAGTTTGGTATATTCTTAAACAGCTGAAGACTGTGGTAACCTACTGCATGACAACCTTAAAGCATCAAGTTGTGCAAGTTCTTCAAGAAATGAAGACGACAAACGTTATGTTAGGTGATACAATGATGAAATGATAACTATCTAGGTCTTTGGTCCTGGGACGTCCACCATCATCCTTTTCCCAGTGACTGGGCTGAAGGGGCTACATCGTGAATCTTATAAGCAAACATATTGTAGTGTTTAGAATGTGAAACGAAGAAAGCTTTTAATTTTTTTTTTGGTGTGGAATTACAGGAGAAGTTAAGGTTAGCTTTAGCCTCAGCGAGCACTCCCCACTTATCGCCACCCCTGCTCAGGTGAAGGCTTCAGGTTTAAAACGTAGTGAGCTTATACTATTGAAGGCCAGGATAGTAAGGTTCAACACAATTTATAAAAATAGTGTTTGGAACAACTTTTTAAAGCGTTCATTATGCTCAGCCTGGTGGCCATGATCACACTTTGTTCGACAATATAGTTCCATTGTAACATGCTACTTCTGAGGATCATGAGGTCCATTTTAGATCATATATATTGGCAAACGTATCGCAGATTCTTTGTTGTTTGTGGACATCGACTTCCAAAACTAATTCAGTAGACCAAAAGCACAAGGGTCTATTTTGAACTTCGTAAGAGGAGTTGATAAGTAAGTAGTTGAATTAAACTGCGGCAATTCTGGTTTCTTCGGCTAGTTTTCTCAACAACCATTTAGTTCAAAGTGTAGCTAGAAGTTTCTGGTTTGGGATGAGAGGCTGTAATTTTTATATATAATTTTATTGGCACTAGTCAATATGCCCAGCTTCATTCAACAGCTAAAGGTTTTCTTTCGTAATCAGTGCCTTAGCTTTGCAACTAAGGTTTGATTATGGTGTGTGTGTGTGAGGATGGCATTTCTCTTTTTCGTATTATTTCTGTGGAGAAAACTGAATGTTCTCTTTATCGCATTGTTGTGTTCTTCCGTTTTTATGGAGAGGAAGAAAAGTTTAGTTTATTCTACTCTTTTGTGAATTGCCTCTATATTATTTAAATGATTCACTATGCGAATATTTATTTCCCTCAGCTATGTAGATGTGCGGTGACATTACTCTGCCAGATGGTCGGAGAGTCATCGTGAACAAATTTTCTAGGTGTATGACATCTGTAGCTATGGCTCGTGTTGCGGTGTCACACACACCACTACATTAAAACATACGTATCGTTCAAATAAAGTATGATTAACCCTCTGTACTACACCACAATATTAAAGTGTGGTTAATCTTCTGTACTTACTAATTATGACCAATTGGTCATTCTAAAATATTTTCTGCGTTAATTGAAAATTTATTGAAAATATTTTGTGTTACAGGATAAGCTAACTTGAAGATATTTGGCATTTCATTTACATTTTTATGTTTTAACTCTAGGCGTAAAGTTTTATTTTTATTTTTTCAGCAAGTTACCAGCTTATGGCAATTCTTCTTTATCTTTGGTCTCTTCTGAGGGGACAGTATATTTGAACTCCTGGAAATCTTTGTTTTATTTGTTAGGAGTTCATATTGATATCTGAAACAGTTTGTTTTTGGTCTGTGATTTTTTTAAAAACTTTTCTTTAAAATATATGAACAGAATGTTGATATTGTTTCTTTGTATTTTCACGTTAGAAATATCACCTGTTCAATGTTCATATAGCAAACACTTTATTAAGTGCACGCTCATGCACGACTGACGCCAGTTCACGTATGTAATTTCATCTTTCAAATGTGAAGACATTTATTCGTACTGACTTTACACATGTTAAATTCTGACATCAAATATATTTTTACGTGAAACAATTGTTGTTGAGTTGGGTTAATGAAAGCTACACAATGGGCTAACTGTGCTCAGTCCACAGCGGGGAATCAAATTACAGATTTCAGCACTGTAAGTCTGTAAACTTACCACTGGTAGAGATAGCTCTTTGAATTTCGTTATGGAAAAGTTACGTATAGAAAAACTACTTACTTCATAATGGTATACGAAGAAAGATGAAGTAATCTGTTATCTTACAATCACTATTGGAACTGTACACATTGCAGTCTTCTGACGGTTTTGCGCCTCAGTGGCTTAGCGGTAAATTTGAGAAATCACTCGATTAAAAATAGGATTTCGACACTCGTGTCGGGTACAGCACATACAGCCCGCAGAGAAACTTTGCGCTTAATTAACAAAGAAAAGAAAATCGGACGCTTTATTTTTACCGTTGGTTGATGTCAAGACCTATAGTGACAAATCTGTACATGCATGTAAGCTCGGATCCTTTCTGTTTACATAGGTGCCAATTCCAATCAATTAAAATTAAGGGCACCCCAGAAACCTACGAAAGGATACAAAAATCATGAGTATCTTATTAAAACTAGCCTAACAGAAAGATCAATTATTGTATTTTTTTTTCATCAGTGCAGAGTTCATTTAGCTAAATGAATTAATAACTTAACAACAGTTGTTTGTTAAATTTTGGCGAAACTCTCTAAACGAGGATTATCTTGATAGTTATCCCTAGATTTAAAGTAATAAACTTAATGGGACTGCAGCTAGGAAATACCACCAGCTTGCAAACTGTTAAACTGTAACGTCCTGACTCGGCAAAGATAACGGGTCGAGCGCCTTTACCACCAAGCCATTTCGACAAGTGAGTGCTACTCACAAAATGGATATTGTTTGTTTTCGGAAATTCGCTCAGAGCTATTCAAGGTTATCTGCACTTGGTGTCCCCGATTTCGATGTGACAGACTAGATTGGTTTGTTATGAGTTTCGCGCAAAGTTACACGAGGGCTATCTGCGCTAGTCGTCTCTAATTTAGTAGTGTAAGACTAGAGGGAAAGCAGCTAGTCATCACCAACCACCGCCAATTCTTGAGCTAGTCTTTTACTGACGAATAGTGGGACTGACCATCCTTCTATAACGTCCATGCTGTTGAAATGGCGAGCATGTTTGAACAAACTAGAGAATTTGTTTGTTTTAGAGCAAAGTCACCTTGTGATATCTGTTGTGTTCCTCGCGGGGAAATCAAATTGACCTCTACTGAAGAAATTTAGGCCTTTCAACGTTTACGAACAACAAACTACGAAACTTCCAGAACGAATTACGTCGGTGCGGCATGGCCAAGTGGGTTAAGTCCTTTGACTCAGAATCTGAGGGTCACGGGTTCGAATCCCCGTCACACCAAACCCTCTAGTCTTACACTACTAAATTAGGGACGGCTAGCGCAGATAGCCCTCGTGTAGCTTTGCACAAAATAAAAAAAAAACATTAAAAACATTAAGTTTGAAGCGTAATAGTTTTAGCGTTGTTTTTGTTTTGAGTTAAGCATAAAGTTATGCAATGGGCTATCTGTTCTGCCCACCACGGGTATCTAAACCCTGTTTTTAGCGTTGTAAGTCTGCAGACAAGCCGCTGTGCCAGTGGAGGAACTTTAGTGGTGTTATTCACGAAACTATCTGAATAATGTCGAATTAAAACATCGAGAAAAATTCATATGTCACGCCAAATGTAACTTGTAATTTATACGTCACAAGGGGACGTATACTACATGTTGCAATGCCTCATTTCATTCTATAAATAATAAGTTATAGCCATTTAAGTAGTAATACATTCCCCTTTCTGCGTGAGTCAAATACGAAGTTGTGACCCGTAAAGAGATGTGAGGCTTTAGCAATATTCATTGGAAGACGTTTTAGGCACTAATGGCGTCGGTATTGTAATCTAATAGAAAAGAGTCAGGCGTGGCAATGTGGTTAGCGCACACTTTGAATCCAAAATTCACGATCCACTTTCCGTTGCGCTCAAAACGTGATCTGCATGTTGGATCTTTGGGTGCTTTGTAAGAGTGATGGTTCATCCTACTAACCCAGGATTTAACGGCGAATGCTGATGCGTAGCCGCCTTCCTTCTGTTCCCTCAGTTTTTAACCCTTTGTTTGTGACTTGTGCAAGTATCCAACACTACATGTGGAAAGATTCGCGAATGTCTGCGGCGGATCATTCAAAGTATTTCGCACAAAATACCTGTATCATGTGATGTCGACCGCAGTTGAAGGGCTAAAACTTAAAACAGCCATAAATATCTCTTGTATAGCTTTGCGCGAAATTGGTAGAACCGTTGCGCATCTTATAAGTTTTCCTTCCCTTTTTTCCTGATATTCGCGACAAAGATACTTTAAGTTTATCTGTGCAAGCGTACGTGTTTTTATATCTTAAATGATAAAATACACATACATTAAACGAGTATACAGATATGTGAGAAGCCTTAGAAATATTGGCATTCCAGTAATGTCTCTGGATTATTTAAAGTATCCGATAGTGTGATTGAGATGTAGTGAGTTATGTGATGGCAAATAAGACAAAGTTATTAACACGTCGAATGGGTATACATGAAACAACGATATGTGTCCCCCGCTGGTACAGCAGTAAGTCTACGAATTTACAACGCTAAACTCAGGGAGTTCGATTCCCCTCGGTGGACTCAGCAGATAGCCCGATGTGGCTTTGCTGTAAACAAACAAGACACACAACAATATGCAATATCTGCATCGGCATTATCCACTTAGAAAATAATAAAGAGGGCGTCATTAATTTTTGTGTAGCTTTTTAAAGGTATGTAGAAATATAAGAATATTGCGTTATTTTGTAAGCATACCGTTCATTTTAAAGATTATTAATTTTCAGTCTAAACTTATGTAATAATAATGATAATAGCGGTGATAACGTGAATAATTTTCCTCGAGCACTAGAACTGAAATTAACGATGGTAGTGGCCATGTGGTTAAGGCACTCGACTCGTGATCTGAGAGTCATGGGTTCGAATCCACGTTAAACAAACATGCTCGCCTGCGCGAAATTAGAGACAAACAAACAAAAATGGTAGTTTGTGTATGTATGTGTAGATTTCTAATCGAGTTATTAAGCACTTACGTGAACATGTCGACTAGAAGATCATTAATTAAACATTATTTATTCTTTTGTTAATAGCAGTTATGTTGTTATTGTTCTGTCATCCATTGTTCCCTGAGTTGTGATTGTATCGCGCATGTTTGAGTTTCTTATATTTTTCACGCCTTCTAGCCAAACTAATTCAGTGAAAGACTGAAATTGTAGCAAATGACCCGGTGGCACTACTAATCCGAATTCTAAAGATGTATGAATTAACGACCACAAGTGAAGGACCGGAAATTGTAGTATATGACCATTTGACGTCACTGGCTCTAATTCTAAATATGCATTGACGACCATGTAATCAAAAGATAGTATAGTGTTAATAAAGTATAGTGGTGGGCTCTCAGAAAGTCAGGAACTTTTATTATCTTAAATGAAGGGTGTTGCCTTATATTCTGCACGAGCTTTTTAGGGTGTCACATGTCGAACACGTGCAGCCATGAAAGTAAACCTCTTTACAAGGACATCAAGTTTACAGTATAGCTGAACATTTCTCCTTCTTCTTTTTAATACAAAAAACAAATAAACAACCTCGGAGTTTCCTTTAATCATTTATAGGCTACACGTAAACAGATACGGTAATAGATTGCTTGATTGTATCTACGTCTTTGCTGTTTAACCCTTAAACAGCGGGATTGTTGTTGGTAGCAGCATCAATTGATGATGGCTGTTGTTTAAGGGTTAAGTTAGATGAAGGTTTATCTTGAGCTTAGTTTAAATTTACCCCCCAAATAGTGGCACAGCGGTTTGTTTTCGGACGCTAGAAACCGCGTTTGGATACCCGTGGTGGGCGAAGCAAAGATAGCCCATTGTGAAGCTTTGCGCTTAACTACAAACAAAAGTTTAAATTAGAATTCCCTGTGTCCTAGCGGAAGTTTTTATAATTTTTAGTGTTAATTTTTAGAAAAGTAAAATTGTCTGATAATCAAGTACGTTGGAGATTTGTTCCAGCAATGGTAAGTTTGCTCCGCAAGTTATGGTTTCAATAAAGTCAGTCACAATCGCCTATTTCTTACCATTATGACTGCCTCCCTTCCTCCAGTGACACAGCGGCATGTCTATGGACTTACACTGTTAGAAACCGGGTTATGATTGACAGGCTGACGTATCTGTTAGTGAGGCTATACGCTTACGTTCCTAGTTTTGATCTATTGACCAGAGGGAAGGCAACCAGTCAGCGGCACTCTACCTCAGTCGTTTACGCTTAGGGATTGACTGTCACTCTCATAACGAGCCAACAGATTAAAGTGTGGAAACTATTATGTTGTCGTGCACAGATTTGAACTTAGTTTATCAGCTAAGATATCCGAAACTTTATCATAGGATCAACTCACGCTCCCATATTGTTGAAATATTTGATAAAAAAAATACTCATATCATGAAGTACAGTAGTACTTAATAGTGGAGATCGTGATGAAACAAAATGGCGTCCATAAAAATCGTCCGTTTAAAACCACCTTTAAATTATCTTAATATTAACAAAGACTATTTCACAATCGTGGCTGATCAAAACTAAAGCTTATTGTACTCGTAAAGCTGTATAAATTGCTACATACGTATTTATGGCGTGAATCAAATGTTTACCATTTCAACGAATTTTCATCTAAGTAAGTAAATAAGTGACTTTTCTAGATAAGAGTGCGGATAAAATGACGAACCCTATCGCTCTAATCCTTTCACAGAGGTTTGCCCCCTCTGTAGTCCCAACGATAATTTTCTGAAAAGGATAATAGTATACACACATTCACACACATAAATATATATAACGGAGGATGCGTTACTTGGAAGATATAATTAGATCGGGAGGTTGGTTGGTTGAAATCCTGATGAGTAATAAAATTTAATCGGATATACGCACGTCTCACGCTTGGTATTGTTGGCAAAAAAAAAAAAAAGCTGATAAAAAGGCAACAAACAAGTATAATAAAAAATCTAACTTTCATAAAGACAAATAATGGTCGATATATATATCTACAGGTAACCTAGCTGACTTTAATAATATAGAAAGTTTTAATGCTGTTAAACATATCGAAACAAGTAAGTCAAAACTACAAAAACTGAGTTACTTAAAATGAAAATAAAATCACTATACTTTTGCCAGTAGGAATAAAAAACATGCTCGCTTTTTCTGCCGTAGGGGCGTCATAATGAGACGGTGAGTCACAGTATTCGTTGTAAAATAATATCCTAAGAGTCTTTCATTGATAAATTAGGGACAGCTAACGCAAAATTCAAAACAAACTAACCAGTCTTCTATATTTTATATAGGTGACTGATGATTAAATATGTAAGTTATAAGTTAAGTTGAGGTTATGCGGTTAATCAGTTGCGTAAGGTGTGTGGTTGTAATGTAAGATATGTAGTATCTTTGCTTGTATGTTGTTAGGTATAAAGCTACGCAATGGGCTATCTGTGCTCTGCATAAAAATCCGGATTTTATCGTTATAATCCTTTTCAGATTTACTTTTGAGCCACTAGAGGGATGGTGGGACATTTAGGATATCTAAACTTTCATGATCACAAGATCATTTCTGAGTTTAAAAATCACATACTGATCATAGGAATTATTTGGTGAGTATCATTGCGCAGGTCCGATATAGCTAGGTAGTTAGGGTGCTCGCTTCTTAATCTGAGGATCGCGGGTTCGAATTTTCCTTACACCAAACATTTCACCCGTGGGGCGTTATAATGTTACAATCAATCCCCCTATTCGTTGGGAAAAAGAGTAGTCCAAGAGTTGGCGGTGGGTGATGATCACTAGCTGCCTTTTCCTCTAATTTTACACTACTAAATTAGGGACGGCTGGCGCAGGAAGCCCTCGTGTAGCTTTGGGTGAAATTACAAAAACAAAATACTGCGGCCCGCGAATTAATGAGCCATTTTTATAAAACTATTTTCTTTAGTGTGTTTTTCGTGCTTAATTCTGGTTTCTATTCTACCAGCAATCACTGCCTGGAATTTATCTACATGGCCCGGCATGGCCAAGCGTGTTAAGGCGTGCGACTCGTAATCTGAGGGTAAGCAGGTTCGCATCCCCGTCGCGCCAAACATGCTCGCCCTTTCAGCCGTGGGGGTGTTATAATGTGACGGTCAATCCCACTATTCGTTGGTTAAAGAGCAGCCCAAGAGTTGGCGGTGGGTGGTGATGTCTATCTGCCTTCCCTCTAGTCTTACACTGCTAAATTAGGGACGGCTAGCACAGATAGCACTCGAGTAGCTTTGTGCGAAATTCAAATACAAATACAAACAAAAAATTTATCTACATACCAACTTAAAATTGTGGTTATTTTGAACTATCGCCTTTTGAGGTGCTGTAATCTTTGTTTCAGAATTTCGCGCAAGGCTTCACAAACAACTATTTATTTACGACAGTTTTCCCTAATTTTGAACTGACAAATTATAGAAGAGGTCACTTGTCAATAGTATTAATAGACTATAGAATAGGTAACTTGTCAATAGTACTGATAGACTATAGAATAGGTAACTTGTCAATAGTACTGATAGACTAGGGAAGAGGTAACTTTTCAACAGTACTGATAGATTATAGAATGGGGAACTTGTCAATAGTACTGATAGACTATAGAATAGGTAACTTGTCAATAGTACTGATAGACTATAGAATAGGTAACTTGTCAATAGTACTGATAGACTAGGGAAGAGGTAACTTTTCAACAGTACTGATAGATTATAGAATGGGGAACTTGTCAATAGTACTGATAGACTATAGAATAGGTAACTTGTCAATAGTACTGATAGACTATAGAATGGGTAACTTGTCAATAGCACTTATAGACAAGGTTTTGTTTGTTTTGAATTTCCCGCAAAGCTACACAAGGGCTATCTATGCTAGCCATTCCTAATTTAGTAGTGTAAGACTAGAGGGAAGGCAGCTGGCCATCACCACCCACTGTAAACTCTTGGGCTACTCTTTTACCAACGAATAGTAGGATTGACCGTCACATTATAACGTCCCACGGCTGAAAGAGCGAGCATGTTTGGTGCGACGGGGATTCAAACACGCGTCCCTTGGATTACGAGTCGAGTGCCTTAATCGTTTGGCCATGACGGGCCCTTATAGAAAAGGAGAGAGGTAACCTGTGAACAGAACTGATAGACAATAGAATAGGTAACTTGTGAACAGTTCTGATAGACTATAGAATAGGTAGCTTGTCAATAGTACTGATAGACTAGGGAACATATAACTTGCTAATAGTGCTGTTAGACTATAGAATAGGTAACTTGTGAACAGTAGTGACAGACTATAGAATAGGTAACTTGTGAACAGTACTGATAGACTGTAGAATAGGTAACTTGTGAACAGTACTGATAGACTGTAGAATAGGTAACTTGTAAACAGTACTGATAGACTATAGAATAGGTAACTTGTGAACAGTACTGATAGACTATAGAATAGGTAACTTGTGAACAGTTCTGATAGACTAGGGAAGATATAACTTGCTAATAGTGTTGTTAGAATATAGAATAGGTAACTTGTCAATAGTACTGATAGACTAGGTAATATATAACTTGCTAATACTGCTGTTAGACTATAGAATAGGTAACTTGTCAATAGTACTGACAGACTAGAGAATAGGTAGCTTGTCAGTAGTATTAATAGACTAGAGAATAGGTAGGTTGTCAGTAGTATTAATAGACTATAGAATAGGTAAGTTGCCAATAGTACTGATAGATTTGGGAAGAGATAACTTGTCGATAATACCGATAGACAAGAGAAGGGGTAACTTGCCAAATCTTGGATTTCGCATTTCTGATCGAATACTAAAATCTGACCGTAACTCTTAAAGCACACCCACAGACACAAGTGGAAAGCACGTTTTATGGCAATGGGTATCGAATAATGAATCTTCGGATTCACAGTCCGGAGAGGATAACCTCTATACTACTGCCGTTCCTAGATTTTACAACAAACATACTGATAGGAATTATTTAAACTGGTAACTGATCATATCTTTCACAGTAATAACTTAAACGTAAACTTTGTCTCAAAATGTTAAAATATAACAAAGCTTCTTCACAAACAACGTTTATAGTTTGTTTTCCATCTACCAACAAAAAAAGATTTTGAGGTGATCCACCTTTGAATACCCTACATCTAAATCACCATGAGAACAGTTTGGCTGGTTGACAAACAGTCCAGCAACTTTCATACTTTGCGAATCTTTTTAGAATATTCAACATTGTCTCAAGCGCCAACCTGCAAAGATTGTTTAAAATTAACTCAATAGAATGGTAGTAATTATCCAACAGGCAAACAAGAAATAAGATTGTGTTTTAATTTTGCTCGCTTTGGACATCACCCATAATTCGTGGTGTTCACATACAACTTTTGGGTAAGGTTTAAGGCTCGAAGGAGTTAGATTGCAAACAAACACACATTTCAGCTTTATGTATATAATAAATACATGATTATTGGACCAGCGCTACCTCATTTTACGAAACACATTGTACTGATTACTTGTCTGGAATTAGATACATAATATCCATTGGAGAAAATCTAAGGGATTAGTTTAAAGTTGGTAAAAAAAAAATGCTTAGTGATTTCACAAGATGGGTCTATAAATAAATTCTGATAATCCTGCATATAAGCTTAATATGCTTGAACGCGTGACTTGAAACTTGTACATTGTTTTGTACTCTGTTCTGTTTGCACGTATATGAAATTTATGGTAGTTTTGAAGAGCGCCGCCCACCAACGGGTACGGGATCAGCCCAACTCATGTTTCAAAGGTTTCATCTACTAATTCATAAGAAGTAGAAAAAAAAGTAAGAAAAACCCATACATTTGAAGGGCTTGCTTTTCATTGCTTCAACTATCAAATTACACCATAACAGGTGTGTTACGATTCAGTCAGAGTCACGTGGTAATTTCTAATCCCTCAAACTCTTGAAGAAAAAGTGCAAATATTTCATAAAGAATCAGATAACAATAAAGATATTTTACTGGCTCTTTCGACGCACATGTAGAGCACTTTAAAAATACACGTTCTTGCTTGTTTTGTTTTTGAATTTCGCGCAAAGCTACTAGAGGCCTATCTGCGCTAGCCGTCCCTAATTTAGCAGTGTAAGACTGGAGGAAAGACAGCTAGTCATCACCACACACCGCCAACTCTTGGGGTACTCTTTTACTAACGAATAGTGGGATTGACTGTCACATTATAACGTCCCCACGGCTGAAAGGGCGAGCATGATTGGTGTGATGGGGATTCGAACCCACGCCCATCAGATTACGAGTCGAATGCCTTAACCACCTGGCCATGGCGGGCTACACGTTCTCCGAGACAGTTTTAATTTCTTTTAAACCTACGGTATATGCAACTGAATTGCTAGGTTTAGAAAAAATATAAATATATAACAAACAGTAATGTCTTCGTTTTTCTCAGTGCAAACGCAAAATTAGTGGGCGTGGCGTGGCTTAAGAGTTATTGTGCTTAGTTGCTGGTTGGAAAGTCCAAGGTTCGAACCAAAAATATGCTGCTAAATACCCTTTGCCATTTCAATCAGTTCAGAGTTTTAGTTGGAAGTAACCGTCTAGGCGGCAATTCCAAAACAAACAAATTTAACTCGGCATGAAAAGGGCCGGAGTACTATGGGTTACTCTGACCCTAAAGCACTACAACTAAAACACAGTAGTAGCTGAAATGAAAGTTAGGAATGAAGGAAGAACTCTTTTGCATATGATCCTCCTGGGTATCAAAATTTCCAACACACCCAAATACCCACAAAGAAGAAGCGAAGCGGTAACGTTGAAGTATTGACTAGTGGTTGAAGAGGGTGGCAAGACTGTATATTCTGTTTCCTTTGAAGTGACTTTAGGTATCAGGAACCTATGTCTGTTTGATTATCGCCACAAGTTTGAAATACTAAGGCATATTAGTTTCCAGGAACATTGAAATTGAAGAGTTAGATTGAAGACAGACGTGATTTTATTTTTTAGATTTAGAAAGAAGGGTTCTTGTTTTAGTTGTATCAGAAGTCGAATGATGACTCTTTGTGATAATGTTAATGAAGATACTTGAAATAAACAAGAATGCAGAGGCTTATTGTCTTCGTTTTAAAACAGTGGAAGAAGCGTGATGTGTACTTGGCTTACATCTAGACGATTTGTGACGAATTGTTTTTTACATGAAACACCTTGCAACCTGCTAATTTAACACAGTACAACACTGCTAATACAATACAATACTGGTAATAGTATAATTCCCATAGTATTTTATACTGCCTCACTCAGTGATTTATACTGCTAAAAGCCGGGTTTCGATACCTGTAGTGGGCAGTACCGTGGGGTACGTGACATAACAAAACAAACAAACAAGCCCTCTGGTGTCTATCAGTTCAATATTAGTGAACGATATGCGCAGATAACCTTATTGCGCGCAATTGTGAAGCAAACAAATAAACGAACTATTGATACAACTGTAGCAGAAATCAAACTTGAAACTTCGCATTCTCGTAAACCGATATAACCATATAAACATGAAGTAGCTGATAATCAAACAATTATATTTTAATAAATCTGTATTATATGGTTGCTGAACGCTGCGTGGTTGATTTGCAAATTGGTTAAAGTCGAAAACCTTTCACACAAAACATGGAGTCATCCAGCAAACATGTGCAGATAAACTTCCCAAGGTTTACCCACAATTATATAAAATTCCAGAAAAAAAGAGATAACAATGAAAGTCACATAGTTAATTGTACCAGACACGAAAATAGTAAACTTTAATGAAAATAATGATTGGATGAATAAGTGGAAAAAGAAGGAAAAAAACTTAAAACGAAACATCAAATACGAGCTTAGAATTAAATAACTACGGAGAATGACGTATGAGAAACGTGGAGGGTTATTTACTTTTTTAAAAAATAATTTTCGCGTGATCATACAAGAGAAATTTCATCACTTAACTGGACAAGACGGTTGTAATTGGTACATTGAAATTTTATTTCATGGTGCGTGGTAGACCGAGACGGTTACTATAACTGACTGAGAATTTTCATTTCTGGGAAGAGAGGGTACGTAACCGACCTTTCTGAAAAATGTTTTTTATATTTGCAAAAGTGAAATGGATGCAGTACAATGGAGCGCATATGAGTGAAGATTTAGAAAGTTTTCAGCCTGTAAAAAAAAAAAAAAAAGGAACAAAGCTGTCAGTCAGTAGAAGTAGTACTGTTGGCATTCAGAGATAACTTTTACTGGTCTTTTTACAGCTGACCGAAATTTAAATTTACTAAGATTTCAACAGTCTGCGTTTACCTATACATACACTATCGCAACACATAACATTTCATACCCCGAGCCTGTAGTTATGTAGTCCCCCTCTGGTACAGCGGTAAGTCTACGAATTCCCATCGGTGGACTCAGTAGATAGCTATAAGAAAACACATACGCAGTTATGGACGACACTTATTTTCGGTCAGACGTGGCAAAGTGGCTAGAGTGCTCGACTCGCAAGGTGAGGGTCGCGGGTTCCAGTCTCTATCCCACGAAACGTGTTCGTCCTTTCAGCCGTGGGGGCATTATACTGTTACGGCCAATCCTCCTATACGTTGGGAAAAAGAGTAACGTAAGAGTTGGCGGTGTGTGGTATTGACTAGCTGCCTTCCTTCTAGTCATACACTGCTAAATTAGTGAACAATGATTTCAGTCGTCACAGTATTTTGCTATTGCCTATTGTACTCTCCACTTTTAACGAAACTAATACCTGGTGCCTTGTTTGTTTCAGAGAACACTTTGATAACCCCTGTGTCTATCACTAAGAATTTAACCCCGGATGTTTTCATTGTAAATCTGTAGACTTACTGCTGTTCCACTGGGGACGATGTTTCGTCGTGCAACGAAAAGAAAATTCGTAGTTTAAAACAAATACTGTTTAAAGGTTTGTTTGCTTTTGTTTTTTGAATTTCGAGCAAAGCTACTCAAGGGCTATCTGCGCTAGCCGTCCCTAATTTAGTAGTGTAAGACTAGAGGGAAGGTAGCTACTCATCACCACCCACCGCCAACTCTTAGACCACTATTTTACCAACGAATAGTAGGATTGACCGTCACTTTATAACGCCTATACAACTAAAAGGGGTGATCATGTTTGGTATGACGGGGATTCGAACTCGCGATCCTCAGATTACGAGTCGAGCTCACTAATCATCTAACCAGGCATGTGTTGACTAGCTAACTTCCCTCTCTCCTATCGCTACTAAATCAGGGACGTCTAATGCAGGTAGCCCTCACGTAGCTTCTCGCGAATTCCCCAGCTGGGACAGCGGTACATCTACAGATTTAAACACTAAAATCAGGGGTTCGATTACCCTCGGTGGACACAACAGATAGCCTGATGTGGCTTTGCTATAAGATAAACACACACATGGGCGAATTTCAAACCAAAACCTTCTTGAGTCACATACTAATGTTGTTAAAAGTGTTGTTTTGTTTCTTAACACTTAAATAAGTTTTTCTTTTTTTTCACATTTATTTTATTTTCTCTTTATTAAGTTGTGTTTGCCGTCGTATATACAAAATATTTCACTTATATATTTTACAACTTACGCTTAACACTTGCCAAGTCCTTTAAAACTAGGTTATTACTTGTATTATGATGCTATTTATAAGTAGATTGATAACATCCTAAAAACATCAGTTGTTTTTCTGTAGGTAAAAACATTATTACTCAGCAGTTGTTCTAAATTACTTGCATAGAATTCCAACAAAAGTTTTAACGTTATCTGGCAATAGAAAGTGAGTCAGAGAAATTAACTAGAGGGGGAGTTGCTTCAGCTGTCAAGGCCACGACTGACCCCTGTTATAAAAATGTACTGTTGCCAATTTTCTTCAAATAAATTAGCCTTCTTATATATGGTGGAGACGCTTAACGAGTGAAATTACATCTGGACAAGGCCTCAGCTGACGCGAGTAATTACGCGATATCTACTGCATCAACAATAACATACTGCCTTCGTGCAAAACAGTTTTGGAAAATAATACAGTGGTACCTCGGTTCTCGAACGACTCCCTTCTCGAACAATTCGGTTTTCGAAGATATTGTTTGAGAAAAAAATATCTCGGTTGTCGAACATAAACTTGGTTCCCGAACCAAGCTGTCGTGGCCCGAACCCCCGAAATAACCCGACTGATGACCGGAACGACCCTTCGACCATTTTCGGCACAAGCCAAGCTTGCCCAAAACATTTTACCCGCACCTGTCGCTCAGTCCACACTCCTGCTAAAATCTGCTGTGAACGTTTTCGTTTTTATTTTTGTTCTTTTTCTAAATTTTCTGATTAAATAAGCCACCATGGGGTCAAAGAAGGATAATGAAAGCAGCAAACCAAAAAGAAAAGTTGTTAGAACCACAAGAGAGGTGAAAAAATATCTCATAGCGAAGTATGAGAGTGGTGTTCGCATGTCTGACCTTACTGCACAGTTTGGTCTGGCGAAATCTACAGTCTGCACCAAACTGAAAAATAAAGAGGTCATCAAAAGAGCTGATGTTGCAAAAGGAGTGACAGTGCTTACGAAACAAAGATCACAAACAATGGAAAAGGTAGAAAAAATGTTGTTGGTTTGGGTAAACGAAAAACAGTTAGCTGGTGATAGCATTTCTAAGACCATCATTTGTGAGAAAGCAAAGCAGTTGCATGCTGACCTCGTGAAAAACACCTCTGGAACGAGTGCTGATACAAGTGATGCCTTTAAGGCTAGTAGGGGGTGGTTTGAAAAATTTAGGAAGAGAAGTGACATACATAGTGTGGTGAGACATGTGGAGGGTGCCAGGCAGAAACAAATCTCATTAGACAAGTGTTTAGTGAGAAATAGGTCCAGTGAGTCTCAAGCAGGTTGTAGCGGTGCAAAGAGACAGAAAAGAGAAAGAATCCCAGAAGGAGAGTTACCTGACGTTTTTATGGAAGGTGACTCCCCTTTAAACAATAATAACCCTTCTACTCTCCACGATCCTCACCACCTTTCACTTACGCCATCAGCTCCTCAGCACAGATAAAGTGCAGTTAAATTTTCATTTATTGTTTTTTATTGTGTTTATAGTTTTTGTGGTTGACTTTATGCATATAAGTATTACTATACAGGTATAAATAAGCAATATTTTTACTTAAAATATTTCTTCATACGTTTTCAGAAATAAACGATCTGTCTCGTCCAGTGAATGGTGAAATCATTTTGTGGTCACATATTTGTGTTGTTTGAAGTGGAATACTACGCTCATTTAGACACTGGATAAAAAGACGCCGGTCTTCAAAGCCAACGTTTCAAAATCTCTCGTGCACAAGACAGATAATCTTCGCTGGCTTATAATTGTGAACTGACAGACTAGAGGGAAGGAAACTAGTTAACATAACTAATTACCAACTCTGGGCCATTATTGTCTGACCGAATAGTGACATATAGGTGTTGCTTTTACAGTGTACCGATTGCTCCATTGTTCAGAGACCTTTATCTTTTCTCTTCCAGCAGCAGGACGCGAGCCATTAATACAAAGATTCACAGTCTGGGCCTGTTAATAAGAGGCTACGCCTGGCCTCATTTATCACGTAAGAGGTGGGCAACTTATTTTTCATAGTGGCCACAACTATGGCTAATGAAAACAACGTTGGCCAGACTATTCAAAAACAAAATTGAAAGATGTTAGTTTAATCAAAATAATTGCATTTCAACTAACCTTCAATGTGAAAACTGATGGGAGTATTCATCGACAAATTTCGTGAAACTTGGCTTAGCATCTGTGCTTAATGAGCATCTTAGCTATGCCTCTAAATTTATACCAGTGACCGAGATCTGTATTTAGACTTGAGAAAATCTAGCGTAGAAAATGTTGACTCGCACACCCATGTGGATCCAAACATGAAAAAATAATTTTGAAATTGGTATCTTTAAATTTGGAAGACTCTCATTTATCAGAATAGTGAGCCACATCTCTCTGAGAGAACATTTTTATTTACCTTTTATCTGTTCTACACTTTGCAGGGTAAGCATCTCGTCTTCAAATCCACACTTATCGAAAGACAAAAAAAAAATGTAATTTCCTTATTGAAGTTCCCTAGGTCAAATTGAAATGGGTCATGTAAAAATTCAAATATCAATTTCAAATTTTTAAATTTGGAGAAACGTGATTCAAATTTTTGAGATAAATTTTTGATCCAGTTTACATAGAGATCATCTTTAGCATCAGAGAAGTCATAGTTTTTATTATTTTCTCGAAAACAATTCAACTTTGCAAAATGTTTCAAATAATTCTTTTGTAATTATTCTGCAAGGAGGTTTAGCTTTAATTGAAATTCATGACTGTGATTGCTCACTTATTATTTTACCTCATTCATGAAGCTTCGTATTCAGATTATTCAAGTGAGTCATCATGTCACACAGAAAGTGCAAATCACAATGCCATGACAAAGTTTCAGTTTCAGGGAAATTTTCAATCTTACCTTTTCCAACAAGATACTATTTTAATTGAGGAAATAAGGAAGTAAATCGTTCCAAGACTTTTCCTCTACTTAAACATCTTACATTTGCAAAATCAGTAAGATCATCAAAAGTACAGTCATTGCTTTTCTTCAAAGACTCAACAAACTGTCGATGGATGAGAGAGCTTCCACTTCTAATACAATTCACAATTTTTACAACAATGCCCACCATATTTTTCAATTCATCACTTAGACAATTGAGCACAAATTTTCCTGATACAAAATGCAGGAGAAAGATGACAGCGTGGACTTCACATTATTTTCAGTTAAATGCTGCTTCAAAAAAGAAAGGAGTCATAATTTCGCCCCAGTCATGGCGGGAGCACAGTCTGTTGTGACAGAAACCAGTTTTTTAAAATCCAGGTTAAATTTTTTTGACATTTCAAGAAATTTTTCAAAGATGTTTATTCCACATGTTCGATCTCGTAATCCACAAAGGCCAAGCATTTCTTCCCTCACTTGAAGATCTGAAGTTACATATCGAACCCAAAACATCAACTGTACAGTGTCACTAACATCTGTTGACTCATCTAGTGCTAAAGAAAAATACAAACAGTCTTTCAGTTGTTCAAGAAACTGATTTTCTGTGTCTTTCGCCAACTCTAACATTCTGAGAACAATTGTTCTTCGACTTAATTGCAAATTATTTACTTCTTGAAGAATATCATCTTTTATTTTTGAATCATAATTCTCCAACAAAGTTTCGATGACCACAATCAATATTTCTTTTTCTAGTTCAGCATCAAAAAACGATTTCTTTTTTTGAGCTAGAATCCAAGCTACTTTATAGCTGGCTAACGTGACTAGTGAAAACTTTTATCAAGGATAAAAATCTTTTAGGGCTCTCTTTTGTTCATGAAGTTATGCTTTCAGATGGCCAATTTCATTCATACGATTTTTGCTATCAACTGGAAATTTTAAATCAAATTCGTTGTGAAAATTTTAAAAGTGTTGGTTTAGGTTGTATACTTTATTATTCCTAAAAGCTTTGTTACACAAAACACACACTGGTTTATTACTTACTTCAATCACTACAAATTTCAACTTCAAACTCTCATTAAATTCTCGTTTCACATTTTTTTTCAGTCACGTGTCATTCTCTTTTCGTCAGTAATTTTAGAATCAATTAAGTTGTCTTTATTTTCTAAGTGTTCACCATCATCTGGATTCTTTCGTTTTCGAATTATCCACTAATCCATATTATGGGATTAAAAACAAAATATATTTAAGCACTTGAAAGTTGCACAATAAAAATATGTTTGCAAGCGCATGCAAAACAACGCACACTTAATAACAAACATCTAAACCAGACTGACGTTACAAAATGGGCGGAGTCTGTGGCAGTGATGAAGCACGCGACATTAACGATAACGTGAGGTAGTGCAGTTGCTGATTGCCAAATTTGCGATGAAAAATAAATGATGGAAAAAGTTGATTCCTAAACTCGAGCTGGCCACAATTGTACTATCCACTGGCTATGGAGTTGCCCACCCCTGACGTAGATAATTGTTGAAATGAAAATTTGAAGTCGTTAAATTTCCCAGTGAGGTAGCGATAACTTCAAGGAAGTGCAATGCTCAAATCTGGGGTTCGATTCCACTCGGTAGACACAGCAGATAGCTCGATGTGGTATTTCAAAAGATCATTGTAAAAACAAACAACAAAGTCTTAAACTGTTTTAAATGATTAAATCTTACTGTGCTTGTTCTATGCCACAAAGGACCGGCATGGCCAGGTGGTTAAGGTACTCGACTTGCAATCCGAGGGTCACGGGTTCTATTAGCCGTCACACCCAAACATGCTCGCCCTATCAGCTGTGGGGAGTTACACTGATACGTTCAATCCTAATATTCATTGTTAAAAGAGTAGTTGAAGAGTTGGCGGTGAGTGGTGATGACTAGCTGCCTTTCCATTAGTCTTACACTGCTAAATTAGGGACGGCTAGCGCAGATAGCCCTCGTTTAGCTTTGCGCTAAATTCAAAACAAACCAATCGATGCCACATGTGAATGGTACTAATCTGTAATATTATTTTCCATAAGCTACGTATGATATATAAATTAAAGGTTTGCAAAATAACTACATGAGAACAGGTGGGTGGAGTCAGTGGAAGGGGGTTGGTAAGCAATCCAGCCTAGAAGCTGATTTATATAGGAATCTTACCCGAAAGGCTCAAGTAAGACATTAGTATGTAACATGGGCTTACGTGAAGAATGAAACAGGTGGACCAGTGTTAATAATGATAAACTCTGCTTTAAGAAACCGAAGTTTCTGTTTAAACCACGAGATTTGATGGGAATGGAATGGGTTTGGTTTGATTTGTTTTGAAATTCACGCAAAGCTACTCGAGGGATATCGGTGCTAGTTGTCCCTAATTTATCAGTGTAGGACTAGAGACAAGGTAGCTAGTCATCACCACCCACCGCCAACTCTTGGGCTACTCTTTTACCAACAAATAGTGTGATTGAACGTGACATTTTTAACGTCCCCACGGCTGAAAGAGCGAGCATGTTTGGTGTGACGGGGATTCGAATCCGTACGCCTCGGATTACTAGTCGAGTGCCTTAACCACCTGGCCACGCCAGGCCTGAATGGGATGGGAGAAATGCACATATTATGTATAAATTAGTTTTACAGCGCACTGCAGTAATTTTGTTTTTATTTGATTACTGTTGTATTTGCGTTCGTGTTGTTCACAAATTTACAAGTAAACCAATAAACTAGAAAAAAAAAGTAAAATACAACGAACTTCTTTAGTTAAATATAGTAAGGGGCCCGGCATGGCCAAGCGTGTTAAGGCGTACGACTCGTAATCTGAGGGTCGCGGGTTCGCATCCCGGTCGCGCCAAAAATGTTCGCCCTCCCAGCCGTGGGGGCTTGGGAACGTCTTGTTACTACATGAAACATAATCGACGAAAATGTTCAAAGTTGTGAAAGCTTGCAATTTTTTTTCCTGAGTATGATTGTTGAACATGATAATTCAGCAGTTAATAAACTTATGATAATAAAGTGTAGTTTAATGTAGAGGCATGTCTCAGAAAGGTGAGTTGATACTGATGACAATGCTTTACTTTTCATTATTGCAGATTTACGTGTACTATCTAGTAATGTACTGCGCATGCGTTTGACGTAAGTGTGTTGCATAATACACTTTGACATCAATTACCCTGACGTTGAATCACTGTCGGCAGTAACATGTGACGTCATATATATAGATGGTTTGTGATACTCTAAGCCTCTAGATATTTCTTTGAATTGTTTTCGTTCATATGCAAACTCAACAGACAGAAACTTTTGGGGTTTTGGACTAGTGGAAATGTCTTCACTCTAGTTTTTAGAGTTAGGGTGTAAAGGTTATTTTCCTGGTAAGTGTTAGTGTGTGTGTGTGTGTGTGTTTTTCTTATAGCAAAGCCACATCAGGCTATCTGCTGAGCCCACCGTGGGGAATCGAACCCCTGATTTTAGCGTTGTAAAACCGTGGACATACCGCTGTACTAGCGAGGGGCCAGGTAAGTGTTAGATTTTGTTTAGAAAAAAGAGCTGCACAATAGATACCTGAATTAATCGTCCCTAATTTTGAAATGGTAGACAAAAGCAACGCAGGTAGCAAATAGCATCCACCGCCAACTTGTCAGTTACTCTAATCTAATCGAACAGTGAAATTTGACTGTCACTCATATAACGCATCCCCTACCCCTAAGCGCGTGGCGCGATTTTGCAATCATGAGCCGCAAATCATGGATTTTGGGATTCATAAATCGAGATGCTATCCATTAGATCACGCCCAACCAAGTTATTATAATAACTTGGATGATCGTTGGCTTGCGCTTGCAACAACAACAAAAAGGCTAGACCACATTTGAGTAACTCACTCATTAACTTCATTTTGGTTGAGTTTCTGTCTGTTGTTTTTGTTCAGTTTCAAGTTTAAGAGAACATGATTGAATTCTTAATTTATGATACACCTGCACCGTCGTTCCACCCTTTAAATACTTGCTCGTCGCAATTATGTTTATTTCAGGCTTAACAAAATTATGATATTAAGATATAATGATATTAGTTGGTCCGGCATGACAAGGTACCTAAGGCGCTGGACTCGTAATCTGAGGGTTGCGAGTTCAAATCCCCATCGCACCAAACATGCTCGCCTTTTCAGCTGTAGGGGTATTATAATGTTACGGTCAATCCCACTATTCGTTGGTAAAAGAGTAGTTCAATCTAGTCTTACACTGCTAAATCAGGGACGGCTAGTGCATATTACCCTCGTGTAGTATTGCGCGAAATTCAAACAAAGACATGCGCAGTAATTATCAACGTTTTCTTTATTTTGGAGCTTAATTATGTTTAACAGTAGCTTAAAAGTTTTATTTATATTTTCAACAGTAGATTTGTAAATGTGGTTTGGTTTGTTTTGAATTTCGCGCAAAGCTATACGAGTAAAATCTGCGCTAGCCGACCCTAATTTTGGAGTGTAAGACCAGAGGGAAGGCAGCTAGTCTTTACCACCAACCACCAAGTCTTAGGTCACTCTTTTACCAACGAATAGTAGGAATAACTGTCACTTTATAACGCCCCAACGGCTGAAAGGGCGAGCATGTCTGGTGTGACGGGGATTCGAACCCGCGACCTTTAGATTATGAGTCGAGTGTCTTAAACCACCTGGCCATGCCGGGCCTTATCAGTGTGAAAATCTATAATAGGTCAGCTTCAGTTGTTTCATATTCCATGTCTAGAGCTCAGTAAACTGTAGAAATCAACGCTAAGGTTGCACTAATTTATCTATTCATCGAATTTTATTTCTATAGTGATCCTCGTTCCTAAGTTTATAATCCCATACGATTAGCGATCACTCAACACAATACCTGTTTAAGCATCAAATTAAGTTTTGTAAGTGTTTGGTGAAACTGGAAAAAAATAAAAAATGCAATAACTAAAAGGGGCCTTGATTTGTGTTATCTTGTTTTCTGTGACCACGATATGATTTAAACTAACCAAACAACCATTCATACCCTCGGACAAAAAACAGACAGCCACCAATGAAATGCGGGCCTGGAATGGCCAGGTGGTTAAGGCACTTAACTCGTAATCCGAGGGTCGCGGATTAGAATCCCCGTCACATCAAACATGTTCGCCCTTTCAGCAATGGGGGTGTTATTATATTATGGCCAATCCCAGTATTCGTTGGTAAAAGAGTAGCCCAAGAATTGGCGGTGGGTGGTGATGGCCAGCTGCCTTTCTTCTGCAGTCTTGCACTGCTAAATTAGTAACGACTAGCGCAAATAGCCCTCGTGTAGCTTTGCGCGAAATTCTAAACACACCAAACCAAACCAAACCAAACCGATGAACTACAATAGAATCGTGTATTTCGGAGAGGGATTTGTAAACTAAGAGCAGCTACATTACACGAGACATCAGCTCCAACATCTGAGCGTTTACATTGCTCAGCAGTTTCCAGCCACATTTGACAATCACGTTTTACCAGTGGTTGGGTTTGATACTCAAGATGACTGACACAATCCCAGAAAACAAGGCTTAGCACGTGTGTTTGCATACGAAGTTGCTAATAGTAGTGTGTCGACCATATTTATTTTATTTTTTACTAGACACACAAGTCAATGAACAATGGATGAGGGTAGGTAGGTAGGGTGTAGTTTGAAAGGACTAGATTTATAGGATAGTTTGATACAATGTTAGTGTTTGAGTGTGTGTTTTCTTACAGCAAAGCCACTTCGGTCTATCTGCTGTGTCCAACAACGGGGAATCGAACCCCCTGATTTAGCGTTGTAAATCCGTAGATTTGCAGCTGCACTAGCGGGGGAATTTAGTTTTTGAAGAAAGAAGATAAAGCGTTTAACGAAACAAAATGCAATTAATATTTTAAAACACTGTAATAATGGATATCTTGTGATCGAAAATGGGACACAGATATGCTAAATCTATTATTGTGTCACTTCTTCGATGTGTCACAAAAGTCGATAGTGTGCGTGAGTAATATATATATATATAAACTCGAGACCAACATAAATCTTTCTTGGTATATTTATCTCGCTTATGATCGTATTTTGACCTCGTAAAACAGTTCTAGAAATTTAACTAATATATGTGCATGTTTTTTTATCTTATAGCAAAGCCACATTGGGCTATCTGCTGTGTCCAAAGATATGGGAATCGAACCCCTGATTTTAACGTTTTAAATCCAAAGACTTCCCTCTGTACCACAAGGGACAATCTAACTAACAGTAATATTTCCCTCACGAACGTTACTCAATCATGGTATTTGAGAGTCAACAACATGACGGTACATGTGCGTTAGCTAACAGGCCCGGCAAAACCAGGTGGTTAAGGCACTCGCCTCGTAATCTGAGGGTTGCGGGTTCGAATCCCTGTCACACCAAACATGCTCGCCCTTTCAGTCGTGGGGGCGTTATAATATGACGGTCAATCCCACTATTTGTTGATAAAATAGTAGTCCAGGAGTTGGCGGTGGGGGGTGATGACTAGCAACCTCCCCTCTAGTCTTACACTACTAAATTAGGGACGGCTAGCGCAGACAGCCCTCGAGTAACATTACGCGAAATTCAAAACAAACCATATCTTCAGCCGACACACTATTTATACTCATGTCTTCTTTGAAATAAAATGTGTCAGCATACTTAGTTTAAAAGTTTTTCTAGATTTGGGCTCTCTTGCTAGTAAGCGGACTAGGTGTCACCTCGAGATTTTTTTAAAAGAAATTGTGTTTATTTTCTGGACAGCAGTCACTGCTGGATAAGAAGGTTGCGGGTGATCATGGACTATGAAATGATTTATCATTGATTTTAACAGATTACCACTACTGGTACTGATTTAGGAAGTACAATTTCGACACGTGAGTACTGGCTGTTCGTCAGTTAAGATATAGAATTTAGCGAATCATTTCAAGAGAGAGCTACAAAGGAGTATATATATCAAACGTAGCGCTGAAATCCTTTCATACACTTAGTTCTTACTGGTTTGGTGTGAGTTCTAACACACGCAGTGGGCTATCTGTGCTCTGCTCACTACAGGAATCGCGAACTTAATTTTAACACCGTAAGCCTGCATACTTACCACAGAACCAATGGGGAGGACTTAGCTTTGTGTAAATGACAAAACGTCAACATAGCCTCGAAATAATTATTATAGCCATGGTCAATGTTCCAGCAAGTACGATCCAAGATTTGAGTGGACATTAGGTGAAAATGTTTTGACCCAGCGAAACTTATTTCAAATTACTGAACCTGTAAACACGTGCCTGTTAAACTGGTGCATAGATTTTGGTTTTTGTTTTTAAATAAGCATTAAAAATAACAGAGGAAAAATTTTTTTTCAGTCCTTACAACTACTGAAATGCGAGTCTACAGCGTAAGACGACAAAACTCGATCTATACTTCATTGAATCATACATCATAAGTTTTGTTATATAAAGCGCGTTAACAGGAGAAACGTGGACGGTCATAGTTTTAAAGTCTTTTTAGTTACTACGTCCTTCCAAAGGTATTTTTTTTTTCTAACGCACACATAGGTCTTATTTATTAGTTAGTGCTCCTTTAGAAGCACAGCAGTATGTCTTCGCACTCACACTGCTAGAAACTGAGTTTCGATACCCGTGGTGGGCAGACCAAAGATTGGCCATTGTGTTACTTTGTGCTTAATTACAAATAAACAAACTTTCCTGTGTTTAAGGAAAACTTCTTCTACCCTAGTAGCCAGTGAGAAATCAAAACATGAAATTAGGTACCGAAAGCTTGTTTCTCAATACGGCATCCACAAAAGAATATTTGATGTATTTATTCACTTGTGTTTATTCGTTTGTCATGTGCTGCCCATACTTCGATCTGCATTTTTGCAGGAACTTATATTTATCTTTTGGATTTCTGTTTTCCTGAAATACCACAGGGAGTCGCGAGAATAGCATGACATAAAGGGCGTAAGATTTCTGATGAAATATTCGATATGAAAACGTGACAATTGTCGTGAACATGTGTTGATGGGTTGGAAGAAAAACTCAAGAATAGAAACGAAGAGTTTGACGTAAAGCACGTGAGAATTATAGTGAAGGGTTTGTCGTAAAGCATGTGAGAATTATAGTGAAGGGTTTGTCGTAAAGCACGTGAGAATTACAGTAAAGGGTTTGTCGTAAAGCACGTGAGAATTACAGTAAAGGGTTTGTCGTAAAGCACGTGAAAATTTGTTTTGAATTTTGAATTTTCGCACAAATCTACTCGAGGGCTATCTGTGCTAGCCGTCCCTAATTTTGCAGTGTAAGACTAGAGGGAAGGCAGCTAGTCATCACCACCCACCGCCAACTCTTGGGCTACTCTTTTACCAACGAAAAGTGGGATTGACCGTTACATTATAACGCCCCCACAGCTGGGAGGGCGAGCATGTTTAGCGCGACTCGGATGCGAACCCGCGACCCTCAGATTACGAGCGCATGCCTGAACGCGCTCGGCCATGCCGGGCCACGTGAAAATTACAATGAACGGTTTGTCGTAAAGCGCGTGAGAATTATAGTGTAGGGTTTGTCATAAAGCACGTGAGAATTACAGTGAAGAGTTTGTCGTAAAGCACGTGAGAATTATAGTGAAAAGTTTGTCGTAAAGCACGTGAGAATTACAGTGAAGGGGTTTGTCGTAAAGCGCGTGAGAATTATAGTGTAGGGTTTGTCATAAAGCACGTGAGAATTACAGTGAAGAGTTTGTCGTAAAGCACGTGAGAATTATAGTGAAAAGTTTGTCGTAAAGCACGTGGAATTACAGTGAAGGGGTTTGTCGTAAAGCACGTGAGAATTATAGTGAAGGGTTTGTCGTAAAGCACGTGAGAATTATAGTGAAGGGTTTGTCGTAAAGCACGTGAGAATTATGGTGAAGGGTTTGTCGCAAAGCACGTGAGAATTACAGTGAAAGGTTTGTCGTAAAGCACGTGAGAATTACAGTGAAAGGTTTGTCGTAAAGCACGTGAGAATTACAGTGAAAGGTTTGTCGTAAAGCACGTGAGAATTACAGTGAAGGGTTTGTCGTAAAGCACGTGAGAATTACAGTGAAGGGTTTGTCGTAAAGCACGTGAGAATTACAGTGAAGAGTTTGTCGTAAAGCACGTGAGAATTATAGTGAAGGGTTTGTCGTAAAGCACGTGAGAATTACAGTGAAGAGTTTGTCGTAAAGCACGTGAGAATTATAGTGAAGGGTTTGTCGTAAAGCACGTGAGAATTACAGTGAAGAGTTTGTCGTAAAGCACGTGAGAATTACAGTGAAGGGGTTTGTCGTAAAGCACGTGAAAATTACAGTGAAGGGGTTTGTCGTAAAGCACGTGAGAATTACAGTGAAGGGTTTGTCGTAAAAACAAATGAATTGTATTGAAGAGTCTGATGGAAAAAGAACGTAAAAACTACGGTGAAACATTTGATGTAAAAACATGAAATATATGGGCTATCTGTGCTCTGCCTGCCACGGGTATCGAAGCCCGGTTTTTAGTAGTATGAGTTCGCAGACATGCCGTTGTGCCAGTGGGGGTCTCATATTTGAAAACTAGAGTAACTATCAAATGCCACTATATTATCACTAACTGTAAAAAGCTTAGTTCTTTTGTCATACTGTCGAGAACACATTCACTCTCCTTTTTTGGTCATGCTCAACAACATACATCGTCACTTAGCAACAAAACTATAACCTATTTATTCTTAGACCAATTAAGGTGTTTCTGTTGAATGTTCAATTCATGTTGATTTGTTAGAAATGTTTGTTTTTATATTTTCATAACTTCAGTCACATAACAGTAAAATAGTTTAATTCAGAAGTTTTATGACTGAGTTACAGCCAAAGGTAAAATAAAAGTTATTAAATAGTGTTTCAGCTGAGCCTTATGTAACGTATTAGACTACAAATTGTCCTTTTTTCTAAAATTACAGGGTTGGTGTTTAAAAAGTTCCAAGTGGTGAATAAATGTAAACTAATAAATATTATTTTGGTATTTTAACACATGTATTATCTACTTGACTTTAAAACATAAAGAAGAATAAATTATTATTACTACCAAATATCTTTTATCCTTTATACAATCGAAAGAATTGGAAATTTGTGTTAGGATGTCTGCACTATGTTTTCTACTTTTTGACCTAAAATACAGTGAAAAGGCTTAAGACAGCATCGCGCATTTGCTCATGATAACATTCAATTTTTCTGCGTAGTTTTTACTGGAAAATGTGGTGATTAGAAAAGCACTTTGAGACTGATGAACTAAGGAAATAACAGGCGTATTTTGGAGGTATAGTGAAATTTGTTTTTTTTTTAATTATATAACTTTTGTTAATCATTCAACAATGGTTTCCCTTCATTGTATTATTAATTTTCGAAAGAATCCCTAGTAAGAAGTTTCGAGATCCAACTTTTATGAGAAACTCCAGCAGTGTTAACTGAGTACTTGGAACAAGTCGCAGATTTCTCATGCACAGATCTGCCTTTGAAAAAACAAACAACAAACAAATAAATACAACCGTTTAATGCTATGCAATCGATATACAGGCTGCTTATATGAGCAGCTACGTGTCCTGCCCAAATAAAATAATATGAATGTGTCGTATTTCTATTTCGATCGATGCCACTTATTCTATTCTATAGCTGTGAACCTTGGGGGTAACCGATCCACAGCTCAGAAACAGCAACAACAACAAATAAAAAACAAAACAAGATTGTTTGTTTTGAATCTCGACTGTACATTATAATTCCCATGCAGCTGAAAGGACGTTTGGTGGGCCTGGAATTTGAACCTAGTGCTATTTGTGAATCGAGGGTCCTAACCATAAAATGAAATGGCGAAATTATTCGGACCACAAAGACGACCTCTCCCACCTGATATTTTTAGGAAACAGCTGGAGGTTAGCCCTCTCATTTCAGCCTGTGTTAGTATAATCAGGAAAAGCCACCCGAAACCTGAACTTGTTTTAAACAAGAGAGCGATTATTGATCATTTATCACGTCTGAGGAGCTCGGCATGGCCAGGTGGGTTAAGGCGTGCGACTCTTAATCTAAGAGTCACGGGTTCGCATCCCCGTCGCACCAAACATGCTCGCCTTTTCAGCCGTGGGGGCGTTATAATGTTACAGTCAATCCCACTATTCGTTGGTAAAAGACTAGCCCAAGAGTTGGCGGTGGGTGGTGATGACTAGCTGCCTTCCCTCTAGTCTTACACTGCTAAATTAGGGACGGCTAGTGCAGATAGCCCTCGAGTAGCTTTTCGCGAACTTTTAAAAAAAAAAAACAAAACAATCATGTCTGAGACATATGAAGAGAACTATTGGGTAGGTGATTGGATACCTTGTTAAACAGTTATTAACTAAGCGCGTGAAATAGTCATATTTGCGTTTGAATGACGAATAAGCTGTTTTCTATACTTACAGGGTCGCAGAAACTTGACGGATTATTTCATATCGTCAAATCTTCAAACTAATTTCAGTACATGTTTTATCAAGAAAAGAATAGCTTATTCAATGTCACAGAAAAAAATAACCCATCGACAAAGCCCGTATAATTTCCATCACGTGTTTCTCGTTTATGTGTGTAACAAACCGAGAATTTTTTGTTTGCGAGTAGTATCGTAATAGTTTGTGGTTTTAGACTTAGTTACGTTGGTTAATATAATTACAAGCACGAGCAAGTTACCCAGAAGTTTTTTTTTATAACCTTTTATGATATAGGGTTAGCCTTGAGTATTTATTATTCACATTGACAAATGGATACTTAGGCACCAGTGAGACTAGGAATGCTATAACAGGATAATTATTCTCTCAACGTTTCAACTACAAGATCCTGTTATGGATTTCTTTATATCATTGGTACTTAAGGGTTAACCTTATTGCTATTTGTAAACCTTATGGACGTAGTTATTATAATCACTTATCTATATTGCCAAAAGATGGCCTATGGGCCACATCAGACCCTCAAAAGCCACATTCGTGACCTGTATTATAACCATATATTGTAAATGTAAAAAAGAATCGTATTAAGGGAATGAGGTAATTCCGAACAAGTTCAGGTCCGACCCTTGGTTTTGTGTTAATCATATAAAGTGGTCCAGTATGGGAATAAATTTGGGACAACAGTGTAGTCTAGCATGTGGTGTTGGTTGTAAGCCGGCTATTGCAGTTGGGTGGAGAATTTGTTGTTGTTAATGGGGCTATGAAAGATAATAAGTAGATCATTATTGCTGATTTTAAGAATGTTTTATTCTTGTATGTGATTGTAATTCATCATAGAAGTAATTTCTGTCTGAGATCTCGTAAAACATGGATGTAACTTAGGTGCACTTAGGTGTATTATAGCTGGAACATAAAGTAACACGTAGTATTATATTTGTAACATGAAGTAATACGTATTATTATGTTTACAACATAAAGCAACACGTGGTATTATAGCTAAAACATGAAGTAATATGTAGTGTTATAGTCACAACATGAAGTAACATGTGGTATTATAGCTGCAACTTGAAGTAAAACGTGGTATTGAAGCTGCAACATGAAGTAACATGCGGTATTATAATTACAACAGTAAATAGCACGTGGTATTATTAGCTACATTAGTAATTGAAGTAATTCGTGGTATTATAGCTGCAACTTGAAGTAACACGTGCAACATAAAATATTACGTAGTAGTATAGTTGCAAAATGAAGTAACATGTGGTATTGTAGCTGCAACATGAAGTAACGTGGTATTATAGCTACAACATGAAATAACACGTGGTATTATATTTGCAACATGAAGTAATACGTAGTATTATAGTTGCAACATAAAGTAAGACGTGATATATATAGTTGCAACCTGAAGTAAGACGTGATATTTTTGCAAAATGAAGTAATACGTAGTATTATAGCTGCTACATGAAGTAATGTAGTATAAAAGTTACATTAGTGATTGAAGTAATTCGTAGTATTATAGCTGCTACATGAAGTAATGTAGTATTATAGTAACAATAGTGATCGAAGTAATACGTAGTATTATAGCTGCTACATGAAGTAATGTAGTATTATAGTTACATTAGTGATCGAAGTAATACGTAGTATTATAGCTGCTACATGACGTAATGTAGTATTATAGTTACATTAGTGATCGAAGTAATTCGTAGTATCATAGCTGCTACATGAAGTAATGTAGTATTATAGTTACATTAGTGATCGAAGTAATTCGTAGTATTATAGCTGCTACATGAAGTAATGTAGTATTATAGTTACATTAGTGATCGAAGTAATTCGTAGTATTATAGCTGCTACATGAAGTAATGTAGTATTATAGTAACATTAGTGATCGAAGTAATACGTAGTATTATAGCTGCTACATGAAGTAATGTAGTATTATAGTAACATTAGTGATCGAAGTAATTCGTAGTATTATAGCTGCAGCTTGAAGTAAGACGTGGTATATTATAGTTGCAATATGAAGTAATACGTAGTATTATAGTTGCAACATAAAGTAAGACGTGATATATATAGTTGCAACCTGAAGTAAGACGTGATATTTTTGCAAAATGAAGTAATACGTAGTATTATAGCTGCTACATGAAGTAATGTAGTATAAAGTTACATTAGTGATTAGAGTAATTCGTAGTATTATAGCTGCTACATGAGTAATGTAGTATTATAGTAACAATAGTGATCGAAGTAATACGTAGTATTATAGCTGCTACATGAAGTAATGTAGTATTATAGTTACATTAGTGATCGAAGTAATACGTAGTATTATAGCTGCTACATGACGTAATGTAGTATTATAGTTACATTAGTGATCGAAGTAATTCGTAGTATCATAGCTGCTACATGAAGTAATGTAGTATTATAGTTACATTAGTGATCGAAGTAATTCGTAGTATTATAGCTGCTACATGAAGTAATGTAGTATTATAGTTACATTAGTGATCGAAGTAATTCGTAGTATTATAGCTGCTACATGAAGTAATGTAGTATTATAGTAACATTAGTGATCGAAGTAATACGTAGTATTATAGCTGCTACATGAAGTAATGTAGTATTATAGTAACATTAGTGATCGAAGTAATTCGTAGTATTATAGCTGCAGCTTGAAGTAAGACGTGGTATATTATAGTTGCAATATGAAGTAACGTGGTATTATAGCTAGTTTATAGCTGCAATATTATTTCAGATTGCAGTGTACTGGATGCGGGTTAAACGTGTGTATAACAATTAATTGTTCTTGTTACATGTGGGCGTATCTTAGCTGTGTTGGTGGTACCAGTAATAATAAGCGGATTTATTTTAACTGTATTGATAGTCTTAGTAACATGGGTGTCTTTTAGCTATGTCGGTGGTACTAGTAACTTGAGAATAATGTAACTCTGTTGGTAATTTTAGCAACATGATGTGTTTTTACTGTATTAATTATATTAGTACAGGCATATTTTAACTGCAGCGCGACGTATTTAAAACCTGTCTGGTTGGAGTAGCGCGTGTTTGTAGTTCTAGCAATTCAGTTGTATGCTTGATACACTGGTCATTGTAGAAACACGTGGGTGTATTTTAAATGTATTGGTGGTTCTGATAATACGTTGTAAGGTATATTTTAGCTGTGTTAGTCATTGCAATGAATATTAACCAAATAGTTTTGATACCAAATCTTGTTTGTTTTTAATTTCATGCAAAGCTACACGAGGGCTATCAGCGCTAGCCGTCTCTAATTTAGCAGTGTAAGACTAGAGGCAAGGGAGCTAGTCACCACCATCCACTTCCAAAATGTTGGGTTGCTCTTTTACCAACGAATAGTGAAATTGACCATAACCTTATAATACCCCCACGGCTGTAAAGAGGTGCATGTTTGGTGTGATGAGGATTCGACCTCACCCTAACTACCTAGCCGATACCAAATATGATCAGAAATGAATGTAGTCATCACTTCTTCATCCTGCTTTAATATTGCACTGTTGATCATGTAGTCATCGCTCCTCCATCCTGCCTTAATATTGCACTGTTGATCATGTAGTCATCGCTCCTCCATCCTGCCTTAATATTGCACTGTTGATCTCGTAATGAAGAAAACATTTCCAGTTATACACAGTTTGACCACTTGTTTCAGGATATACCAATGTTTGAAATATTTTGTGCTTATGCTAATATACTAAAAGCGCCAATAGTTTTTTAACGATGTTATATCTAAATAAAAATAATAAAGTATTTGAAGCCAAGCGACACTGTGTGCTTGCTAGAAAACACTTTTTGCATAGACAAATATTTGACCATCAGTGTTTTCTGGCGTGCTCTATGCTGTGTATGGAAAGGCAGTTACCAGCTTATATGGGCTGCTTTTATTTCCGCTACGTATTTAAAATAAGCATTAAAAATGGGGGGAAAAAAACACTCCACTGTTTTTATATTTTCAAGGCCAAGCTATTCAGGTTATCATTGCTAGTCTACCGTAACGAAGAAGATTGTGACTTAGTAGATTTACTTTATATCGTGGACGAAATGCTTGAGTTTTGAAAAGAAAATCGCAGTTGAAACGTCTGTAATAATTATTAGTATCTTAAGCTGCTCACCCTATCTCTCAATCTCTCAGAGAAAACCGAAGTAAATGAACTTTAATAGATGTGATGCTATAGCATAGATCACGTTTTTATATCGCAATTCACAGAAGTTAGGCCTAGTTTCGCTCTAGAATACTGTTCACACTATTTCGTTCTTTTCAACAAACAATAATACGAATTAAACCAAATTTCGAATTGTATTTGCACAAAATGTCGTCACAAGTGGACTTAACGCATTTTACGTGTAGTTTTATCATTCAGTCATAAAGCTTTTCTTGTATATGATTCCAAAAAAAAAAAGTGAAGTAATAACAGTGTTATCGGTCATAATGTAAAGAACACATCATCTAGATATACAGTTCTTGACAGGCTTAAACCAAATTTCGAATTGTCTACCAAATGTCATGATTTATAAACGTTGTATTATCACATTACATATTGTTGTAGAGAGTAGCTCTGCAGATGGGTGAGGGTACTTGGGTAATTGTTTTAAAACTAAACCAGTAAGGTAATTTGGACAACAGATTACTTATCATACGTTTTTGTAAGAATGGTAGTTGATCTGAAATGGCGAATATTAAAAGTACCTCAATTTCTAATTAACCCAAGATATTTGATACTTTTTTGTTATCGAAAAAAATGCAGATGTTTAATTGTGTGTTTGTGTTTTCTTATAGCAAAGCCACGTCAGGCTATCTTCTGAGCCCACAGAGGGAAATCGAACCCCTGACTTTAGCGTTGTAACTCAATAAACTTACCGTTGCACTAGCGGGGGACAGTAATTGGAATTAAAATAAATGATAGTCCGTAGGAATCCACATTATACACACGAAAATACTTTGTAAGTTTTGAAATTAATTTGTCGATCGACTTTCTTTTCTTTCTTTCTCTTGTTTACACGTGAACTTTTAAATAAATATCAAACAATCAGATCCGGTTTGGTTTATCCTTCTCGAACTACTAAGTTGACATGGAAGTGAAGCGACAGTGTGTGTATGTTTTCATTTAGCAAAATGATCTCCTGCTATCTGCTAAGTCCACCGAATGAAGCGACAGTGTGTGTGTATGTTTTATTTATAGCAAAGCCACACCGGACTATCTGCTGAGCCCATCGAGGGGAACCGAAGAAGCGATAGTTTAATCGTTTTAACTGTAGTAACGAGTATTTGTTTAGTTTGTTGTTGCTAAGCTCAAAACTCCACAATGGAATAATCTGTGCTGTTTTCATAAAGGGGAATTAAAACCCGGTTTTTAGCGTTATGACTTTTCGGACTTACCGCTAAGCCCTTGGGAGTGGGCACTTGTAGCTATTCTTACATAATAAATTAAAGGGATTTGGTTATGCAAGAGAGCTATCTGAGATAAATGCTCATTAACTGTAAACATTAACCGCAAACAAAAACAAAGGTCATTCTGTAGGTTCACATACGAAATCTATTTGCCAATTGCTTTTTCTACCTTCTAGTCATTTTAAGGACATGAAATGTTAGTAGACTACGAGAGATGCTGACATCGTGTGGTAGAAGCCGAAAACAGCTGAAGCTAGGTTGACAGAAGGTGACAGTGGATTTTAAATTGACGAGAAAATGACACAGTGTGACACAAGCATTACTGGAAATTTGCAATCAAACAAGGTACCTAGTACTTATATTAAAATTAGCTATTTATTTTTTTTAACCTTCTGACGAAACATTCCTTTTTCATTTATATTAAACTATTTTCAAAAGAAATACCACTCCTGATAAACCTGTTGTTTTTGTAACAATCCTTCAGAATTTATATTCCATGGGAGGCGCTCGTACTTCTGTTCTCTAAGACCTTTCATATACCAGTTTTTGGCAGCTATTGTTTTGGAAACAAGGGATGAGGGAACAAATGAAGCTATTAGGTAAAACATGGAATACGCGAACCATCCTTTACCTCACGCATTTCTGACCGGCACGTGTCAGTCTTACGTTGGTCGCATGAGGGATGAAGACATGCGAAAACTTCAAAGTGATCTGAGTGATAACATCAAACAATTTTTATATATCTAGGTTTATTCACGACCTCTTAGAACACGCGGCTCTGTTGAAGAAATTGTGGCGCCACAAATATTTCTCAAAATTCCAAGCGCCCTTTAAATAATTACACAACCTTGAAACAGCCGCCTCGGGTGAGGGTAAACAAAGCTATCGTCGGGTCAGATTTGGTTGCTGTGACCAAACCTGGTTAGGATCATGAAGATGGTAGCTACCGCCTGTCACGTTTTCTCGCCGCCAGGAGGCTCACACTACGTAGCAGACGACGCCGAGCGCCTAAAGATATGAACAACAGGTCCACTGAAATTAATTAGTGTTTGTGTTTTCTTATAGCAAAGCCACAAGGGGTTATCTGCTGAATCCACCGAGGGGAATCGAACTCCTGATTTTAGCGTTGTAAATCCATAGACTTGCCGCTGTACTAGCGGGAGACGAAATTAGTTAGTCTCATTGTCTCGATTTAGGTAATTGCATTCTCATTGAAGCAGTCCAAGTCCGGTCTCTCCGTTCGGGAACTTTATTCCGTAAACCAGTATGGCCTATGTGACATGCAAGAGATTGAGTAAATTGTTGACAGCGAGGACTGAATCTCCGTGACTGCTGGTATTTCGGAAGTAGTTTGAAAGAACGTGTAAAAATGTGTAAACATAATATTTATCGTATGGGATGCGAAAGTCTTTGCATTGTGACACGTTTTTTCAGTAAGAGATGTTGTATCGTGTTTGAAAAAACAAAATGGCTCTCAAAGCTCATGGTCTAAACATAAAGTGTGCAAAAAGGTATAATTTATGTTGTTTTTTAAGAATCTAGTACGATTTTACAACAGATAAATGTAAATCTGCCACCAATATTGTTGTCATATTGTATTTCAAATGTCTCAACTATATTTTATGATCTTACTGTGTTTCATTACGCCCCCTCTCTAGATGGTACAGTGAAGTGGTATGTCCATTACCCTTTACTTTATACATGATAAAACTATTATACATATGTATGTTAAATTAGGGTCGACTAGCTCAGATGGCGTTTGTGTAGCTTTGCGCGAATAACCGAAACAGACAAAAATTTCCTAGAAGATGAGTAATGGTTAGTAGAAAGATAAAGCCAGTCGATAAATCTCTAGTTGCACTAATAAGGACTGAGTCAACTTACTGCTCATAAACCCATAAGTTTCGACTTTCCTAAAGTATGTTGTGCAAGCAAAGAACTTTTAAAATTCGGCTACAAGAATATTCAGTTGTTAGGGACTGTGTAAAAACAACCGTTGATTGAACTACTCATGAAATTAAACGAAAAGTAGGCCCTTGTATTTTCTACAAGCATTCTCCTACTGTAATAAAATAAATAATATTATATTCAAACATCTAACACCGCCCTCTACATTCCGACACTCAGTTACACAACCCCTTCCAAACATGTGGTCAGCTTCCGGTCAGTTACCTCTTTCTTTGTGAACCTGACGATAACCGAAGAAGGTCGAAACGTTGTTCCCTCTTCTATGTAAAATATTTTCTCAACCCAAACGAGCCGTTTTTGCATATATAATTCTCCTACTGTGTTTTGACTAAATATTTAACACACGTTCTTATATTACTTCAGTAACATCGATGATCCGTTCTTTAAAGCGAAACAAATATTATTGGCCCGTGGTTCAAGGGTCGAAGAGTCGTTTGGTTATAGTATGGGCTCGAATAGAAATGCATGCTATTTCGCATTTTGTTTTGCAGAAAAGCGAATCTGTCACCGTTAGTAAGTTTCAAATTAAACTTCTGAATGTCATTAGAAACCATCATGTGTGACAAGCTTTCCTGAAATGTTTAACTAAGTAAGTAGTGGGTTCTTCCAATCCCTTCCCCCCTCCCGCTAGTACAGCGGTAAGTCTACGGATTTACAACGCTAAAACCAGGGGTTCGACTCAGCAGATAGCCCGATGTGACTTTGCTATAAGAAAAACAGGCGTTCTTCCAGACATGATATACCGTACTATCTAGCTTCGGTCAGGCATGCCCTAATGGTTAGCGGCTCGAGTTAATCATCGAACGGCACAAGGTTCGAGTAAGCTATGTGCTAATGACCGAGCACCGCACGGTTTTTTTAATTGTTGTTGTACAATGAGTAGTTGTATTTTTTAATTGTTGTTGTACAATGAGTAGTTGTATTTTTAATTGTTGTTGTACAATGAGTAGCCGTATTTTTAATTGTTGTTGTACAATGAGTAGCCGTATTTTTTAATTGTTGTTGTACAATGAGTAGCCGTATTTTTTAATTGTTGTTGTACAATGAGTAGTTGTATTTTTTAATTGTTGTTGTATAATGAGTAGTTGTATTTTTTAATTGTTGTACAATGAGTAGCTGTATTTTTTAATTGTTGTTGTATAATAAGTAGTAGTATTTTTAATTATTTTTAATTGTTGTTGTACTGTATTTTTTAATTGTTATTGTACAATGAGTAGCAATAGCCGTATTTTTTTTTAATTGTTGTTGTACAATGAGTAGCCGTATTTTTAATTGTTGTTGTATAATGAGTAGTTGTATTTTTTGTTGTTGTAATTGTTGTTGTACAATGAGTAGCTGTATTTTTAATTGTTGTTGTACAATGAGTAGTTGTATTTTTAATTGTTGTTGTACAACAATGAGTAGCCGTATTTTTAATTGTTGTTGTATAATGAGTAGTTGTATTTTTTGTAATTGTTGTTGTATAATGAGTAGTTGTATTTTTTTGTTGTTGTTGTTGTATTTTTAATTGTTGTTGTACAATGAGTAGCTGTATTTTTTAATTGTTGTTGTATAATGAGTAGCTGTATTTTTAATTGTTGTTGTACAATGAGTAGCCGTATTTTTTAATTGTTGTTGTACAATGAGTAGCCGTATTTTTTAATTGTTGTTGTACAATGAGTAGCCGTATTTTTTAATTGTTGTTGTATAATGAGTAGTTGTATTTTTTAATTGTTGTTGTACAATGAGTAGCTGTATTTTTTAATTGTTGTTGTATAATGAGTAGTTGTATTTTTTAATTGTTGTTGTACAATGAGTAGCTGTATTTTTTTGTTGTTGTAATTGTTGTTGTATAATGAGTAGTTGTATTTTTTTGTTGTTGTAATTGTTGTTGTACAATGAGTAGCTGTATTTTTTAATTGTTGTTGTATAATGAGTAGTTGTATTTTTTAATTGTTGTTGTACAATGAGTAGTTGTATTTTTTAATTGTTGTTGTACAATGAGTAGCTGTATTTTTAATTGTTGTTGTACAATGAGTAGCCGTATTTTTTAATTGTTGTTGCACAATGAGTAGTTGTATTTTTAATTGTTGTTGTACAATGAGTAGCCGTATTTTTTAATTGTTGTTGTACAATGAGTAGCCGTATTTTTTAATTGTTGTTGTACAATGAGTAGTTGTATTTTTTTGTATAATGAGTAGTTGTATTTTAATTGTTGTTGTTGTACAATGAGTAGTTGTATTTTTTAATTGTTGTTGTACAATGAGTAGTTGTATTTTTTAATTGTTGTTGTATAATGAGTAGTTGTATTTTTTAATTGTTGTTGTACAATGAGTAGCTGTATTTTTTAATTGTTGTTGTACAATGAGTAGCTGTATTTTTTAATTGTTGTTGTAGAATGAGTAGTTGTATTTTTTTATTGTTGTTGTATAATGAGTAGTTGTATTTTTTAATTGTTGTTGTATAATGAGTAGTTGTATTTTTTAATTGTTGTTGTACAATGAGTAGTTGTATTTTTTAATTGTTGTTGTACAATGAGTAGCTGTATTTTTTAATTGTTGTTGTATAATGAGTAGCTGTATTTTTTAATTGTTGTTGTATAATGAGTAGTTGTATTTTTTAATTGTTGTTGTACAATGAGTAGTTGTATTTTTTAATTGTTGTTGTACAATGAGTAGCTGTATAGGCAGCGGATGCTGTTCATTGATTGCCTTCTCTCTGGACCTTGGTGTTCTTTGAACTGACTGTTCATGTACCTCTCTGATTGAAAGTACAAAGTTTTATTTTTCTACTTAGGTGCTATTATGTCGCAGAAGAGATTTTTCCACTAACTGTGAAGTTTTTTGTGGTACAGTAATAAAAAGAGAATGTTTTCGTGAATGAGTGCTTGTTTTTATTACCTAAAAATTCGTCTAAATTTTATGATTTTAGATATCACCAGTCGTTTAACTTTGTCCTTAACTGCCTTAAGTGACTACAAACGCAATGTATATTTTTATAGCACTAGTATGATTACTGGGGTGTTTTTATTTCAGTTATCGTTTTTGTTCATATAATGTTTGTCTTTCTCCCTGTACGTGTGTGTTTACGAACTGCTTCAGTAATAAACACCAACTCCTAAAGATGGCGTTTTGGTAGACTGGAAAGATTAGAGGTTGTATGGACTTTGGTAACATTATCTGAAAATTTAACTTACCATTGAAAGTTGCGTAATTTCCAGTCCAGGACATATTAATAAAGCAACAAAAATTGTATCATATTTTATATTTGAATAAGACATCTGATACACGTTTATCTAAGACCAATAGTGCCTTAAAATTTTGACTAAGAGTGTTGTTCCTATTAGATAATTGCAACTTATAGCTGCACTGTTTTCCACTTGATATTATCATATTTACTTTAACCGTTTCGTCAATCTTGATGGTTGAAATTAATTCTACATACAAGGAGTGTACACTCCAATGCATGTGTCAAAATGATCTGTTTTGTAATTTCCTTCAAAGTTAGCACACCTGTTTCGTCATGAAAAGATGAAACATGAGGACATATCTCCGTAGTGTGTTGCTACCTGTTCACCTTGAAGCGTCACGACTACTCTTCAGTTCCCTAGGTAACATCTTTTGGTTTCTATAGAGATGCTTGCGTCACTGTTCGACGTATATCCGAACATCCTCATTTGGAGTGACGAAGGCCATCGAAACCTCTTATACCAGTAGTTACTGCCCTAGTAGAGTAAAAGTGGATCACTAGGTTTTACACCACCCCCTCTCTATTGGGGTTAAAGCTTTGTTATCTCCTCTTATAAGACCCTAACAGCGATAAATGTTCTGATTGCAGGCTTAAACTTTGTTATGTTGAACGGTGACGTATCTTAGCCGTGAGGTCATTCACTTTCAGATGACCTGCTTCATTTTGTACACTTATTTGATGTATAAGAGATGGAATGTAGGACAAACTAGATTTTTTATATTGAAAAGCAACCCGTACTCTAATTAAAGGTCAAATCTTCACGAAAAAAAGTGGAAAATCCTAATTATGTACGGTTTCTGCTCTTCGTGGGAATATTATTGAAATTTCTTCTGTCGTCGCGTTGGTATACGTGTACGTATACGTATAAATACGCGTCAATAAGAAAATGACACAGATGATGACTGAAACTTGTTTAACCACGAACTTCCTAAAAGTGGCCCTTTTGTGGCTCCTTAGAAGCTTACTAAACTTTGTAGTAAAATTTTAGTTGACATTAGGGGATATAAATGTCTAATGAAGGTTTACCATTTGACGTATCGCCTACTGAAACAGCGGTAAGTTTATGGAGTTACAACACTAAAATCCGGATACTGGTTACATATATAGCAGATAAAATAATGTCGCTTTTCTCCAAAACAAAAACTCTTTGACACATCCCAACTCACAGGAAAACGAAACCATTTCTCTCTCAAACTTCTTTCAACAAAATCGATGTTTTATCAATTAAGGTGATTTATTTAATTTCTTTAACAACCGAGTTTCTCAGTGGCAAGTCCGAGGGCTCGCGCCACTAAAAAGCAGGTTTTAATACTTGTAACAAGCGTAGCACAGATAATTGTTGTATAGCTTTAAGCTTAACAACAAACTTTAACAATAGGAAGTGTTTCCTATGGACAACTAACGTTAACAGGCGAACATTCTGCACTTGGTTCTCACACTAACACGTCTTACCTGGGAATTCATGATTTACTTGTTTATGGAAGCATTGCACGAATAGAATAGCAAGTGTGTTTGTTTCGAATTTCGCGCAAAGCTACACGAAGGTTATCTGCGCTAGGCGTCTTTAAGTTAGTGAAGTATTGTTTTTGAATTTTGCACAAAGCTACACGAGGGCTATCTGTACTAGCCGTCCCTAATTTAGAAATGTAAGACTAAAGGGAAGACAGCTAGTCATCGCCACTGACCGCAAACTCTTGGGCTACTCTTTTACCAATGAATAGTGGAATTGACCGTCACATTATAACGCTCCCACAGCTGAAAGGAACGAGCATGTACGGTGTGACTGGGATTCGAGCCTGCAACTTAAGAGCCGAGCGCCTTAACCACCTGGCCATGCAGGGCCGAGTAAAGTCTGTTTAATTTTCCTTATTCATTTCCAGAATAATTAGTTCTTGAGTTCAAGATGAATTTTAGTAATGATAAAAGAAATACACGCGTAAATATGATTACAGTATAAACATTTAGCATGTGTTTGTAAGTGATGTTGTTTTTGTTTATAATTCAATGTGTTTACTCGACCCTCAGGTAACATTTATAAATAGAGAGAGAGAAAAAAAACAAAGAGATAGATACAGACATGGAACTACTCCTTTGAATGTACAAGAATAATATTTTACTGTTTTGTCTACTAATAATCCAGCGCCTGAAGGCTTAAGGTGTACTGATAATTCGTGCCAACAAACAATGGGCTTTTCGGTTAGCTGGAGTTGTCCACCAATGGAACGAAACAACTTCAGTAGATTTATTGCGGCATTGACACGTCATTGGAGTCAACGCCGCTGTCCATTGTTTATTTTCTTGTCGTCGTGGTAAAATATACAGACCAGGTATGTGTTTGTGGTAACTAGCTGTTCGTTTGTCTGTTTTTTTAATATCTGTTTCATAGCAAAAAAAAAAAAAACAACCTTTTTAATTAATTATCTATTTACACAACGTGAATCTTGATAACATAGCCACATTTTTAACCCTAACCAGTTTCATAACTTCACTGATTATGAACTACTTTATGAGGATTCGAATCCCCGTTCTACCAAATATGCTCGCTCTTTCAGCTGTCCCGGCGTTACAGTGTTATCGTCAGTCTAACTATTTGTTCGTAAAAGAATAGCCCAAGACTTGGCAGTGAAGACTAGCTGTCTTTTCGCTTGTCTTTTAATAATAAACTAGGGAGGGTTAGCGCGCGCAAATAGCCTCGTGTAGCTTTGCGCGAAATTTAAACCAAACTAATTATATAGTAATTAATAATAAAAGTAAAAATAATTTTCTTTTGTTATTTCTATCTCTCTGATGGCTAAATCTGTAAAATTCCAATTTAACAAAATGTTTAACAAAACATATTTTAAACGAAAAAATATATGAGTATAGGCTAGATCATTTCTGTAACTTATTTGTGATAGTTTTGTACACGGACGAAATAAAATTAGAGGAGACAATTTTATAGTCCAGAGTTTGTTGAATGTGTATTAAAATCATGTATGCACCTGAAACGCTTCTCAGCCTATTCCTCCATTGTAACATATACTCACACATTATTGCGATAATTTTCTTAAAAGGGGCCTTCGGCCCCTTTTATAACATAATCAATTTATAACATTGATTATGTTATAAATGTTATAACATAACATTTAGTTATGTTCAAATGTAGTTTGAACATAAGAACAAAAAGGACCGATTGGGTTAAATTATATATAACATTATTTATATATAATGTTAATATATATATATATATATATGTTAATAATGAATATATTAGTATTCATCATTCTGTTACCTATTTAATAATAGGTGTGAAAAGCACCTATTACTTTTAATAGGTAAAAGGAGGTCACCTTTTACCTATTATCCACTATACAGTAGCGTATTTTATGCTTGTCAGTCAGTCAGTAGACATTTAAATGACGTCACATAAGGAAGCCTTACGCTGAAATGTGTAGTGTTGTGACGTCACAAAAACGTGCGCATGCCATGAAACACGAGAATAATTATGCGCTTTGTAGGCTACAACGTGGCATCATATATGAACTCGAAAAGCAGGAAATACAAATATTTGTTACTCTTAATTTTAGTGCCCCCCGCTAGTACAGCGGTAAGTCTACGGATTTGCAACGCTAAAATCAGGGGTTCGATTCCCCTCGGTGGGCTCAGCAGATAGCCCAATGTGGCTTTGCTATAAGAAAACACACACACACACACACTTAATTTTAGTAGTTTAC